>NC_142183.1:11189861-11561111 GCF_026936395.1 Plectropomus leopardus
GGCTTCCCCAGAGGGCAAGGAAATATTTTAAAATCTAAAGAAAGGAGAAATAACAATAACAACAACAATAATAATAATAATAATAATAATAATAATAATAATAATAATAATAATAATGGTAGGAAGAAAATGTGGAGAGAAAATACTAGCAAGATCTTTACTAATTTTAATGAATTGCTTAAATTAGTTTATTATCAGAATTTAACTTAACCTTGAGATTAGCTCAATCCTCCAAAACTCCCTTTGAGTTTTTAGATGCACTAGAAGCACTAGATTTCTGTCAATCTTACAATGTAGCGATGTTTTGTTTCTCTATAATCACAGGAATGCATTTTATTTGCTGATCTACTCTACAGGCAAAAGAGGTCCACACTTGTGTAGTATAAAGCAACAGGGTCTGAGTTGGCTGGTACATAATGACACAAGTTACTTGTAAATATATCTAAACTAAATCATGTAATTTTTTTTTTGCTTCTAAAAGGATCTGTAAGTATGTATTTTGTAACTGAACATAAAGGCTCAGCTGCTGTGGATGTCTTTACCATTTTATAGCTTGACACTGTGTTTAAAAAGGCTACCCAGTCCATTCTCATTGTTAACTTTTCAAATACATTCCTCTGTCAGTGCTTTTGGCATACCTGCATCAATCCGGATCATGGCAGGATGATGTGAGATGAGAACATAGCCGGACAGAGCCAGCGGCATTGTTATTATACGTCAGTAGACAGCCAGACGGCACGAGGCACATCTGCATACATCTTATGTGGCTAGCATCACTTGAGAATATGGCTGGACGTACTCAAAACTTCCATTTAACAGTTTTTACAAGCAAAAAATGCCATACAAGTTTTAGGTTTTATTTTTGAGGATTTAAAGTTTTTTTCTATTGGGAAAAGAATATTAAAACAAAATGTTATTTTTTTTTAAAAAGGAATAAAGTTTCATCATCATTGAATGATGCCTTTTCAGAGCCAATATTTGCATAAAATGAAGCAAATAATTTAAAAATAGCTTTGCTGGTCCAAAGTCTTCTTTGTAAAACATCAGAGCCACTCAGAAATACTTAGAGGGCAACTGAGGAACTGAGTGGATTAGTTGTGGGCAGACATACAGTGAAAATCAGATTTTAACCGGTTTAAATAGTTAAGAATTCTGTATAGTTGCAGTGATTTGACAAAATTGCAGGGTCTCCCAGAATTCACAGGAATCAGCTGAATTTGGCATTTATTGTTATGGTTGAAATCCAATGTATGTGTGCCCATCTATAGGAATCCATTTTATTTGTCGCTCCACATTACAGAAAAGAGGTCCACACTTGAGTTGTATAAAGTGACATGAGTCCACTGTTGGCTGGTATATAATGACACAAGTTCCATCTTAGATATATAGTATAGAGTGACATTCCCATTTCAACATGGATAAATGACAAAGAATAGGAAAAAAGAAGTTAGATGCATTATTGTTCAAAGAAAATAATCTTACAAATGTAATAATAATAAAATTATTTATTTTTTTAGAAATTGGAGATAGAAATATAATTTTAGTTTTTTCGTACATTGCTTTTTGAATCTGCAACCTGAATAAGTTTTGAGTTGCTGTTTAAGAGTGTGCTCCTTTACCTTGTGTTGAAAACACATTGACAACCCATCATGATATAAATGACTAGAGCAATCTTTAATGGTATTTATAATATGGGAGGTTTTGTGAGCAATCAGTTTGTCTCAGTTACAGGGATAAGTCAGTTAGAGGAATGATGAGATGAACTATTTCAAATTCTATAGGTTTTTGGCTGTACTTTTGGCTGTACTTTAACTTTAAATTCTAAAAAAGGAAAGTCAGTCCACACTTTGTCCCCTCTTGGCCTGTACAAATGACACTTCTTGTTTTGTTTTGTTTTGTTTTTGTTTTGTTTTATATTTTCTCCAATGTTTTAAATTAATCTTAAATCTGCATTAGACAGACAAAATTGTATATACACATTACTAGATCTCAAGAACACCAAAACAACTACAACTACTAAAACAACTAAAAGAAACATAAAACAGCCAACAATACAAAAACTGCAGAACTAGGATCAAAATAGGATTCACTTTCAAGCAAAATAAAAAAATAACGCTGAGAGATTTGGATTGGATTGTCTGCTGTGTACGACCTTTAAAGTCTTCTGTTGTAGGAGAGGGAACTGAGAGTTTTAAATGGGTGTACTGGCATGCAAAATTACCAGCACATTTATGGATTGTCTTTTAACAGAGGCTGACTACTCATTTTGTATTGGATTAAATGATTTGCCATCTCTCTGTGTGCATGCTGCAGTGGCCAGAGGGACTTATTATTATTCAACACAGTTTTGGTTTATATGAAGAATTTCAAATTCCTTAAAGGGTTTTTAGTTTATGATGTAAGCATTAAACAATCCTCCACATTGACTGAGTGGAGTGTCCAGCACCCATGTGCCTTTTAAGGTTGCCTCTGAGAAATGAGTGACTTGGAGAGGGGTGAGGGGTCAGCGTGCAGCTCTGTGCCAGGCCTTGATTCTCTGCAGTGTGGGGGTTGGTTTCTTTGTTGTTGACGATGGTCAATAGGCCATTCCACATTAAGCTTCAGAGATGCTAATTTATATTAGCTAGAATGTTACATCCAACTCTGACTGCCTGAGACATGGGTCTGTCCCCTGTCCTGGGTTAAGCAAGTGGCACACAGTGCTTATTTTAGCTGGTACAACATCTCTGGATTATTGGGAAGAACATCCTAAAAGTTTACAGATTGGGCATATAATTCTCCACCAAATTCTACTAGCTTGAATACTGATACAAAAGTTGTACTTTTTTTTACTGGATAGTTAAATATTTGAACATATTTAATCACCTAATAATTACATGAATTTATGGCAAAACCATTGTGATGTTACATAGTTTATTGTGCCAAGATAACATTTAATTGTTCTAATCATAATAAAAGGTTTGGTTTCAACTATAGGAGTAAAACAAAACTAAAGAGTAAGAGTGATCGTCTGATCATCATGTTAAACATATTCAGGAAACAGAAATAAAATGTCAGAATGCAAATATTGAGCCAAAGAAAAAACATGGTGGATTATTGTAGTTTTGTAACATAGGTTTTGTTATTGATCTGTACGTTGAATTTATGTAGTCCATTTTTCACCTCCTGAACCCTTTTCATTTGAGCTGCAGTGATATAAATTTAAAAGGTTTGGTCATAAATCAGTTTGAACTTATATATGAAAATAAATAGTTTTCTAACCTATAAAACATTTAATGGGGGCAAACGATGTATGCATGCTTAACACAGCTGAGAAACAAAGCATTTTTAAGTGACTGTAAGATTTAAACAGCAAATGCAACTTTAAAATGGCCTCCAAATAATATGTCAAGATCCACTACATGGTATTTTTTAACAGTTTAACAATATACCATCAGTAGTGTATCAGTGTATCAGCGTACCATCAGTAGTTGCAATTTATTTATTAGTTATCAAGTAGTATTGACAAAAGTGAAATTAACAGTCTGTTAACAGCCAGCTTAGGAAAGATGACACTGACATGTAAAATTACCAGCACATTTATGGAGCGAAATGCATCCCTAAAGGAGGTTAAATATTCATTTGTTTGTGAAAAATTGTTGTTCATCTCTCTAAGATGTTAAACATTTGATTCAGTGGTGCTCTGCATTATTAAGTAAGCAATCACATGGTGTTATAGATATATTGTTAGATTTATGAGCCTTCAGTTGATGAAGCTGACAAAATATGTAATTTCCTCTACACTGAAGAGGTGGAGTGACCAGCACCCATATGATTCTCAGATCCTAACTTTGAATGTTGAACAGTGGAGACTGCTGCCACTGAGAAGTGAGTGACCTGCAGTGGGTGAGAGGGTTTGACTCTGTGCAAGTGAGTCTGTGAAAATCTGTCAGGCCTTGATTCCCTGCAGTCACGGGGATGGTTTCTTCTAGCTGACGATGGTCGTTAGCACATGACACATTGAGCTAAGGGGTTGCTAACTTCTCATATCCAAGATGCTGTATCTGATTTAGACTGACTGAAACGTGGCTTATTCCCCCATCCTGGGTTTAACAAGTAGCACACACTGCTTATCTTGGTTAGTACAACATCCCTGGATTATTGGGAAGAACACCCTGAAATTGTACAGAGTAGGCATACAATTCTCCACTTTAATTCCCATTTTAAATACTGTTTTTTTTTTTTCAAAACTTGTACTATTATGGATATTTAAGTAGTTGAACATATTCAGTTACCTAATGATTACATCTGTTATTTCATGACATACCATTTTGATGTTGCACAGGTTATTGCCTCAAGTTTACATTTCATTATTCTAATTATAATAAAAGGTTCTGTTTTAACTAAAGAGGTAAAACAATACTACAGAATTAGATACTCTGTAAAGCATCTACAAACATTATTTAGATAGTTAAAATGTTGTCAATGGTTATTGATTGTATGGAGTAAAACTAATTTGGCCCTTTTAAATGTTTTATAGGTGAGCTACATAAAGAGTACATATTTGTGTCCTGATTGTGTGATTATCATTTTAAACACATATATGAACAGAAAGTCAATGTTGACATGCAACTTTGAGCCAAAGATAAATGTAGTGGGTTATTGTTGTTTTGCAACTTTTGTAACCTATTAAAAATTTAATGAAGGGCAAACGTGTATGTATACTTTACAAAGTGCTTAGAAAGACATTATTTATTAAGTGACCAAAAAGTTTTAAATAGCAACTGCAACTTTATAATGGTCTTCCAAATAGTATTTCAAGATCTGCTACATGGTATTTGTTAACAGTTTAACAGTTTATTACCATTAGCAGTTGCAAACTTTATAGAAACCATCCAAACAATGTTTATAAACAGTTTTCAAACCAACTATTAATAGTTAACAAAGTGTTATAAATATTTGGTCTATCTATCCAAGAGATATTTATATTGTATAATTTACTTTTTTTGTCTTTACAAAGGTTTACAAATTAGTTGGAAACCATTAATACTTAGTTTATGTATTTATACAAGACTGTATAAGTCTTGGTATTTGACTAATAAAATAACAATCTATAACATTACTTATAATGGGTAAAGTTAATTAGTTATCATTTCTTCATTGGTTATCAAGGAGTATTGACAAAAGTATAATTAACAGTCAGTTAACAAATTATTAATGATGCCTATAATACAGTATTGCCAGCTTCAGAAAGATGATACCGATAATGAAAATTACCACATTTATGGAGTAAGATGCATCCCTAAAAGAGGCCGAGTATTCATATGTGTGAAAAAATGTTATTCATCTCTGTATGATCTATGTACATTTGATTCAGTGGCTTTGTGCATTCTTTAGAAAGCAATCTGTCTTTATTACATTCACACACAGTTTTATAGATATATTTTTATATTTACTTGGCCTTCAGTTGATGAAGTGGACAAAAATGTAAATTCTTCTTCACTGAAGAGGGTGGAGTGACCAGCACCCATATGATTCTCAGATCCTAACTTTGAGTGTTGAACAGTGGAGACTGCTGCCACTGAGAAGTGAGTGACCTGCAGTGGGTGAGGGGTTTGATTCTCTGCAAGTCAGCCTGTGAAAATCTGTCGAGGCCTTGATTCCCTGCAGTGCGGGGATGGTTTCTTCTAGCTGACGATGGTCGTTATGGTCGTGAGGACATTATACATTGGGCTTCAGGGTTGCTTACTTCTCATATCCTAGATGTTGTATCTGACTGAAACATGGCTTTTCCTCTTTCCTGTGTTAAACAAGTGGATGTTGGGTAAGATAATGTTAAACTGTAAAGAGTAGAAATACAAGCAGAATTCCACATTTGTCGCCAATTGCACAGTTGACTACAAGCTATTCAAAAAAGGAGTTAAACATGTTTTTCACATGAAGAAACATCTGCTGGGAAGTGACATAATAACCACATGTATGTAATATCACTGAAATAATTGAAAGGTAATTATTTATTAAGTGGCCCTCTAAAGCAGTAGGGCATCTTGGCTCTCAGTGGCTCTGTTTGTCTGAATTTTTAACGCAATGGCCATCAGAAACACATTAACATTAGTTAAACTTTAAGTGCTAAAGAGTTGTTTCAGTTGACAACACTGGAATGTAAAGACCTGTAAAGCTGAGTGTCAATGTAAACTTATTTTAGCAATCTCATTACATGCCTTCATGCACACTCTCTGTGCCGCAGTGACAATGCTGTATACCAGCCCTGTATTTGCCAACTAATTTACAACTCTATGTATTTACCAGCTATAGTTATCAAAAAACAACCAAAAAATAGATATAACAATAATAAAAACTTAGTTCTGGGTTGCACAAACCTCTTTGAATGGGGTCAACAGAAGATAACTAGTGAAGGCCCATTCATAGATGTGTATCCTGCTGTGATGGTTTTGAGATGAGGTGTTGGTGGCTCATCACCATTTCAATGCCCATCAAAACACTAACATACCAGTTAAACTTTAAGTGCTAAAGAAAGGTTTTAGTTCACAATACTGGAATTTAAAGTCCTGTAAAGCTGAGTGTCATTGTGAACTTATCGTGACATTATATTATTTATTATGTGCCTTTCACTTCATGCACACTCTTGTGCACTGTGACAATGCTGCATACCGGTGTGTGTAGTATAGGGAATAGACTGTAGCCATTAAAAACAAACATCTTTGAATGGGGTCTAGATTAGATAATGCTAAAATACACTTTACAAACAGGTGTTTCATCCATCACTAAAAAACTATTCATTTTGAACACAATGGAACACATTACAAAAACAAGATATTTGGTGTTCAATCCATTACCTATCATAATAGCATGAAAAGATTCAGAGAACCTTGAGAAATACATAAAAGAGACAAGGCTAAAAACCAAATATGAATGGCCATGACCTTTGACCCATAAAGCTGCACTGCATTAAATACCAACATGACTGAAGGATATCACAAAATGAGCTCGGGGACACTAAAACCACTGACAGTGGACACAGTTTATCACTGTATCTATAAATGCAAATTAAGACTTAACTATGCAAAGTGAAAGCCAGATATCAACAAAATCCAGAAACACTGCCAACTTCCCCGGACCTGAGCTCATCTGTCACGTCACAGTGAATACTAAGACAAGTTATAATTGTGTTCACATTATAGCCTTTATTTTAAATAGCTACAATGGCAACATTTCTGGTGCCAATTTACTAAACAATGAGAAGCTTTACTGAATAGATACATTTTTGTATTAGATATTTTCTCTTTACAAAATGCACCTTTCTATTTCTTTTCATTAATCTATGGTGGAGTGTGAATATCACTCTGTCCTATCCAAAAGGGAACTTGTGTCATTATGTACCAGCCAACTTGGGACCGTCAGCTTTATTCTATATGTGTGGCCCTTTTTCTGTAATGTTGATCAACAAAGAAAATGCATTCTTATGCATATACATTGAAAGCACGCACATACATTGTAAAAGAGATCCTGTGCTTGTAATAACTCTTTAATGGAATTTCCAGCAAAAGTCTGATAATAAATCTATTTTTATGATTAATCAGCAAATACATTTGCTGACCTTTATATCGTTTTGGTCCTTTCTGGGAAACCCTTCATTGTAAAGGTGAACATCTAAAGTAGGAATTCCAGTATGTTTTTTCCATGGCCAAGGGATCAGCCAGTATGTGTGATATCTCTGATCTAGACACTAGAGAAAGAAGTCTCAGACTTGTAATGTCATGAAGTATAAAGTCTGGAGCTGCTCCTTCTGCTCATCGAGAGCCTAATTTTGGGGACCAACAGAATGTTTGTTATCCCTTAAACCCAAATGAACTTTATTATATTGGTGTTGTCAGTTCTGTAACAGAAAATGTTCCCATATACTTATAACATTGTTCTGGCTGTTCTCAGTGTCATCTAGAAAATCTTTCACAATTTCCATCAATGGAGCAACTCTACACTTTATATCACATGACATCCACAAGCACTCCAGTTTTTGGATATGGGAGCGAGTTGCCCATGTTTACTAATGTTTTAGACTGCCTTAGATCATAGAAATAATATGTATGTATTTTAGAAATGGGCATAATTTCCCATTAATACAGTATCAAGCCATAAAAGGTTAAGCCAGCCACTAAAGTTGAGCCTTTATATTCTGTTACACAAAACATACTAACAAATCATATTTGAAGAAGAAATGTAACATTATTCAGATGAGATTTTTTTCACAAGTATTATTAAATATGTTTGTATGTGCTTACATGGTTGAGTGTGAACGCGTCATCCGTACTATCTAAGAAGGAACTTGTGACATTATGTACCAGCCAACAGTGGACTCATGTCATTATATCCTACTCAAGGTGGACCTCTTCTGTAATGTGCACCAACAAACAAGTTGCATTTCTTTAAGTACAGACTGAGAACACAAGTATATTGAAAACTTGATTGACATTCACTACTTGTGAAAACTGGTCAGGTAAGTATTTTGGAAATTGAACAATTTTAAAGGTCAAGTCAAAGTTTGATGTTACATAATTTTAATTTAAAACTCTTTTTTTAGTTTTCTTACAAAGGAAATGGAGTGTGGACATTTTTTTCTTTTTAGAGTGCAAAGTTCAAAGAGTACAAACAGAAGTCGACTTATGAAGGCCCATTCATAGATGTGTATCCTGTTGTGATGGTTTTGAGATGAGTTGTTGGTGGCTCATCACCATTTCAATGCCCATCAAAAACACTAACATACCAGTTAAACTTTAAGTGCTAAAGAAAAGTTTCAGTTTACAATACTGGAATGTAAAGTCCTGTAAAGCTGAGAGTCATTGTGAACTTATCGTAATATTTATTATGTGCCTTTTCACTTCACGCACACTCTCTGTGCACTGTGACAATGCTGCATGCCAGTGTGTGTAGTATGTGTTACAGACTGTAGTCATTAAAAAACAAACATCTTTGAATTGGATCTAGATTAGATAATGCTAAAATACACTAACAAACACAGGTGTTTCATCCATCACTGAAAAACTATTGTGAACACAAAGGAATACATTACAAAACAAGATATTTGCTGTTCAAATCCATTAACTATCTGCCATAATAGCATGAAAAGATTTAGAGAACCTTGAGAAATCTCTGCATAAAAGGGACAAGCTAAAAACCAAAATGAATGGCCATGACCTTTGGACCCATAAAGCTGCACTGCATTAAATACCAACATGATATCACAAAATGAGCTTGGGGACACTGAAAACCACTGACAGTGAACACAGTTCATCACTGCATCTATAAATGCAATTTAAGACTCTACTATGCTAAGTGAAAGCCAGATTCAACAAATCCAGAAACGCCACTGACTTCTCTGGACCTGAGCTCAACTGTCATGTCACAGTTTGATTTTCTTTTGAAGCAAACAGCTTTTAAGGTCTAGTCACAGACTTGTGTTAAATCATTTTATAGTGATTAATTAATTAAAATAAATATATTATTTATTAAAATAAGTAATTATATTGCTGATCATTTTATGTATAATGTTACTCGTTTATAGATTTATTTTCTGAATTTTTGGTGATACATTGGTAAAGTTACAATTGGTCTGGTCAATATATATATATATATATATATATATATATATATATATATATATATATATATATATATATATATATATATATATATATATATATATATATATACATATATAAAACAAAAGACAACAATAAAGTTATTAACAGTAAATAGTAAGATAAAACTGAATTCACAGGATTATGGGAGCCTTCTTTAAAAGATATACTTTGCTTTGGCAAGTATTATTTCTGTAATATTTATTATCACAAAAATGTTGATATATTGCAAGCAATAAAGTTTACATACCCATTTTAAAGATACAAATGAAGTTTTAGTGAAAAGAAGCACTCTATAGGTGAGAGAACCAGGATAAACCAGTTTGACTGCAGTATATGGATGTCCCCCTTTGATAGGCAGCAGACGTCAGTCAAGGCTTCAGGTCCCTCTTGGCAATTTCCTTTAAAAATTGTAAAAATCACATTTGCAGTAATATTGTGAAAGAAGACCTCAAAAGTAAATTTTCAATTCTAGTTTTGTATTTTTAAAATGACTGCTAATAAAGGTTCCCTCTTGGATAGTACACTTAGATAGTCCCCTATTATTCATGTTCGCATGTATGTGTGTGTGTGTGTGTGTGTGTGTGTGTGTGTGTGTGTGTCTGCCTGTGAGCTGCATCCCAGACGAAAGACTTGGAGGGGTCTTTAGAGGGACAGGATGGCAAAACACCCACTGTTTTACAGATCTGCTATAGAGTGGCAGAGTAAAGAGGAAAAAAGCAGAGCTGATAGTGAGGACAGGCCAGTGGCGTTCTGTATGAAGTAGATGGAAACAAGACATTGTGTGTTCCTGGTATAAAAAGGCCAGACACATTTAAAAAACAACAACAACAAAAAAAACCCTCAATGTGCTGGGATGGAGGCCCGTATTCTTGTTGAAATGCACATGAGAGACAAGAGTGAAGCCTTTATTTCTAATTTCCCGTTTTATAGTTTGTTATAATTTTTTGTTTACTCCTAATTTACCAAACTCAAAACTTCCTCTATGTGAGCCTCATCTCACTCCCAGGGCATCAAAAAACTGCTTTCTCAGTGGCCCACGGTGCCGCATATAGACACAAAACGCACCCTTTAGGCCGTAAATACACTTGCTTCTTAACCATGCATTTGCACTCACAGCCCACGGCATCATGAATGTAATTGTTTGCATACGTACTGCTATGTCTACGGAAGGCGGCATACCAAAGAACTCTTTTATATTTTTGCTTTATCTAAACAAAAAAAACGACATTTAAGGAGCAAACTTCACTGGTAATCATGACATCACAACACATTACAGCAGAAAAAGCGACGTAGTGCCGATGTAGAAGATGATGATGTAGTATGCAGTTACAATGGTGACTATGTTTCTATTGTTTGCCAACGATGCTGTGTATTGCATCATGCAGACATGTCATATTCATTTCTGAGCACATACACAACTAACGATCCAAATGGACACAGGCTACATGTGGCAACCATCAAACACACGTGAATGCGCAGTAAAAACAAATTCATTTAAAGCTTTAGTGTCTGTATGAGACGCACCAAGCTTTCAGCAAGCTCCACTGTAAACCTATCCATGTCATTCTTAGACTTTCAGACCAACAGACAGAGTGGTATATGACACATGCAAACGAACATTATTCAAAGCGCTAAACCAAATAATGAAAACTATTGATACATTATTGTTGGCTTTCTAAGAACTCAAGAGTTTATATTTTGTTTTAAAATACCTCATTTTTGCAGCACAATCCGAGTAGGAAACACAGCAATGTCTCATTAAAATAACAACTTTTCATCACTTTATTTGTGAAACTATCCCCAGTGGAAACACGGCAACTGGTTGCTAAAAAACACCCACATTTGTTTTCTAAAGCAGCTGCTGGAAACACAGCAATGTTTCATTAAAAACAACAGTTTTGTTGTTTTTTGGTCTTGAACAGGGGTCTGCAGCTTGGCAGGCGTCTCGCCATTGTCTCACACCACCCACCATCCCCTCCATCCCTAAATGACAAAGTTACCTCATATACTTTAGAAACACTGACACGTATAAAATATGCAAATCTAACATATTCATGATTTGCAAAAACCTACCATTTTATTTTGGCAACTGGACTGACATTTCTGTAAGCGTAAAACATACTTACTATACAAAAACAGTATACTATAAATCTTACTAAATCTGGTTGTTCACAGTTGTAGAATAAAAATTGTGAAACAGCTGACAGCGTGATGAAAAAGAAAATATGTAATATGGATTTACAAAACCTGAGTTTTTGAAACCTTATTGGAATAAAGTACAGAATGGAGACAGCCTCAGAGTCTTGTCAAGTCCCAGTTGTGACTGAAATTGCTCTTTGGCCTCACTAAAACTACTCAATACCAAAATAAAATGATAACGACCTGAATGGTAATTAATAATAACATAACATCAGCTGTGTTTCTGTCCTGTTTTAAGTCTCTGCCCTTTGAGGTATCTGACAAGCAGAGTGAAGCAAAGTTTAACAGCTCAGTGATTAATAGTGCAGTCTGTGAAAAGGTATTTCAGTGTCAGCCGAGCGGACGTAAAATGATTGCGCTCCCTTACTCGGTCTTCCAGAGTGACCGACAAACAGCCCACTTTAACCAATCGCACCCACGTCCTGTAAAACGCTCCAATTTGCGCACATGATTCACTCAACCTATCCATGCAGGAAAATGCAGAAATGATATTCAAGGTTGCAGTTGGGTATGTAAAATGAAAAGGTTTAGTGCCTGGTGGGACAGAAGAGGCAGCAAAGAGAGTAGAGAGGGAGGGAGAGGGGGAGAGAGAGAGAGAGGTGATGGATAGTCCAACTTCCTGCTGGAGAAAGGTTTGATTAATGGCCGTCCACTCGGCAAAACACACCAGCTGTGAGGGGAGATAAGCACCAATACAAAGAGCAAATTACTGTCTGTACTGTAATAATTAACCTTAGAGACCGGCACACACACAGGAAGTACAGGTTCCCTTCAAAACAGCCACATTTCCTCTATCTCATAATAAAAAAAATAAAAAATAAAACAAAAAAATCTCCTTAAGCACTGAATCCTTGTTTTAGCTCCAGGATTTAAGGCTTTTTATGGCTGGGTGAGCTGTTCCCAAAGATGTATGAGCAAATTACTAGCTGGAGTTATTTGAAAAGAGGGAGTCCATTGTGGAAATGACTGTCAACACACGGCTGCCAAGCTCATCCCCCGGTGCAGAATGGGTATCCAAACAGTCCTCAGTGAGATATATGTAGTGGAATAATTGCTTGTCGCGCAGTCGGCAGGAAGGGATACAAATAAACTAACTTGTTAAGGTTTTGGACTTGCAGTTGTTGTTGCTTTAAGTGTTTGTAAAAGTTTTGATCCAGCTGGAGGAGCTCTAGATGTTTGTGTGAGAGGCTGAAAACATGCTGCAAAAATGCTTTTTTTTCTCCTCTCACTGCGGGGTGACGTTTAAGCTGAAATATTTGATCAGCCTGTAGAAAATACGAGTTTGAGCAGAAAAGCGGAAAGCATTCCACCTGCCTGAACCACTCACCGTGAATGTACGTAATTATTCTTCATGCCTCGAGCTCCCGGTGGTTTTAAACCCCATAAGCCCCCGGGGTCTCCCCCACACTAAAGTTAGTCTTTGATAACCGCTAATGACTGCCACGGTGAATTCTTCAACCATAATATTATTTGAACCCAAGCTGATTAGAAACATGTGCCTGAGTGTTTGAGTGTCAAAACGATTTATGGGTCTCTCACTTGATGACCTTTCCACTCACTGTATACACTCGTGTCTTACATCACTCCGGCGGACTCCCCGCTGAGAGCTCGCCTAGATTTTCTACAACATGCTCTGAAGCACAGCTCAGTTACTTCCTGCATGGCCTGCTTGCTCAGTTGTTTTGGTTTAGAGGTGTGCAACAAGAGTGTGTGCATATAAATTTAAGAATTTATTACATAACACGGAAGGGAAACGTGCAATGAAACGTCAATAATCCTCCCTGCTAATCCACTTAAAAGAACTTCTTTGGCGAAGAAAACATGGAGATTCATTCTATTAACGCCCAGAACTTCCACATATTATTGTAAATATACTGGTCATTAAACCTCCTTGTATGTTAAATATAATACTGTGTACGAGGGACATGAAGAATCCTGGTCTGTACAATTATTATCTTAATTAAGGTAAAAATTTCAGATTGATTACCTCCAAAGGTCTTATTAGATTTCTTGACTAAATTGCGAGCGATCCGGTCCTGTAAAAATTAATCACAGGGTATTATTGTTCGCTGCCCAGAGTGGAAACACCACAGCCTGCTGGATAATCAGGATGAAATGCTGCAATCTGTTTCATTAAATGCCATCAAACGCTCTCTGTTCAAACCATTAGTGCACATTTATATTTAGCAGGGGGTGACTGTTTATAGATCAGCTTTCTGTCAGTGGTGAGCTGTGTCAGTATTAAAGGGCAAGTCATTTTTTTAACTTAAGGATTTCTTCAATTGAGGAGGGAAAAGAAGAGTGACACAAACATGCTAATTAACAGGACACGACAAAAATTTGTACTGAAATGTCAAATTTCAACAACAATCTTTTCTAAGACGACAGCAACAGTATATTCTGACCACTAGCAGTGATATGGACTACAGAGTAATAAATAAGTGGGTCTCCACTCTGTATCTTTCACATGCACAAAGACACACACACAGAAGTGTGTGCATACACATGCCTGCAGTTGGTTTTATGCATTGAAATAATAATAATGAGCCAACAATTAAGTATGTCTGTCAGACCTGCAGAACACACTCAATAGGATTTGGTTAGCAACACTGAATGTAAACTATGATATATGTTTTGTAAAAAGAGGTCCACAGAGCATATCTGAATGAAAAACAACAAGAAGAAAGTTTTTCACAGTAAAGTTGAAAAAATGAAAATAAAAAAATAACCCAAAATATAACTGAAAGCTGAAAGTATGATAAGGTAGAAAAGTTTACTCTGTAGAGTGCAGATCTCTGATCTGACTGAGGCAATTCTAGACAAAGCAGGCAAATGCTAAGTTTCTGAAATGCCTCTAAGATTTGACGTTTCGCGGCGGATGGAAGATAACCAGGTGGCAGCTGAAACACGGTGCAGCCGCATTCAGGGGAACTCCTTTACAATCAAGATGGTGGCAAAGATAACAAAAACAGGGACTGATTCATGTCGTATTGTGCCTAACTTAAGTGAATCATAACAAATTAAGTATGGAATTAACCTGAAGATGCTCCGGTTCAAAATCATGTCTGTTTTTAAACCAAGACGAAAGCCAAAAAGTGTCACGCAAAAGTATGACTTAATGTTTTTAGCCAAGCCAATTTCAAAGAAACTTGCGCCCCCCCACCAGTCAGAGAAATGAGAATTTGGTAGTCAATGATGGTATTAAACAGTCAATCAAACAGGTCTTTCAACAAATGTGAATCACTGCAACCATGAAAGGTCCTTGAGCATACAGTCATACAACTGCACACAAAATATTAGGCTGATTGGTCCAGTAGTTTGCCAGATTGGCTGCGAACAAGACATTTACACACACACATGCACATGACTAAACAAATTACCCCCTACAGGCTGCTGGTGGCATATGAAATGTACAAGAATTTGCTCTGTTGAGATGAAATTCAATGACTCAACCAAATAATTATACTAATACTCACGAACCTGTGGTATACAGATACATGTTGTGTTTGACATTTAAGCGTTTATCTTACTGTTTCATGTCAATCTTGTTGTATTAATAATTTACAGGAAGAAAGACATGGAATTCAAAAACGCTGCTGAGCAGGAGAACAGCTACAGCACGTTTTACAATCTACTTTTAAAAAACAAAAAACTGGAGAAAAGCAATAATTGAAGCAACAGATTTTGAATTGTAGCTTTTGTCATTAACAATCCCAGTTCCTCAAGACTACTTTCATAAGGCAACAACAAAGGCATATTTCTGAAATGAGATTGTTTGGAGTGGTCAGCAGATGGAAGAAAAACAGTGATTGCGGTCTTTATGTTTGAAGTTATCTGGCTCAAACATATTGCCAGCTGAACCGCAGGGAGACATGGACGTAAACCAGAACCATGTGCATATTGTGAAGCCGGATGTTTGAAGTGGCAAAGACCTCTCGCACTCGCTCTTAGCGCCTGACCTTTACTGCAGCCCACCAACTGCTCCATGCGGACCCAGTTACTCTCTGCGTTTATAGAGATAATCACCTCACAAACATGTGTCCGGCCCTCCACACACGCTCTCACCAGTGGCACACACATGTGATAAATGATAGGGCTCATTTCACTTTATTAGCCCACCAAGAGACTGGGGGGACATTTCCTTATTCTTGTGTTTACTGTGGTTTTTCTTACCTCAGATTGGCTGATGGGGTGTTATTGTGGGATCGGGGGGAGGGAGGCCGCCGTGCTCTTCATGCTGGTTTCCTTACAGTCCTCTCTTATTGATGAGAGCCTCTAAACAGCTGCCTTAGCAGGAGGGGAATAGAGTTCGGCGATGCCCCAGCAACTCTCAACGGCGTTCTATCAGGAAAAAGACACGAGGCAAATGGAGATAGAAGAAAGGCATTAAAACTAAAAATAGAGTGGCATTTTTCTCCCAAAGTGAGGAAAAATTAGGTTTCAGCTCTGCATGCAACACAATGCAGTGACAATGCAAAAATACTGACACATATTGAAAGAAAATAAGTTGTTATTCAGTCACGTTTGATAACAGGTGAACATTCAGCTGTATGTTGATGTGAGGAGTTATTTCGGAGGGGCTGGCAGAAGTCAGAGCCTGTAACAGCACAATGGCAGCTCTGCGCAGAGATGTCCCTTTGTTTGTTTAAAGGGCAGGAGAATCGATGGCCCCGTTTTTTGAGGCATGGCTCTGACCTCTCGTGGTGGCACCTGTATCAATCACGAGGCCGACTTCGTTCTCTGCCTCGCTGCTCGTCACATTTGTCTCTCGTGCTCGCCACCGTGGACAGAGGCTGTCTATCTACTCTCAAATGCCAGTCCGCACTTCATGCCAGCTGTCAGCCGACACCGAGCAATGCATAAACAGCTTTAAAAATGTGACGAGAACAACTCTCGAGGAGAAATCTATTGAAGGAAGAAATTGATTTTTTGGAGAAAGATTTAAGGGTTTGCTGTGAGGCCAGCGCAGGAAAAATGAGAGGCCGGACCTCTCTTTGTTGAATTAATATGAAGTCATTTAATAATATTCTGACAGCGCTTTTCGCTGAAATCTAAAGGATCTCACAAGGTAAATTTATTCTGATGTGCTATTGTTTGGTGTTGTTTCTGTTATCTTGGAAAATGCAGGCTGCGATTCATTGATTGTACAGAATGAAAATACAATTTACACAAGAACGCACTTGTTTTTTATTGATCTGCAGGTCTTAATGAGGAAGGAACACCTGCATATTATCCAGCTGACAGATGTTTGTACAAATGCTCCAGTCTGCTTAACTTGATCATACTCCAAAGAGTTGTTTTTTTGACACATTGACTTGAATAACAATCACATTAAATAATGCATAAAATTATAACAAGGTTCCTACAGCTCAAGGCAAGTTATAATTAAGACTTTATAAGATTATTTAATGCCGCTTGGAATGAAATTTAAGGACATTTTTGGCCAAAATTGCAGAAAAAATTAACCAATATATTCTGGAGTCTGGGAATATTGAACATAATAGTTCTCCTACTCTTTCATTCTAGATGTGTGATTAGTGTTTTGTAAGATTCCCCTGCCTTTATTCCCATTTTGCCAAGTTTGAAATACTTTTTGCATAACATACACTTAGTTTTGAAAGCATTATCTTACACTGGTTCCAACCATCCCAGGAAATGTTGCTTTTTTGACTCATCTTTTTCCTGTCGTGCAGGGTACCGCGACAGCTAGCTAACAATCAGTGGATCCTCTGCTCTGATTTTCCCAGCTGGAAACAAAATAATGTTGCAAAATACAAGTGTTATTGGTTCCACTTTCCCGATCTGCATGACATTAACATAAGAGACATTTGGTGATTTATTTTTGTCTTTTTAAATAATAGATGTTACCAATTATTTTAGAATTTACAAAGCAACAAAAATGAGACATTTTGATACAAAATTAATAGGGCTGTCTCAGAATTATGCCAGTCAAAATGGATTTGGCTGTGCAATACAAATATTCAACATTTTGTTTTGTTTTGTTTTCCATATATAGTTTTAAAGTTTGAACGGGGGTCAGCGTAATTCAGTGTGACAGCGGCATTCATGTGATATAGTTAACAAGCTAACAGCGCTCATGATGGGTCACAAATGTGCAATAACATTTTTTGCCAACACTGAATATTAATAAAAAGCCAGAGACTGCAGCGTATTAAGTTGCTGTTTTAAGTAAGCCTTACAGATGAAAAATAGCCTCCTGGCTAATTAATTTGCACTGTCCCTTTTTAACTGAACTAGACCTAAACCTTTTACCTGAAGCTCCCTATGTAGATATAAAAGGCTCATTCTAAGGTAATGCAAACACAACGATTCTTGTTTTCAGTTGATTATACATTAAAGAAAACATACTTATTATATTATAATTAATTTCTGTCGATGCATCCCCCTAAACCTACACACTGAGACTTTTTAAGGAGCCCTGTATAATGTAGCTGAACAGAAAGTTTCTTTGGAAGGGACAAGAGCTGCAGACAAACCAACTGTACATGTAAATGAACACATCAAAGTTCCCCCAAACTTTTTCACCTCACTTTCAGGCCGCAGACGATTTAAAGCCTGTTGAATATGCATTACCATATGTAAGCGCCAGTTTCACAGGCTCACAAGAAACAAAGTCACACCAGACAAAATCGTCCGGGGGGCATTTTGATGGAACTGCATGCTAACTTGTGGCAGTAACAACTACTCTCTGTTTTGATGGATTGGACCCCAGTTAATCTGTATGTATGGCCGATGCTTATGAGGCCACATTGTAATCACCCAGCCAGTTCTGGGCGATCCAGGACTCCTGTCTCTGGTTGAAAGAGAGGGATGATTCCCATTATAGAGTAATTAGTCTTGTTGTCACCGCCGGACCTTGACAGTGAATCCACTTGCCGGGGCTCTAAAGGGATTTGGGTGTTTGCGACTGCTGAATCCCAATCAGTATCTCCGTTACTTGCCAAGGACGACGCCCTCAACTTAAACTTGCTCGAGAACAGCAGCGCAGACGTCATGGCTGTCAGCTGTAACGAGTACTGTGAGCCAAAAGTTTCTCCTATAGTGTCATTTTATTCTCCCTCTTGTAACTTTCTTGGCACAGCAGTACTGCAGTATTCTACTGCGAGAACTGTTGGCTGATTAACGCTTAAAGTTTACAGCAGGTTGATAAAAGTGGTCATTTAAACAGTTTTAATTTAGTTTGTCTCATTATTATGAGCCACAGTTGGATGACAGGATGCATCTGCTTTCATATATTACAGGTAGGAAATGAATGTGCGCTCTATATGGTCCATCAGTTATGATTGCCTCAATATGTTTGACTGAATCTTAATTATGACAGGCAGGGATGCAGATATAATGAAGCACTTTTTTTTCTCTGCCATTTGACTTAAAAGACACAGTGAGATTAAAGTTCCCTTTCTGTGCCCATGCCTTAAATGTTGTGCCACTGCATTTAATGTAAAAGTAATTGTATGTCAATCTTTTTTTTGTTAAATGTAAAACATTAATAGACATAGGCACAGACTTACATATATTCAGTTAAAGGTTATTTAGAACCACCAGATAACCCCCCTCTCACATCATATAAAACTAAAATTGACCTTGCCAGCTTTGTAAAAGCAAATGAAGCAACATTATGTGCACTGAGGTTGGCGTCTCAATATATCTCATCAGTTTTTCTGCATCCTTATCTAACAGCGTAGGTGTGGATGGAGGCGACCAATCCTCCGCTACAGTTCCAAATATCTGTGGTTCTCCAAAGAGTCCAAACTTCGCTAAATCAAATTGACTTTCAAGCAAAAAGAAACAGCATCAGCTGTATTGGCCGAAGTGTTTTTAGGCATAAAATTGACTCTCATTGATTTTTGACAAAGTGCTAAGAGCAAATGTACCAGGAGATACACAGAGACATAAAGCTGAACAAAATAAGCAACCAGAGCATATGTATAGGCAGGTATGAAATGCAACTGATAAAAATAGATGCATATCTGTAAGCAACAAACTGACATACCATGTCAATACACAGGTCAACTGTAACTTAACTAACATAAACACAACGTTGGTTACTGAACTTGATACTTTTAATCATTTTACCAAAATAAGTTGGTACTATTAAGTACTAGTTCATGTGTGTGTAGCCTTTGTGTGTGTGAGCAAGAGAAAGAAAGTGAGAGAGAGACAGCGGCTGAGCTCAGGGCAGACAAGTGTTGACAATCGGAGCAGAGGGAAAGGTTGTTGTTGGCAGCGAAGTTGTGTAGTGTTTAAATGTACAGTGTAGGTTAGAGTTTGCCCAAACACTACAGCTTCTATATATCAGGAAGTTCCTGTGTCTTGCTTCCAAACTGCTGGGCAAAAGTGCTTAGAGACTGTGATGCTCTAAGCTCTGTATTGTCGTAGAACAAATTGCCTTGAAGCGCAGAAAAATGCTTCAGGTCATGTTTACACCAGTGAGTGGCATTTGGGACAAAAGTGTACATGTACCTGTTGCAAAAAGCTGCTTGGAAAAAATGAGAATGTATCAGTTATGAGACATGCAAGAAAAAAACACCTTTGATATACTTGTAGTCCAGACACAGAAGGCAATGGTGAGCCAGAAGTGTTCACATGTGGTTACATTTAAGACCGGTATACACTGTGCGATTTTGGGCTTGCTCAGATGAAAGATAACCATTGCGACAGAAAGATGACGATATCTTTGGTTGTGGCTCTAAAACGGTGGTCATACATCGCACAGTGAGAAAGGTGCAACGATGGCTATTGTCACAGTTATGCCATAAAAGATAGCCTGGGAAAATTATTTGACAGTGTCAAAAATTTGGGATGAGAATCTCACTGTGTGACTGCTGTTATGACCTGCGTCCACTAACCAGCCTTTTTGTTCATGCGTGCTGACATTGATGGACGTTGGTAGTAGCCTTCGATTCAGAAGGTGATCTCATCACAGTCTGTACACATCAAACTTGATTTTGTACCCAAGTTTATTAAGATCCATGTCACAGAGTGTAGCTTGCACTGAACTTAAAAGACCTAGACCTTTAGGCCTTTGGCAAAGGCTACAGAAGCTACCAACTACTATTTCAATGTATTTGATATAAAATGTAAACTTATATAGCTTTATTTTCTGGCCACTTGGTGGCAGCAAGAACAAGATGAAAAGACAACACTGACATATTTAACTTGATACAATGAACTTGTTAGCAGACAGCCACTTATTTACTCATAAAGCAGTTACTGAGCAACGTTATAATTCATTTGGAGTCGTGTCTGTGTCCACCTGGGGAATGTTAGCCCAATATACAGTACACTCTCCGTTTTTAATTTTCACTAACTCCCGAGGGAAATATCTTTCTCTTTAGCTGATGGATGCTCCATTATGTTAACTAACTAGTCACTAACTGAGTCTGTGTGTTGTTTGGTGCTGTGCAGGTTCTAGGTTTTAGGAGGTTTTTTTTTTCTTTTTTTACTGGGAACAGCAGCAAGGAGAGTGGTGAGAGTAAACCAAAGTTCAAAGTTGCAGGATGGGTGGCAGAAACTTCCTTTAAAGCTCTGTAAAGTCAAAGGGAGGTGCAGATATGGGTTACAGATGCAACGCTACAAGCAACTGTTTTCACACTGTCTCATTGTTTTTAAATTTATTTCTAAAAATATTGCTCGTCTGCTTTAAAATATTTATATATATCTAAGTCATCTCTGTCAATTCTGGAAAAACAGATTAAAACAGTCTTGCAAAGGTGACTGTAGCTCTGAGACAGAAGACAATATTTTCTCTTAGAATGAGCTGTGAAAAGGCTGAAGCTCATCCCTCAATCTCCAGGGATCAAATCAGTCCGAGACCTTTGTCTTTTTCTTCTAAACTCTCCCGTCTCTTTCTTCTGTCTGTCAAGTGATGAGCAAATGCCAAAAACTGACTCCTTTGTTTCACTACTGTAGATGTATAATTCATATAAAACTTTACTTTTCTTTCAACAACTGTCCAAGTCTTATAAAAAAAGCTTGAAATAAAATCTTGATTAAATGATGCAGTTGCTTCAAAGTGAAGTGAAATTCCTTAAATCATCCCAAGTGTCCATATGTTTGCCCTTCTTTAAAGTTTTATCTTCTTGTAGTTATTTGTACTGTGTCAGTACATCTCGGAAGTTGTAGAATATCAGAGACTTGATTATTTTCACAGATCTTATTGAAGACTCTAGCTCTTGCCTGTAAATGGCTGTAATTGTCACATTTAAGGTGTAGAGTTATATTTGAGATTATGCCTCTCTGAGGATGAAGTCAATTTCCCTACAGGGACGTCACAGAGTGGAGATAAGGATTTTTGCAGCGGGAATACTTTACAGCTAATGTACTGTAGGTTCCTGTTTCACCTCTGTAATTCTTGTATTGATTTCAACTTAATTATTCCTCTCCTATGAGACAAAATCCATCTGGTGCTTAATGAGAGCGCTTCATGTGCAAATGGGCTCCGAGACATCCCTGTGAGTAATGATTTCATCTACCAGCTCTAAATGTATGTAGACAGGTTTCCAAAGATGTTATCACAGGGTGGAAAACTAACCAGAATTAGCGAGAGCTTATGCTAAAAACAACATGAGATGTTTTGTGCAAAAACGCAGCACAAAATACAAAAGTCATTGATTTTATTAAGTCATGATGTTAATTACCCCATGAAGAAAACATATGTAGCATTTAGCATTCTGGTCAGAGCCCTGACCGTATTTGACTGCTGGATAGTTCAGCACAGACTCACACTGTTATCGAATATTTCAAATGTTTGTCAAGCCCAAAACTTAATGTAAATAGACAGCAGAAGAAGCCTGGCTTCTCTGGAGTTGTATTGATTAAGCTTATTTTTGCTCCACTAAACTCAACCCTCCCCTCTTTAACTCTGGTCAGTGATGTACAGCCCTGAGTTGGTGGCTGTGCAATCATTGGCAACTGTTGGAGCCAAGTTCACACAATAATAACTGTTTGTAAAACATCTTATGGGCACTGATTAACTGGCCAAACCAATTAGTCAGTCGGCCTCTAGTTACGGACTGTTATTGAGGTGGCTCCACACGTTCAGACATCTTTTATCCTCTTTCTCCTCATATCCTTGGTGGCACCAATTCTGACATTGTAACATGTAATATTCAATAACATTACTCCTAAATTTTAAGGTTTGTATGTCATACAGATTCGTCTGCTCCTAAAACAATCTGAGCCTCTCTTTCGGCTGTCCAAAACTGCCATTTGACTACGACTGGCTAGTTAGCCAGCAAGCTTGCTAATTCCAACATGCTGACCAATGGCGCATTTATGTCGTCTCTCACTCTGACCAATGTTGCAATTTCGTCACTCACTCGGACCAATGTCGCAATTTCATTACTCGCTCAGACCAATGTTGCAATTTCATCACTCACTCTGACCAACGCTAGAATTTCATCACTCACTCTGACCAATGGTGTAATTACGTCGTCAAGCACATGGACCAGCTGTGCAACTTCGTCACTCACTCACTAAAACAGCAGGAATTTCATACACCATAATGTTTCTGTTAATGTTAATGTTACATGTGCAATGTGCAATGTGCTTTTGACTTCCTCTGGGTTTAGAACACAGAAAAACTGTAAGAACAGACTTTGTGTAGTCTGACTTAACATTATCAATGCTCCTGGCTGCCATTTCTCACTGTAATCCCCAGGAATGCACGATACAGGTTTGCAGACTTATGCAGGGTTGCATAATATGTTATTAATTTCACTACAGAAGAGACTTGACGATCATTAAAATTAGGTGGAGAAAAAATGGGATATATCAATGTCAGCATCAGTTATCAGCCAAATGAGTTGTTATATATAATCATATCTGCAAAAACATCTGATATCATGCAACCCTAATTATCCAAAGTGTTATGTTTGCTAGACAGAGCTGACAGATATCTATCAAAATGTATCAAACAAGTTTTGAAAATGCATAATGCAAATTTAGGTCTCAACTGTAATTTGACTTTGTTTCCAGCCAGTTGCTTAATATCTAAATACTTGATATATATAACCTTTATTTAACCAGATAAAAACCCATTGAGATCAGGATCTCTTTCACATGGGTGACCTGGCCAATATAGAGGGTGTCATTGTAAACGGGAAGCCTTGTTGGGTATTACTCTTGTTTTGACATGAGATTGAATCCAGGGGACAAAGTGAGATGCTCTAACAGGATCTGAAATATACCTGAGAGACATGATAATAATACTGCTGTCTTCACGCCTGCCTGACAGTAACGATCTGTGTGCTCTGTGGAGGAAGGTGAGTGATGAAGTCATGAGGCTCCAGTCGAAACAGAGCTTTTCATAATTATTCTGTCAGTAAATGTAAACAAATACTTCAAAAGGCTTTGTTTAGCATATGTGACAGAGCAGTGCAGCAGGATGCACCACATCAGAGCAGCAGCATGCAGTAGTAACTGTAACTGAATGGCAGCACAGCATAAAAAGCCTCCTTTGAGCTAATGTATTGTATTTCAACATATCACTCATTGTCGCAGCAGTTCTTTCTGCTGAAGCTGCTCGTACTGTACGAGGCATGGCGGCCTTGAGGTGACAGAAAGTGCTGAGTTACTTTTCCCGGCTTTCATTATGTTTACTTGATCCTCGTCAAAAAAATCCAGCGGCATAGAAAAAAAAGTCCAGCTTTTGACAGGTATTTCAAGGCCACATCGACAAGCTCGGATTTATGACTCTCCTTAAGCATCTTAATGTCTCCAAAAGACAAAATAACTTCAAGATAATAAACCGATGAAGCCAGCTGGATGTCACTGATCAATACAGATTGTTAAAACAAGTTGAAATCATTGTGTGGGGGTCATTGATTCCCAATAGGTGCAGGGCTCACTACAGTTGCTCCTGCATGTAGCCCTCACTTCTCTCTCTAATTGTCTCTCTAGATGCTACTTAATAAGCATAGCCATTTGTCTTTTTAAATTAGTTTGGAAGTGCGTGTAGAAAAATAACACAAAAACATAAGCACGTCACGCCAGAGGCTATCCGCAATAACACATCAACATGCCCATCAATAGTTTATTGGCAAACTGTAATGTCCTCATAGATCATTGACTTCACTGGTGTGATACAGCTGATGAAGACTGACAGTGTCTCAACACATCAATAGTTTTTTTTACTGCCTGTCAGCTCCAGTCAATGGAATAACGAAAGTGGGAAGAAATATTGTGGAGTGAATGTGATGTGAAAGTCGCATTAACGCTGAAGCTGCCGGTCGGTAAAAAACTTTCATGTCTCCAAAATGTCAACTTTTTTAAAAAAGGCACTAAGATCCTTTTTGAGTTTGTTCAATGAAGCTTTGAAATTGTTTCATCAGCTTGAGATCAAATCGTTTTCTCAGCCCGCAGAGAACAAAGTGCAGAAATCATTCGACCCAAGTGACAACACTGGAGTTACACAGTTGTCACATACAAGAGCATGTAATATCTTTAAAGCGTGTTTTGAGAATAAATGGTCTGCATTATGAATTCTGTTTTTAAAATTTTGTAAGAGATGTACTTAAAGAAAAGGTTTAACATTTTGAGAGAAACGCTTATTTAATTCTCTAGAGAGTTAAACAAGAAGATTGACGTCACTCTTCTACAGTATGTGCATTAAATATGGAGCTGGAAGCAGTTTATCTTAAGCTTAAGCAACTTGATGCAGTGATTCTCTTTAAATTTTACTTATTGAGGTACATCTAAATATTTCAGTAATGGCTCCCACCTGGAAAACACTTCCTTTGTATGGGTGAGTGTGTGTGTGTGAGTGTGTGGGGTGTGTGTGAGTGTGTGTGTGTGTGTGGGGTGTGTGGTGGGGGGGGCACACTGCCTGCCTGAGCAGCACTGGTCAGGCGTGTGTCAGCTACCTGTCAGCTGCAGTACATCTAGAGAATCAGAGGCCTGTCAATATTTTCCTCATGATATAAACTGTGCGTTCAATGTCTTCATTTGTCACAGACATGAGGAAATACAAATACAATGTTGAAAATGAAATTGCAAGATGTTGCATTAGCCAATATATAAGTTACAACCAACTGTGGTTATTTCTAGGGCAATTGTTTGAAACTATGCAATACTGATGGAAGAAGCCCATATGCCTTTTTGCCCCTGGTAACCATGGTAACCACTGTAAACTGTTACTTGCAATGGTTTGGTTAAACAAATTAAACAAGACTTTCTGCTTTCTTAAATGATCTGTCAAGTACTGGCGCTCTAACAGTGAGATACTGAGGTTACCTCTGTAATTTAAGCTAATCAAGCTTTCATTGCAAACTCACTGGTTTGCCTCATAAATAATTGCCATTTAATGCTTACCAAATGTGTCATTCCCCTGTTACCTCCACACTTGAGTGCCATGCATCACACACTTGCTAATAAAAAGCTTCAGAGCTTTTAAAAGGTTTTGGAGTAAAACAAAGAAGGCCTTTGATTTTTTGACAGAATTTTTAACCAAAGCAGCTGCTCGCCTTTTGGTTGGAAAGGCAGGGAAAACCCTGTGCTGTACAACAAGGGAGACATGTAGACATGTTTCTACTACTAAATGAGCACCAGCACGAACACACACACACACACACACACACACACACACACACACACACACACGATAAAAGTACTCATTTACATCCAATAATTTTGTCCATTAACAGATGAGAATTTGCTGAGCAGTAATGAATGATTTAACACTTAAACCTGATACAACTGAGGTACGAGGTCTTTTTAAAAAGACGAGGAAGCAGCTCTGTCACATATACAGTGTTTGAAATATGCTCTGTATGTTGACATGTTACAAATTAACAAGGCAAAATCCAATTAAAATAACAGCAGAAGCAAGAGAGGATTTACCAGATCATTTTTCTTTCCCACTCAAACATTTCTGCAGTTTTCTGCCTTTTAGTCGTCCTCTCTCCTTCAAAGCAGCTGCTTCCTTCTATCGTTAATTGTGTCCCACGTGTCTCACCGAGTCGTCTCTCTCTTGATCTCAGTGTGTTTCTGTGCATTGTTTGTCTAATGCTTCTTTCAATTATTGATGGTTCCTCTGGATTTTAATCTTTTGTATATTAAAAGTCAATTCACAGGGAACATAAATTCATTAAACACACACAGCTTTTAATTTCTCCACTTCACAAAGAGGAGCAGGGAGCACAGGTAAAGCTGTTTTCCCAGAGTGAAGTATATATACAAAAGCAATACTCTATTATCTTAAGATTAATGTGCAACAGCTGCTCCAGAATACTGCACAAACTGAGCACAATATGAAAGCATAAAATAACCTTCCAGCTTCATCTGTGATTTTAGTTCTGATGTGTAGCTGTATACCATATTTCTGAAGACACTGGAACAGCCTGTTGGCTCTTTATTAATAAAACAAAATTCACCTGATCACAGCTTTTTCATCTTTAATAAGAGAGAAGAAGAGGGACATGCTGCCACAGTGGAAGATAAAAGACAAAGAAGAAAATAGGCCTCATCGCAGCAGGAGGCACAGGGAAGTTCCTTACGGGGTAATAGTGGAAAATATCACGAGATGGTTCTCCAAAATTTTCAATACACAACAGTTTGTATTCATGGATTTAATTATAGCTTAATGAATTCTCAATTTTTTTAAGTGCCAACCTTGGTGCTTGCACAACATAAGATGATTCAACCTGCAGCCAGTTTATGGAGACTCTTACTGTACAGTTGTTGTTCCATGGAGACGCCCAATGACCGCTTGTTTTTTTCTAGGGAAAACTGATGGACGAACAGGAAACAGGGGCGTGTTGTGTCGTTGGCAGGACACATGAGGGTAAAATAAAAGAACTGGACAAACTGATCTCAAAGACACCAAAGCAGGAACCGCTTGACATCAAAGATAATGTTAAAATCCAAACACAATGGTCTCACTGATAACCACAATCTATGATCACAACACAAACATGAATGATCACCTCACCACTAAAAGCAAAATGACTGAAACCTGCTAAGACTCGCTCTTCAACAACATTGATATAAAAACACTAGAGTTTCAGTTGGAAAACATACACCTAATTAATTGTGCATTAAGCATAAATCAATATGGTAAAAAAAGCTGGTTATTTGTGAAGGCAGTTTTCTTGCTCTAAGGTATGTTTGACCTTATTGTTTATTAGGGCTATACCCGAATCCAAATTATGCCAGTTAAATCAGATTTGTGTCTCTTCCTCTGTGCTGCTGCATCTCGTCCGCTGCAGCCTGTACCAAAGAGTAGCCTGACTGTCAAGAGCACTCACTCTGCAGCAAAGTCTGAGGACCAAAATGTCCCCAAAAGCACCAACTACTTAATTTGAAGCTATCTCAATCAACTCTATCTAAATGTGCAAATAAAAGTTGACCAAGAAAACCAAGTTTTCAAAGACGAGTGGACATAAAAATATGCATTCATTTTTCCCCAATCCAGCAAAAAGCCCATGTGTCTGATTTGCACAGAGACAGTTGCCGTTAAACGCCACTATGACACAAAGCACAGACATTTCAAACAGCTATACAGGGTTGAGGACAACAAAACTTCGACAGTTAAAGTCTTCCACTGAATCAACAAACAAGTTGTTTGTGAGATTCATGACGGAAAGACAGAGCTACTGAGGCCTCTTTCTCAGTTGCCTGGCTGCTGGGAAAAAAACGGACCTTTGGCCTTAAATAGAAATAAATTCCAGAGCTTTAGATATTAAGTTTGAGAACCCCTGGTCTAGTCGAGCCACACCTTGCACCAGAAATTAAGCATATAAGATATTGGCTTTTGGGCACAGCAATGCTTTAAGCTAAATGCTAGCGCTAACATGCTGACATGCTTCTCTTTAGTAGGTATAAGGTTTACCATTTTAACCATCATCATTTAGCATGTAAGCATGCTAAAACTTGCTAATTATCACTAAAAAGCACAAAGCACAGCTGAGGCTGATGGGAGTGTCATTAATTTTTGCAGATATTAAAACTGTGTTTATAATCAATTAATCATATTAGGTTTTAAATTAAAATGATTTAAGTCAAGATAGTTTTATCATTTCTTGATTTTAGATATTACACTGCATTTCTTCAGGCATATTAAAAGACTCTGACGTATTTCATGATTTGTCCTCACACTAACAGACAAGACAATACTTCAAACAGCTGCACAATATCAGCAAAAATAAAACATTAATTCAACGAATAACAGACAGTTTATTAAGTCTCTCACATGTCCTGTTATTTTATTTTGAGACAAAATTAAATATGACATTTCTGCAATATTTGAGGTTTACACACTTAATAGGATTTGTGACCTTTGAGGTCATCTCTTGATCTACACCAGGAAATTGGTTACCTGTTAGACTGAAGACAAATCAGTGTGTCATGCATCATAAAAAATCCATTATACACATAGTAAGTCTGTGATGTGTTTCATCCAGTCAAACTGTGTCAGTTTCGTAATCTGAGATATATAATATAGTAGATATGTTTGTGTTTTTTCAGCTATCTTCTCATCAGAGGTTTAGAAGCTTTATCTACTTGTACTAGGATAATTCTGGACAGAGTCTGGCTTGCTGGAGCTCAGTGATAAAAAACCCAACATCCTGACAGATGATATTTTAGTGTGTGGACTGTAAATTACACCTCTTGAAATGGTTTGCCCTTATTGTATTCCTTAAAGAACCACACTCTGAAATAAAGTCAAAACCACAAGAACAAAAACTGTGACGTTGCACATCTGTGCTTCTTTTGTCGAAATAGTTAAAGAGCACAAAAGCCAAGATCACTACGTGCTTTCACTGGGTTTTAGAGGGATGTGCGAGGTTATATTACCATTGTCAAGGTCAGCGGTTTGAAACGCGACAAAGTGCATTATGCACACCTCCATTTGGCCCTCTCCCGTGAGATCTGTGAAAATAAAATTACCCAACGTCTCAGATTGTGGCATTCATCAAAAAGCACTTGTGCAGGCATTTATTCAAGTATTTACTCTCGGATGCCATTTCCGAAAGGTCAAAAAGGGATTTTTTTTTTTGTCTCTGTGGATGTGTTTAGGTGTCTCTTTTCTCTCAGTGATGATGAGAGCACAAACCTTGCTGTGATAGAGGGCAAAGTAGAGTTCAATTTTTCAGCTACAGCACACGGATGGACATTTTCTCTCGGCGGTGTTCGCCTCCGTTTAGCTTATCATTCATGTTGAGCTGTTTTAGATAAAGGCATAAATCTCACAGCGGTACGGTGGCAACAAAACGAAATGGGAAGGTCACAAGAAAAGTCTTTTAATGTTTAATGCACCCCTGACATTCCCTTTGTTAAGCTGTTTTTGACAGCTTTGAAAAGACTCCAATCTATAAACATTCCCAATTCAAAAATACACATTTCATTTTTTAAATTTATGTTTTTTAACTTCAAGGTCACTTTGGGTCTATAAAACAGGGATGATGTTGAGAATTGTGAGTGGATTTCACTCCCAGAAAAAGAAACTTCAGTCAAACCATTTAACATTTGACACTTGTCTTCCGTCTGTGATAATGTCTAAATGGATTCTAATTTCAGGCAACTATCTTTTCACTCATTCATTTTCCGTAACTGCTTGTCCTCGTAGGGGTTGCGGGGGGGCTGGAGCCAATCCCACAACTCCCTAACATAAGTCCTAGCTAAGCCCCTAATATCTTAAAATCCAAGACATATTCTAAAATGCTGGAAAAATCCTAAAGTCCTAGAAATGTCCTAAAGTCCTACAAAGGTCCATAAATAGTAGAAATGCCCTTAAATACTTGAAATGCCCTAAATTCCTGTAAACTTCCTAAAACTTCCTAGAAATGTCCTAAAATCCTAGAAATGTTCTAAAATCATAGAAGGGTACTAAAATCCTTCAAACATCCTAAAATCTGAGAAACATCCTAAAATCCTAGAAATGTCCTAAAATCCGAGAAACATCCTAAAACCCTAGAAACGTCCTAAGATCCTATAGTTTCTTAAATCTGAGAAATGTCCTTAAATCCTAGAAATCTCCCAAAATCCTTCAAACGTCCTAAAATCTGAGAAACATCCTAAAATCCTACAGGTTCTAAAATTTGAGAAATGTCCTAAAATCCTAGAAATGTCCCAAAATTCAAGAAACATCCTTAAATTCAACCCTTAAATCCAAGAAATGTCCTAAAATCCTAGGAACATCCTAAAATCAATTTGCTGCAACTGGCCCCTGGCCTCCGAGTAAAGCGGGTTGAGCATCCCTGCTGTGGACCAAACCAGCACATTTTAATAAAGCTTATTTGTGTTTTTTTTTCCATCAGTTTGGGAGTGGACAGTCACCAGCACTATTGGGTTCTTAATAGATTTAACCCAGTTTCTCATTCAACACAGGCTGATGTTCACAGGTTGTGGACACATGCCGGGTGTCTTGTGGTGCCTGTTTGGCAGTGAAAGATCACATTTTATTCTTCCACCTCCAGGAAAAGACACATACTTTCCAGCTTCCCACTTTTCACCATGGTGACAATGTGGTTAAATGTGGCCTCTGTGCAGTTCCCTTGCTTATATAAGAGGGACTTGCTGTTTCAGATATAAAGACCAAACCTCACCGAATCATTTTTGCACGTCACATCTGTTATTGTAAATTGAGGTAGAGCACAAAAGGAAAATATGGTGGTGATGCAATTTCAAGAGAGTCGTTCTTGGCAGGAATACTGTTTCTTCATGCCTGGAGTTAGTTCCAATCATTACAGGATGTTTAGCCTGGTACACTCACAACAAGAGATTTTTATTTATTTATTTACTTTCATAGGCATAACAGTCAGATTTTGGGAAGACTAGAAATAATTCATCTTAAAATTAATTTCTTGTAGACATGTGCGCAATGTCAATAGGCAAGAGAAAAGAGAATTCCTGCATAAACACATTTTTACAGGTTTTTACCTGATGCAGATCAAACGACCTAAAGGTTTTATTCATAAATGAAGTCGATTGCAAGTAAAAGGCTAGTGTGTAGGAATTCTCCTCACTAGCTTTAAATACTGTTTAGCTCAACACATTTGTAAGCAGTGTCTATACTCTTCAATTGATTTTCATTTGCAGTCATTTTCTATTTGCTGCTACAGTTTATAGTAAACATTCACACTGTACCTTTTTCACTGCCAACATTTTTCAGTTATTATCTGCATGTGGCATTTACACGTAAATTATAGTCTAGGTAACCAAAACTAAAATAAAAATATTACAACCAGCATGAGATAATACACAAGACAAGACAAACATTCCTTCACTGTATGAATGTTATTCTAATCCTGCAAAGACATGAAACTCTAGCCTTGTTTCTACTAAACATAAGATATTTAACTGAGTAGTTCAACATCAACAAAACATACTGCAGTAGATGGCAAAGTTATTTTTCTGTTAATATGTGATTGCACCGACAGAACTTGACTGGGCAGACAACAACATCAAAAGTCATAAGATGCAGTATGAACACTGAAATGTTATAGTGTTATAGCAACCTAACAAACAACCTAATACTGACTGCTTTCAAAGGACAGTGAATTCATTATCTGTTCATGAGGCATGATTTAAAAATGAATCTGTTGAGCAAAAAAGTCAGAGTCAAAATGAAAACTGGTAACTATTAACTAATAGGACTTTGTAAGAGTTAGAACCTGTCCTAAGAGCCAAAGTCATTATACAGACATGACTGGTAACCCTGATTTTATTTTTCAGTAGTTCTTTGTACAATATGTATGCTATGTTTTTATACTTTTTTCAAATATTGGTTTTCATGCCTTGTGTTTTTATTTAATTGTATTTTTCTTGACTTGGAAAATGCAACTGTGATTATACTTTAACTATGAAAATATGTCTCAAAGGGGAACTATTATGCTTTCCCATTTTTTTAATCTTAAATAAAGTGTTACAATGAAGGTGTTAATGTGAAATGTGACAAATGTTTCAAATAATAAAGTAAACGAATGCAAACCATGCAAAAATCCGAGGTTTCAGACTGTTCTTCCAATATCATCAGTATGATGTCATAGTGTGACAGATTTGTTTGTAGGGTTATCCTCTCCCTCTCCCACTCTTACTGTGACTGTTTACATTAGTCTTCACTGTTAAAGGAAGCTACATGATCACATCAAAGAAACATGTAATATAGGTAGCAGATGTTGCTACTTTATTCCTGATTTTGGGACATATTCCTTTTTGGTTATGTTTCTTACTTAAAAGTGTCGGTACTCTCTGTTAGTCATTGCTCTGGTTGAAATGACGGTGCAGACACGAGATATGGAAAGCCTGTAAACGTAGCCCAACCAGAGCAGATACAGCTTTTTTAAGAGGGGGTCTTAAAGAGTTAGAGACGCTATATAACAGAGCATTTCAGACAGTTGGTGAATACAGGTATTCCAGCAAAGACAGTATGAGGGAAATAAAGTGTTTTTTTGGGCATTGAAGCATGTAAAAATGTTAATTTCTTTTTTTCAAATCTGCCTCAAGATTCACCTCTAGACTCACTTTTCTATCTTAACTTGCCACTAAAGAATCCAAATAAGTTAATGAACAGTTTCCATTTTAGTGAATGAAATTTGTCAAATAATTTGTTTTCCAAAACAGGAAAAATAAGAGTTGAAAGGGCAAAAGAGTTACATCACAACTAACTGCCTCAGTTGGGGCGACCACTCACCAGGTAGAGTGTGTGCCCCATATGGCTGAGGCCTCTGCAGCGGCCCGGGTTCGAGTCCGGCCTGTGGCCCTTTGCTGCATGTCATTCCCCCTTCTCTCTCCCATCTTTTCATGTCTATCGAGAACTGTCCTGTCAATAAAGGGAAAATGCCCCCCTCCCACCCACACACACACACACACACAAAAAATCTTTAAAAACAAACAAACAAAAAACAACTAACTGCCTCAGTTTCCACAGTAGTTATTATTTTTTACTCAAACATCCTTAGGTTATTTAAGACAGGAATACTAATTCTAAAAACCCACAGGCTTTTCATTTTGTTGGACTAAAAGTTCTCAGTTAGCTCTAAATGAGTTTCGCTCAGCTTTTTAAAGCATTTTGATTTCTGCAGCCTGGAGTGCTCAACAAGGACGTGCTGCAGCAGGGCTATTATTTCCGTCGCCACTAACACGGACCTGGAAATTAACAATACCAAAAACTCACATCACCACTCATTTTTTGCTCCTTTCCATCTCCCAGACTCTCCAACTGTCAGTCTTTCATTGTCGACCTCTTCCTATAATAACAAGCTGAGCCATTTAATTATCTGAAGTTGAATGATCGGAGTATCTAAAGTGTGCTTTCTAATTGTACAACAGACTTTTTATTATAAATGTCATTTGCCAAAGATCCAAATGCCATTTTCCGGTGGGTGTATGTGAAATTGCTTCCCCTTTATTTTTCATTGAAAGTCTCCCCAAAGGAGCAGATTCATCCATTTTGGGGGCCTGAATAGATGCACTGCTATTAAGGCTGAAGCAGGTATTCATGTGCATGACACAAAAGTTCACCCTCATCACACAGAACAGAAAAGATGAGCCCACACAGAGTGCCATTCATCCTCTGCTTTCTTTAAAGGTTAGACTTGAGAGATAAGATGTGTGTGGATTAGTTATTATTGTACTAATGTGTGACAGTATTTATCTTCTCTCTCAGACTAGAGGATAGCAAAATAATTTAAAAAAAAAACTTTGGAAACTATGCTTAAAGTTATAATCTTGAAGAATTTTAATAGCAATAGCCAATCATGTTTACAGTGAAGCATGCATGTAATCAAGCTTGTTTTTAATTGAACCTTCACCTTTCATCTTTTACATCTCGGTCCCTACAGTTGTATCAGAACTGTGATAGGTTTTTAATTTTTCAGTGCTGTTCTTCCTAATATGAGGTGGCTTTTATTTTGAAGAAGTCACAGGATACACAGTGTATTTTTCAGACAGGTTAGCACTGACCCCAAGTGTTCATCCATCCTTCTACATGACCTACTGTGAAAAACTACTCACTCCATCCAGAGCATGAAATACAGATTGAAGTTGGAATTGTTTTCTAAAACAGCGGTGATCATGGACACTCTAGACAATTATTGTGCCGCAGAAGATGCACCACAGCACGCATCAGAAGCTAATAAAAACACACTTCTTGTCTATTTTTGACAGTGCCAAAACGTGTTGCAAACAGCAGATTTTCCTGCTGAAATAAAAAAAAAAAACTACCCTCTGAGTGGGCCCCAGAAGAATGTGATGGGTGAAAATGTTTGTGGTTAAATGCTAGAAAATTATGACATTTAATGGTGGATACTGTTCAGTAAGGCTGCTTAGCACTTGGAGAAATTGGAGAAATCCAAGCTGAATGTGAATGCTGTACAAAGATTATCTCGAGTGTGGACTGCCCAACAGTGTCGCAGAACTGACTTCCTCTCAGTGAAACATTCGTCATCTTATCCCACTAATTGGAGAAAATGAGAAGGAGGGGAAAATGTTTTCAGATTAAATTGTTCATTTGCGGGGAACAGAGAGAAAGTGATTGTGCGAAATTGCTTATTTTAGTTGAGTAAACCATGACATCTCATTCTCATTATGTCTTTATACTGTATGCTGGAGAGGAATAAAATAACTGTCAAGAAGATGTTCTCGTCACACACGTCAGTTCTCCTCCACTGCGGTGGGGAGCAGAGTGTATCAGTGAGTCTGGGGAGAGTGAATAAGATATAATGGGGCTGGAAGTTCTGCTCAGAATAAACCTAAACTGGAAATTTATTTTAAGTGTACCTCTCACGTCAGGATTATTTATGAGGCATAGACTCTGTTTACAAACTACTGATGGAGCACACTGTACCAAAACTAAGAGACACCACAAACATGACATACTGCTGCTCCGTGTGAGCCTGCATTGGTCCATTTAACTCATATAGTATGAGATATAGGACCAGGCAGAAATAATGTCAACATAATTGATTTGGAAAAAAAGTTAATTGTGAAATTGAAATTGTGAAAAGTTAATTGGCAATTTCCATCTGACATAATTGGTATAGTTTTTGAACTGATAGTATAGCTGTATAGCCCTGGAGATTGAATTCTAGTGTTTTTAAAATTTTCATGTAATATCTGTGTGGCGCAACTAGTTAATTTTAAGGAAAAGTTTGACATTTTGGGAAATGCACTTATTTGCTTAATTGCTGAAGGTTACAGATTAATACCGCTCTTATGCCTGTGCCATAAATACAAAGCAACAGCAAGCAGCTAGCAGCTAACATAGTTTATTACAAAGACTAGAGCAGAAGAAAAACAGCAAGCCTGGCTCTGTTTGAGGGAAACAAAATCAGCCTACAAAAACCATTAAAACTCACTATTAATCAGTCACATTGTTTGTTTAGTCTGAACAAAAACTCAATATGATCTTAATCCTATTCATCAAATTTTGATGCTTGAGAGGAAGCCCCAGCATTATTATAATGTCCCATCTTTTTGTGTTGTGTCGTGAAGCAGAGGGGGCTGCAATAATTCAACAGGTCAACTTTCGTTATTATGAAGGGGTTTGGGGATGAGTTTCTTATAAAAGCTCTGTACCAGAAATTTACTGTATTTCACAATAAAGTGGGTTTTTTCACAAACTCGACATGTTCACGAGTCACTTGCGGTCAACGTCCCACTTCCAGACCTTGACCCACCAGTTGGGAACCACTGATTTAGGCATCAGAAATACTTGGTTAAGTTCAGAAAAAGATCATGGTTGATGTTAATTACTAATAATTAGTTACTAATAACACACATGACTAATGACTGATGTGACATAATAGTTCAACATTGACTTTTAGTTTCACACAGGACATGAACACCCGTCTCCTGGGTCAAAGTCCCGTGCTTGTTGGACATATCCATCCTTCCATCCCCCTTAAATGGGTTTTTTTTTTTTTTTTGTGCTCTTTATACAACGCCTGATGCTGTGAATGTCTATTTATGGCACAAATGGGTAAATTTGTTAAAATTAACAAATTCATCCACCACCCCGACCTCTTTACTTTCCACCTCTCTCTTATATTCACAATGTAATTAAATCAAGGGAGGTGGCATGCTCTAATTCATAGGATACTGGAATGGGAGTTTGTATCCTATCACAGGCCTTCAATATATGGTATGTGTCTTTTTTTTTCTTTTTGCTGTATCCATTCACCCTATTTCAATCTCTGTTTTAGGTGCCTAACTTTAGCATACCTCACCTATAGTCTATTTGGCACGACTAAAATTGTTTCATAACCATACCACAGTTGCCAAGTGCAAATACTGCAGAAAGAAGTAACTTAAAAAACATTGTTACTGAACATAAATCAGATATCAACATTCCTGTCTAGCAGTGGGAAGCAGCAGTGGGTCGAGTATAGCATCAAAAACAGGAATCTAGTTCAAAGAAGCTTTAGTCTAATATAAGCAAGACAACGAGCATCATGGTTGTTATTAAAATTAAATAGTGTGTTGCAATAATGGATTTGACACAGTAAAAGCTTTACTAAAAAAAACACAATGAGTTTCTATGAGTGGACAATAAGTCCTGTTTAGTCAAGTGAGTCAGGAGCATTAAACTTAAGTATGTTGTGACGTTTGCTACGAGTAGAATCCTGAATGGGCAGAAAACACTGAATATATAGTTAAACAAATAGCTGTGATCTGGTGGTAAAACCAGTCTAATGAGGATCTACTGTTGAATTAAAATACAAGACTGCATGACAAATTTGACTCTGACTGAGGGTCCTCTTACAGAATTCTAAAATGGTCGCAGTGCAAATTTACCAATCTGGGTGACTCACAACGCCTGAGACTGCTCTCTTATTTAAGGAAGATGGAAATGATGGTGAAGTTATATTTGGCAGGCGGGGCCCTTTTCTCAGTGCTTCAGCATGGCGATACATATGGATGCATAATTATTAAGACGCCTTTACTAAAAACTGCCATGAAAAAGGAGCTGGTAACACAACATGATGTACTTAATAAAAAGGAGTAAAAGTGTCAAAGATTCATGCATTGTCTGGATGGAAATAAATAATTGGAGACTTTCTTACGTGCTGCAGATGTCCAGAATACTTAATTTTGTGTGGGAACACTGGGTGTACCATAGAAAACAGGATGCAGACTGTATGCAAAGCAGGTTTGGTGCATGAAATTGAACACTTTGCAGCTACTACATTCGATTCTCACAAGATACATTGGCAATCAACGCGTAACAGTTGAGACACCCCTGCAATATCAATCTTGATTTGCACAAGATGTGTCCTCTAGCTTCTAAATTGTGCCCCGACTGGACCTGTTTGATAGAGTGCATATTGTGTTAGCAACAACTAGGCAGGTGGATTTGTTTCTCACCTTCTCCACTTAATGGCATGTGAAGTAAGCTGATTCAATTCCCAGTGCCCACACCTCGCTGAGTACACCCACAGAAGGACAGTGCTAAAAGATTTATTGGACAAGAGCGTGTATGTGAAAGTTTGCCAGTGGCTTGATGTAAAACATTTAAGGCAAACTGGCAGAAAATATACACAGGGTGAAAGAAGAGAATGGAGCTTTCGTATTGTTGGTTAAAATGTTGAAAAAAATCAAAAGTTAGGTCTTTAAAGACATTTTTTTTTTAAATGGCGTGGCATCTCAGTTCTTACAAATTAACGTCAGTATAACTTATCAACACTGATTATCAGCTGGTGTGATTAATTAAATACATTTGGATTTTTTTCGCAGCTAAAGAAACTGTGAACACAAACATGTCATGCATGTCTGTCAGGTGTTGCATGTCATTTACCAGCCTGTTTATGGACTGAATATCCATCACTTCTGGTTATCTCTGCAACCGAAGGTTAAGTTCTTACGATTTGAAAAAATATGCAGAGGTATGGATCCGAAAAGAGAATAACCTATGATGCTGTTTACTCCAATTACTGATAATGGACCTTAAGAGGCATTTAAAAGTCATTTATAGCCTCCCCACTCCATACAAATCAGGAGAGTCAGAGGAATGACAGCAGCGTCGAAAATGTGCTCTGTGATGATTAACAGTCCTCCTGATTCAAGCCGATGTCTATGCCACTGTGTTGAACTCTCGGTTGCCATGTCTCATTATCCCCACCCTGCTAATGGAAAGAGGAGACAAATAATTCATCTGCCCTGATGGTGACATGGAGCATAACAGGTCTCCTCGGGGGGAGAGTGAACAGCTTGTCAGTCAGAGGATGGAGGGAGGATGGGAAAATAAGATACCCCAAGCGACAGTCAAACACGGGTTTAGCTCAAACTGCTGTGTGCGGTTCGTCTTATTAAGATTCAGACTAATCAATATCATCTGCATTTCTCACCTCCCAGTCTCAAAGTCACATTTCCATTAAAAAATAATAGAAAAAGAAAACCACAGTAATTTAAAGGTTATCTTCAAGCTGTATTTGGCTTGTTAGGTGTCAACTACCAACATATAACTTGTTTGATGTGTTTGACTTTTATCTGAATTCAGTATATCTTGTATATAGCTCTAATCTTAATGCTTTGTGGGCTTCAGAGGAAAAACAGCTGTTACCTGGGCAGCAGCTAATGGTGAAACAAATAAATAATAAACTGGATGGAGATGCAGCAGCTGTCAAATTGGCTGAGGTACAGAAAGAGAGGGGGAATAATTGGAGAAAAATTGAGCAATTAGGAGTTTAAACTTACTAACCAATCACACTTCCTGTCCAAACTATGCATTTAGAGACTGTATTAAATGCTGTTCTTGTAAATTAAACTTCTGTATGTTTGGATTTATGTGCTTGCACATTATTTACCATATTTGACCGAGAAGCTGCACTGGAGATTGGAATAATCTTACAGGCTCAGTTAAAACTGTAAGTATATCTTGTACTGAAGCTGGTGCTGCAACCCAAACAAGTGCAGAGTTCACGGACTTGCTTTCTGAAAAAACTGCAGACTCTTTGGATCAAAACAGCACAAAAATGAACACAAAAACACAAAACTGTATTTTACTTTCCCTAACAGTGTCAGATTCACAGAAATTTTATTTTAAAGTCTTAAGTTTTCAAAGTTCACTGCTGTCAAATGTCACCATTAAGAAGTATTCACCATTTAACTTCAAGAGAAAGGCAAGAGAAATGTTGCTACCTCCAGATTTAAAATCTTAACTTTTGTGTCAATGCATGAAGGAGATGAAAAAGAGACTTCAACTCAACTTCAAGACTTTACATATTATATATATTTTCTTGAATGCTTTATTCACAAAAGATGTTGCTCATGTTACAATATAAAGGTGATGAAGGTCTTGAATCCCCATCAAGAGATTCATTTTGCAATAATGACCCACATGATCTAGCTTATTACACAGCTACTTACTACAGAAATCAACAATTTCATATAAATTATTGTATTTTGTAAAGAAAGAAAGAAAGAAAGAAAGAAAGAAAGAAAGAAAGAAAGAAAGAAACAGCTTTAGCAGGGAATTAATTTTTCTTAATACATTGCACAGCTGTTGTCATGCATATACAGTAGACAGATTTAACAAATTTAAAGAACTTAATGTGTGCACTGTACAACTGTATTATCTAGGAAAAGTACTGGATCAGGACTTGGTAACGGTAACATTAAATGAGTCAGATCTGAATCAGGGGCAAAAAACTTAATGATGACGACCCTGATTGTTGAATAGCTGAGCAACACCCAGACATTCATTAAATAATAGTTTACTACTGTAAATATACAACCACATGACCCAGGCTCCAAACTGGGGTCACAAGATGACTACTAACAAGAGTCCTTGAGATTTGGTTTAAAGCTTCTGTAATCACATCTGAGCATTTAAAGTTAAAGTGAGTCAGTTAGGTATGCTCGAAAATAAGACGTGTTGTCCCACCAACAGGGGTTTACAAAGCTGTTCAGCTGATCCAGGTGTAATTTATCTTGTACCAGTTATCTGTCGAATAGGCTCCTCATACTTAAAAAACACAAAGTCGTGACACACAAAAGAGCAGTGCAGTTATACCAGAGAAAAGCAAATGCAATCCATCAGCTGTGTAATCAGCTGTGAACAGTAAATAGTTAGCTATGATTCTCACTGGCTGACCTTTTTAGGGAAGATGACTTGTTAATGCGGCAACATGCACCCGCGTCAAGTGTCAAGACCTTAGTGAACAAGAGGTTATTTTATTTCTGCTTCTGAGGCAGCTCTGTGTGACTTGATGGAAGAAGGATGCTCACGCTCCATCACTTAAGTGCTTTTCTCCTCAGACTGTGAACGTTTCCACCACTGAATGAGCTCATTTATTTTCACAGGCTAAAAGACAATTGCTTCCCGAGCTCTGCCTCTGCTCTGCAGTGTGTGTGTGTGTGTGTGTGTGTGTGTGTGTGTGTGTGTGTGTGTGTGTGTGTGTGTGTGTGTGTGTGTGTGCGCGCGCGTGCGTGCGTGCTTGTGTGCATGCGTGTGTGTGTGTGTGTGATGTATCCTGATGAAAGAAAGTAGCGTGAGCATCATAAGGTAAGGATAAAATGGTAACATTAAATTATTGAACATAAGCCGGTGGCTGCTAAATTACTGTGGTTGTCTCTGCTGACAACAGTAACTAAAGGTTACCTAATTGTCTGCAATTTTTATATATCTTATTGTGTATTCATCCACGTCTTGGTTTTCCAGAGATTTGCACAGCAAAATTAATTTGTGAATTCAGTGGTGCTTGAAGCTGACAACATGCGCAATCATCGCTGAGTAAACTTACCAGAAAGAGAAAGTTAACAGTATATTTATGGGAAGGTATTTGTATGTTTTGCCTCTTGTTCCATGACTGACTGCAGACGATGCCACATCGCTCTTGTGGAGCAGTTAACACTCGGAACAAGTTTATACAACAGCTGCACAAGCAGAACAGGGTTTTATAATTGAAGTGGATGGTACAACACAGTCAAAATAATAGTGTGCATTTTTGACTTTCAGATTCTTCACGCTCTCTCAATAGACAGCACTGTCAAATGGTTTGGAATCAGTCAATGTTGTGAATTTGTGTGTTAATGTTTACCGAAATTGAATTCAATGTTTGAGCAAAATGAAAATGTATTTTTCGCTTCTGCAAGCTACACTAGATTGAAGTGATTCCACTAAAACAAACATAATTTTGCCATTATAAATAATGGCTTATGACTCATGAGCTGATTTACCTCTACTCACCTCACATTCAGGAAAATAAAAGAGAAAACTACTTCCTCTTCATGTGGACAATGTGTTGAGATTCTCTAGATATTTTTATCCTTCATAAACTCAACATTATCTAAAAGAGCATGTTTATGTATACAAAAAAGCAAGTGGTATTAATGAAACCTTTTTGAAATATACAATATGAACAACAGCTTTAATTGATATTTTACAGCTACCATGTATAACACGGTAATGTGAGTCTTAAAGTCCACTCAGCTTTATAGTGAGTTCTGCTCCTTGTTTAGCTGTCTGGCCCACAACTGTACTGTTTTGGTTTACTGTCACAGCTCTATGTTATCGTCTGCCACAGCAGGGCTGACATTAATTATTAAAATAAATTTAGTTGTTTGGTCGATAAAATGTCCAAAAAATTTTCATCAGGTTTGATCGGGTTTTCCTAATGCATTAGATCGTGTCCTCTTGTTTTGGTTCTACCCGAAGATTTTACTGAAGGTTTACAATCATTGAGAAAAAAATATTTGTATTCAAGAAGCTGGAATCAGGAGAACTTTGATTTGTCTTTATTAAAAAATTACTCAAACCAATTAATTGATTCTCAAAGTAGTTGGCAATTAATTTGATAGTTGACAGCTAATCTATTCATCATTTCAGGGAGCTATTTCTTTTAGTGAAAAAGCTCTAAAAAAACACTGTACACCACCTGCTCAGCACCACACAGGCTCAGTTAGAGACAAGCTCATGAACATAGTGGAGCATTTAGTATCTAAAGAGTCACATATTTCACTCAGGAGGTGGTAGAGGAGGGTGAATATTGGAATTGCATTCAACAAATTGCCAGAAACGAAAAAATTAATGATATTGTTGCTCTGTAACTGCTGGATGTGTAAATAACCAACTGTTTGCCAACAAATCTATCGTATCAACCTAAAGGCTAATGATATGTGAGTGTTTTCTTGTTTCCAAGTGACACCAAAAAAATCAATTAATTTATGTTTAACATATAAAAATACATCTTTTCATCTCCAAATTGCACTGAAGTGAACTTCTGGAAGCCTGAAATCTAAACATAGAGGCCTCATACTATAAAAATAAAATGATCAAGGCTTGATTCACAGGATTCACATTCACAGGACATCTTAACCCTTTTAGCTTGTACCTTTTTAAGGAAGAGGTATGAGGTATCTTGTGTTTCTACATGAGCGGTGCTCTAAATAGGGCACAGCGTGAGGCCTTTTAAGTCTTACCTCACCTGGATTATCCAGGGAGCTTCACCACACAACATTAGCTGCACAACATTAAAAAAAACTGAAAAGGTGAAGCATGAACCTGGTTATTTGGATTTGGGACGGATGTTTGGAGAAGGAGACGGAGGAGTTTGAAACCTCAGGGATGAAGAGACGAGGTTTGCCGTGTCCTGCCTGTGGTGCTGCTGCGTGCTCTGCTAGCTTTCATGCTAATTAAACTGCATGTAATTCTCATGATAATAATAGGTGAGAGGCGTTTATGAAATAAAACTGCTTTATCTCTCCCTTGGGTCTCGCAGAGATCTTCAGAAAATATTAAGGATGGAAGTTGTCTGTCCTTAAAAAACACACATCTGCAGGAAGAGATAAGAATAGATGTTGAGTGTGGCAGAGTGTAGGAGGAAACCGCAGTGAGACAAAGGAGAGGGTGTGTGAGAAAATAAATTGCTGTGCTAATGTTGCTGATGAAGTTTAATTCAATACCATCTGAGAAAACTGCATCTGGAGCTGAGAGTACAGCTGTCTCGTCTCAATGTAATTATTCTACAATGTCTGCCATATGTTATTAGATTTTTTTAACCTTTACTCAGCTTTTGTTCTTATTAAAATTGATCTTTTTTCTTTGCTGCCGCTACAACATTGCTACCTCAGCAGTTGTAGTGGCGTGTTAACTCACTCCTGTTCACAACTTCAAATGTTGTCAGTTGCATCAAAATTGGATGTCCTCATTCATAAATGAAAACATTTTATTTAAGTCACTTTTGATTACTTTAGATTTGAATTTCTTCTTAATACTACTTTGGCTTATTGCTTGGTGTAACTGTATGCACATAATGCAGTATTCACAAATGCTGTCAGAGACTGGTAAAGGTTGGTCTACAAGCATGGACACCTGCAAGATTTACTTAACTCTTTACATAAAAATCTGTAGCATTTCAGTAAAATTTAAATACTCTCCTAACACAATTAATAGAAGCATTTTGTCATTGGTTCATCGTTTAATACAACCCGTGTTTTTGTGTATAATGAAAAGGTGCTCGAGTGGTTGTGTGAATTCTGTCTGTCAGGAAAAAAGCAGGACTGCTTCCTGCTTTTTTCCTTCCTGCTTCCATGACCTTGTTATCAGTCACTAAATCTTGTGGGTGATGATCAGGTCAACTTGTTCCCATAATATCCCATTTCCTGACGACGGTCATCAATGTTCTCTTTTCACCATGACTGTGTTCTTTGCCTTAAGCTGACCACGTGTTTGGGGAGCTGAAACTAAACCAAAGCATAAACACAGCGGTGGTAAAACCGTCATAAAAATAGTTTGTCTAACAGTCATGTAAAGGTTTTGAGAATCTCACGATTTCCAGTCAGAATCTATTTTGTCGTTAAGTTTTGGGGACTTGTTGAAGTTAAGAAACTCACAGTGTAACTTTAACATTTTTAAAAGATTTAATGAAATTGTTGAAATAAAACTTAATAAATAAAAAGCGCATTTTGGCAATTCTGATTACACATTAATGCCATGCAGTGTTCAGTGTATATGTATGTGTACACATTATGTGTACAAGGCACAGATTGTTATGAGTGTCTTACAAAATTACAGAAAAGATCAAATGTTTCTCCATAGTTCTTGCTTGTGGTCTGATTTTTGCCGAGGTCTCGCTAAAGGTAAAGTCTCGTTCTGAAATATTAAATACTGTTAAATATACAGCCACAGCACTGACAATCTTTTCGACAGTAAGTCCTCTCTCCAACTCCAACTAGCATTTCTACTGTTTTCTCCCTACAACAAGGCGACTCCCGATTTCAAAACAAGACTTATCGCTGGTTAGACTTGGGCATAAAACAAACCGTGACACACAATGGTAAGAAAAATAATTCCTTTCTCTGTAGGGTCCTTTCCATAAGAGTTGTAAGAGACTCAGCCTGTCAGTATCAAAACCAAGCACTTTTTGTGATGTAAATTTAAAGGCCCTGCCCCAAGTGGTTACATTGCAGCCTGATTTGCTACTGTGGCTGCAGCACTGTTGTTCAATATTGGACCAATTTAAAAAATCATTACTCCCACGAGTCACATCAACACAAAAACATGGCAAAATAGTGTCCAGGTTGAAAAATATGTGAGTTTTCCTAAAAGAAAACTTCACTCTATTCCAAACTAGTCCAAACATTAAACTAGATTTTAGATATTACAAATGTGGGTTTCTGACACAAGGCCAAGGAAACCAGCTGAAATCTTTCAAATAACTGTCATTATTTGAAAATACTACCTGAAAACATGGCTGTTATAATTAGTCCCTGAGAAGTTCTCCGCAGTACACAGCAGCGTGACAGTAAATGGTGCATTACATGCACTAGACAGAGTAAATCTATAATGATCATCTTTCCATTTAATTCTTCAAATCAGTTTCAATTAAGTTCCACTCATCTGTAAGCATTCCAGTGATGAATGTGTGTGCTATGAACTGGACCGCAATCACGAGGCACATCTGCGCTGTGACTTCTGTAAACCCATATGGGGATGTGATTTGTTACACATGACCGGAACAGTTCAGTGTGTATCATCTGTAGCCCAGACTGTGTGTTAACATTCAGGGTGTGTTTGTCCAGTTTAGGGATTGCCTGTGAGTGACCCCATGGAAATAATGACCACAGCCTTGTCTCTGATTTGCTGCAGTCGCCACCCAGCTTTAAACTCAGGGTTGAAACACTGCCTGTGGATGTCATTGTGCTAAATAATAACGACCTTAGACACTTTATACTCCTATGTTGTGTCATAGTTTCTGTATTTTTAAGACTTTATTTAGCTGAATGATTTCTTATCATACAATAACATAACCCTTCATAAGGAAGGTTTTAGTGTTTCAGTGTTTTGGGTGAATGCATGACAGAAATACATTATGTGAATATGAGGCACTCTTTTTTTCATGTGCACTCTAAAAGAAACAGCAACATTTCTCCACACTTAGCTCTGAAACAGGATTAAAAAGAGGTGTGAATTTTTCAAAGTCACTTTTTGAGCAATATTTGCAAACTTTGTCAGATTTATTGTTACTGTAAAATAAAAATGTTAAATGTTAAATCTAAATGTTAAATATTAAGAGACCAGCCCTGTAAAAACCTTTTCATATTTGTGATATAAGAAATCTTAAAATTTTAAACAGTAAAACAGGCAAGGTTCTGCACAAATGATCAGTTGAGTTTTCCTTATTTAATTCAATCAAAGAGAGGCACAGAACAGATGCTACCTTTTCACACGTGTGTATTTTCTATCAACTTAAAATCCTCTTGTTGTTCAACACTGCATGACACACAACCAACTTCATGTGGTTGCAAACTGATTTAGAGAAGAAACAGTAGTGAGCACAACTCCTGCTGGAGTTGATATTTATTTTGCTGGGCTGTCTTTGGCGCCTCCGTGACTTCGCAAATAAACCAACCACACATTGCTCAAAAGGTAAAAAATACAGACAACAGCTTTGAGGGGTGCTGAGAATAACAAAATGCAAACCAGATGCTTGAAAACTTTTCCAGCTTCATGCCCAATCTAACATTCAGTCATCTGTGACTAAAATAAATACAAATATCTTATCATAAATAAATAAATAAATAGTCTTATCCCGCTCTGCTACTATGGCCTCTGGCATTTGAAGATATCTGGTGCTCCGGACAAGAATTTTGCCCCCCATCTGATTCCAGCCCACCTCTGCAACCTGCTGCAGTACTTAGTGTCAGAACTATAACACCGCTGGAAGCCCCAGCCAGTGAACTGTAGTTATTGATTGTTCAGGGACCACTGCAGGCCTGAGGTAGGTAATTGCGTGATGGGCTCCTATGCCTGTAGGGACAGACAGAGGCCAGGAGAGAAATGGTCACATTGTGTCCTTAATGAACACCAGCAGGACGCCTCACAACTTCGATAGCACAGAGCAGTGCGGTGGTTGACCTGCCCACTTTGATAAGGAATTTAAAGAGTCGATCCTGAATGTTTATTGGACCAAATAAACTAAGACAAGGGTTTATCTTTCAGCACGCAGTCAGACTTCAAAACTTGGGTCACTGCCTTCTAGAGGAGAAATTAGATTTGATTTGTGATCAGTTGAGCATTGTGTTGCTTAAGGCTGGCGGTAAACTCCAAACATAATTGAATTGGGCATCTTCTCAAAGGCTTTCAGACTGCTGTCAAATAACGGCACCTCGAGCATATGAGAGTATGCACACTGCGATTTGAGTTTGGTGTGTTTAGTGATGTCCATGCCAAAATAGAGGAGCTGGCAGCCAGAGGAGACACAGTGGTAAACATGCAGCCCAAAGCACGTACTGTATGTGCAACGCAGCCAGTCACCTGACACTGATGCCAAAATGCAGGCAATAAAATACAGTACTGGGTAGCAGTGGAGTGTAAACTAGGGCTGGGAGATAAAACTATAATGATAATTATCAAAATGTAATTTTCCTCAATAGAGGAAATGATTAAACCACCCATATGCCCATAGAGGAATGGGCATCTTGCCTGCCACTAATACAAAAGGCAATGTTACAACATTAAACGTGATGAAGTTATTTTAGTATGATTGTTTTGACCACATATAACATCACACCGTGATTGAATTCACCTCACAACATTAGCTACAGTAGCTGTGAAGTTGAGCAAGTATATTAGCAAGTTAATGTGAATGACTAATTGGCTATTTCATAAAATGATATGACATAATGTGACTTATAGTGGCGTGAATAAAATGTTCATACATTAACACATCTGTAAAGATAATTTCTGTTTTGGTCAGGTCAGATAGACTGTCATCACTACTTCACGTTGCATCAAAGTCCATTCCTCATTATTGTTTTGTTTAAGAATTGGCAGAAATGATTAAACTGTGGGTGGTAAACACAAAGTTCTGACCACTGTTGAGAATTTTTGTTTTGTCTATTTATTCTGTTTCCATTTCACTAAAAAAATGTTTAAACTGTCTGCACAGACTTTGACATGCTGCTAACTAGAATAAAAAAAACTGCATCTGTTTACTTATTTATTTATCAACATTATATTTTGATTTGGTTTTGAATCTGCCTCAGATTTGTGAAATGCTCTGCTGTTAAGAAAATATTGTCAGATTCTGGCAATAACAGTTTAAACTACAAAAACCATATGATTTCTTCAGCTTTCACTTTGGAGCAAAATTCTGCCTTCAAACATAAAAGACGAATTGATTTGACTTTTTTGGTAGTTAACTATTGATATTGACCAATATGAAAATCTTATATTATGATAACGTTTTTAGCCATTGCCCAGCCCCAGTGTAAACTTCGAGATAGTCAACAAGTCACCAGCTCTCCATCTCCTTATGCAAATACAGCCCGTCTTTAAGCTGCCATAATAGCAGTTTAAACGCTAATGAATCCAGCTGACAATCTGCCAGAGACTGCAGCGCTCTGACTTTCAGCTGGTAAATGAGCAAACAGTTTAGTACAAATGAATCAATGACCCTTTGTTTGCTTCAGTCTCTTAACTTCGTCTTAATGACATTGAGAAGAGGGAGACAAAAAAGTAACTTCTTTTTCTGCTAAGGAAACACTTTCTGCACAGTTTCCTCTCTGTAACCTGCAGATTAGCTTTGTCCGCCGGGTGATTTTTCTTTCATGTAATCTACTTTGAAGGAGAAAAGAAGCGAGGCAAACTGCCACCTCTGCATTGTCTCTGTAGATATGAGGGGTCTTGTGGCCTTTGTCCTGTGAAAATGCTGAGGCGAGTTAATGAGAAGTGTCTTCCCGCAAACCGAAGGTGGCCCGTTCATGGTCCCGTCTCAAGGACTGGCCCACGTGAGAGCGCCTCATTTATTTAAGACCTTGAACTAGGCTTTTGGTAATAGTCATCATTAAGCAAATCTAAAATGATGAAAAATTATACATTGAGTTTCCTTTGAGGTACTAATGCTATAACATGGTAAAAAGTTGCTTGAATTTAACCCTTTGAAACCTCAATCCACATATATAGGCCTGTTTGTTATAATTATAGATTTACAATTATGTTACAGAAATACTTTAGCACTTTTTCCCAGGTCAATTCCTTTGTTTGTTTTTGGTTTTTATTTCTTTATTGCTAATTTTCAGGAAAGTTTATTGTAACTTTTAATAATTCCTTGCATATCGGGGTCATTTTTTGTAAGGTTGCTCATTGACTTCTTATGTTCTTGAAAGAAACCACACCAATATACTTAGGTTTCAAAGGGTTAACTTTGTCTTTTTGCTACTCCTAACAGAACCATGTGGGGAAAAAAACAAAAACAATTCACTTAGACAGCATGTTTGCAGCATTAATATATATATATATATATATATATATATATATATATATATATATATATATATATATATATATATATATATTAAATCCATCCCTCATGATGTTGTTACCAGTAGCAGATGAATAAAAAAAACACACTGAGTGAAAAGATTGCAGGTACGTTTTATGCAATGTCTTGTCATACTGACTAAAAAACAGACTCCAAATGGCAATATAGTTCTAACATAAAACGTAAATCAGTTGCAGATGAATATTTAGAGAAAAATACTTCTGAATCAAAAATAAAATCAATGTAACATTGAAAATATCTGTATGAGAAAAAAAAAGGACAGAGAACTTTTGTGCTACCTGGGTGAAGGGCTTGAACAACAAGTGACCTCCGAATTGAAAAATGCTTGTTAGCAATTGTAATCACTATAATACCTCAAAGCTCCAACCGAAAACACAAAGGTCAGCCTGAACTCTTGTTTGTGCTCAGGAATATCAATTCAGCATTGACCTCAACAGTGCACACGCTCTGATGTCAGCCAACGAGACAGATGGACTCTGTGAGTGAGGGTTGTTTGAGTGAAGTAAACTAACCTGTGATTTGGGATTTGATGGTTGAAAGGATCGTTGGCTTGAATCAATCAGGGGAGAAGTTAAGAGAGGCATGAACAGCAGGAGTAATAGACTGGAAGAATGTGAGCAGCTGAGTTACCCCAAAACTTCCAGAATTAAACTCATACAGGCCGACTGCGCTCAGATTTCATTTTAAAACTAAAGAGCATTTGCTCATCATTATAGTTGCTGAACATCCTCCTTTTTTGTTGTCCCATTAATCCCTATACAGCTTGTTACATGTTATTTATTCCCTGCTTTAAAATTGAATTTCAGATACTAATCTGATTTACAAGCATAAATCTAATTTTTGAGCATTTCTTAGAGGCACTCATCAGAATCAATCTGACTGGACCCTTGCTCTCCAGACTTTTATTTTGGTTTGTACTTATCTTTTTATTTATGTACAGATCATCTATGAATTATTAATGATTTTGTTTGTTTTCTTGTGTCCAGATGGCGCTCTGACACCAGCAGTTTCCGTTGCTATAGCAACCCCTACTGGTAAAGCTCCATGGCAGCTGCAGTTTAACTGGTGTTACTTCACTCTTTCAGAACTGTCAAAGCAAATACTGACGGTAGCCTTTTCCCCCCTTGCATTCATTTGTAATTTGAGATTTTAGATTTGTTTTCTGCAATTGGTTTAGTGTTAACCAAGCTAGCCTTTCTCCTAGCTGTCTGAGATGAGAATTGTGTGTTTCCAAAGATGGCAAAGGCATGACCCGTCCTACTCTGCTTCACTCTGCCTCTTGTAGACTGAATCATGTTTATATACAAACTTTCGGATAGAGAACTGCCACGTCATGTACTTGTACATGTACTCAAACGCCATTGAGCAAAAAAAGTATATGCTATATTTAGAACATTTTACAGTTTTACCTTGCAGTAAGACAGAGCTTCTTGACTAGGATTTGAAGCGGTTATTTCACACAGCAGACTCCACTAATAAGTTACTGCCTAATCTATTGTGTTTGGTAAGGTGGAGCAAATATTCAAATATAGTGTATACTAAAAGTGATTTTTTCAGTGGCTAAAATATGTTTTGCTGCAGCCCCATCTATAGCAGGACTACATTGCTTAGCTTTCGTGACAGTAGATTTGGTTTAAATTTGGTCTATCAAAGATGTTAGCAAAGTCAACAGTTCATAAAATAAGCACAACAGAAACGTCAGATAGGTTGGACCACATATGTTACAGTTACAACTGAAAATGACAGCAGAAAAAAACAAGTTTGCAGAATTAACACATATCCCTAATTTAAACAGTAGCCTGTTTTAAACCCAGTAATGACTTTTGTTGTTAGCGCGACTACATTGTGATTTGATCTACTCCCTTACCTTGACATTCTACAGCCCAGTTCAGACCAAAGATTTGCAACGAGACAAAGACATTTTTGAATATTGAAGGGAGAATTAGCTGTGGTGTGAACTTGCCTGTCTAAACTCAACTCAACCCAACTGATGATGTCACCTGCAACTCAGCTTTTCAAGTTCCCAGCAGCTGGTATTACAATGAAAGGGACCTGTTTCAACAGCCAACTGGTTTGTAGCAAAGTACGCAGGCCAGTTCAGTTACAAACTGTCTGCAGATGCATTTTTCACTGCCTGTGGCATTCTTTGGCATCAGTCCTCCGTCACCGTCAGTGTCCGACAGCGGGTTGCTGCTACTGCTCGCTCTCAGTGTGCATGTCACACACACATAACGTTACTCACTGATGGATCAGTTGGCACTGGTTATTTAAATTTCTGTGGCGTACTTATTATTATGAAGCTCCGGTCATTTAGTTAATGTTTTCACCATTTCATCACTACTAGAGACTCAAGTGTAGCAAGTATCCTAATATTACTATCCTCATTCACTACAAACTACAAACTATATTCAGCACCGAACTAAGCCTGAAAAGCTGGAAATCAGAGCAGCTGTACAAATGAAACTGATATGAGGATGATACGCTGTCTCGTCTAGTTGCATTGATATCAACTGGTGGGTTTTCAGAATGTTGCAGACCGGCACATTGCAAGTAGTTGCTTTTTTTTCAACCGATCTTGTTGCAAATCTTTGGTCTTAACTGGGCCCTAACCAGTTCCATTCCTCTTGCCTAAACCGAACCAATCCAACCAACAAGTGTAACAGTTATTAGGGAATTAGCGGTAGAGTAGGGCGCGTCATGCCTTCACTGTCCTTGGAAAAGAAAAATTGCCCGATGGCTAATGTGCTGCTAACACAACATTCTAGTTAATGATTACATGTTTTACTCTTGTGATACCTTTGGTAGATAAATTATACTTTCTATGTTGTTTAATAACTGGAGGTACATTGTTTCTTTCTCACGTAAGGGCCAATGTAAATCATTTGACAGTTTTTTCTTTCTGTGCTAGTGTTGATTCATTTCGACAACAACTTTGTTCCATCTATTGTCTGTGAAATCTGTTTCTAATTTATGACTGTCATTACATTTATAAAGATTTATATACAATACTGTTTTTATAGTTTCACAACTGCTTTCCAATAACTTTAAAGGTCAAACTCTTTCTTCAAACTTTATTAGAAGTATGTTTGTCTCTAAATACCTGTCCACCTACATGATTAGTGAAGGGCAAGATTGATTTCTTGTAATTCATATTCCAAATACTAGAATTTATAGTTCATATCAATAATCCCACTCATTACAAGCAAAGTGATGGTTATAACCTTGGTTGTCAACCTTCATTCAAACAAGTACACATAATGTGTCTCACTGTTGTGAAGTGGAGGGAAAAAAAATCACTGTTTTCATTTATTGGTTATGATGCTGCTGTAAATGATACGTTTCAAAGCTTATAGCAAGTATACCTTCAACCCCCTTGAGGTTAGAAAGGTTAGAGACGTGACTTGACTAAAAGTTTAGTAAATGTTACTTTGAGTCCATTTTTGTTGTACTTCCAGCTTTTACTTTTGTTGTGCTATGATTACAATGTTGTGATGTACTGCTTAGTTGGAAGCAGGTTTGGAAATTAACTTTTTTGTCCACCTCCCACTGTGACTGGTTAATAGGTTACCACTGTTTTGGTTGGTGAGTGAAGCAAATTTAGCAGCCACTTGCATTTTACCAGCATTTAGCTGGTGGCTGGTGCTAATTTCCATACCTGGTTGGAAGACTTTTTAAAGAAAATCATTTAATATTTATGAATTTCTGGAGGAGCCTTAATTTAACAAAAAAATCAAAAATGATGGCTGCAACCACTCACATCAAATTGTCCTTTACATTTTAAGTTAAAATGCACTTTCAGAATCTCTAATTAGGAGGTAAAACAGGAATGCAGGACAGACAGGCATGTGGCTTGAGACTTACAGTTTTATATTGCTTTATAAAATTAATATACCTTTTCTTTTCATTTTTTGACAGTAATGGCCATTATTTTCTCATGACTATTAATATTCTTATAATTATATTAAACATTGATATATTAGAGTGAAATTATTTTAATGAGGGAGAAAACAAATAAAATAGACATTAGTGAAAGTGCTGTTCATTGTATTTGGATTTCTACATTAATCTTTCGACAACGGGCATGTGACATCTTCGAAAGGCCAGAGTGGTAATGATAAATTGCTAACTTATTAAGGAAAATAATTATAAAGCAGGAGAAATAAATAATTGTGCCAGACCATGTAGCAGACTTCACTTTTAGAGCATACTACCACTGTTTCATTGGACTGCAATATGCATTTATGGAAAACCCCACGCAGCTCACATTTGACCTTTTAAGTAGAAGTTAAGCTGAAACAAATGTGGTGTACAATATATATGAAATTTTTTCCAGGAAGAGTGCTAATAGATTTTGAAAAAGCAAACGAGGCAGATGATCTCGATGAGAGATCCAGCCAGTAGTCGGAGGAGACCTTTGTGGTCATGTGTGGTCAAATCTCTCTGATAGATTGCCTCCCACACCCCACTTCTCATTTCACACAATTCAGCAGGTGCACTTGCACACATGCATGAACACAAGCACGCTCAACCATAAACACACACACACACACACACACCTGGGAGTCTCAGCTTTGTACAGGAAGGTACATCATGTTATTGTTCCAAATGTGGCGTTAGTGAAACTAAACCACATGAATACATCAAACAGGACGAGCGTGGACAATTTATGCCCTGGCATCACACTATGAACAGACAAGGGTTGGCAGCACACACACTGCACACAGAGTAACACTAATGGATGTTTCCTTGCTTTTCATTTTAATTTTAAAGAACATTTCACTGACAGCACCCTTCAGGGCTCAAAATGAAGCCAACATAGATGAGCCAAAAACTGTAGTTCCACTAATGGCCACTTGAAGTTGGCTCTAAAAGCCATTGAATCCCCATAGACCCCAGAAGTAAAAATGCCCAACGTTACAGAAAAATAAACATGTTTACAGCCTTGGTTACTGTAGCTAATGTCCCTGTTCGTGAATGGTTAAAATTAAAGTTATGTGTAATTAAGGGCGTGGCCACTTTGGTTGACATGTTACTACCGTGGCCACAACGTTGCAACTGCAGTATAACCCCACATTTACAGACGTGTAACCGTAACTGTCGCTATTTCCGTGAGTTTTGAGTTCATGAAAGTTGAATGGAATGTTTTCGTCACCAAAAAATGTCTTGTTCAGCATTAAGTTTCACTGAAAGACCCTTTAAGGAGACATACATTCAGTTCTTCTGCTTAGTACATTTTTTAAATGGTTTTAAACACTTTTTGATGGCATTAGCATTATTGCAGAAAACCAAAGACAAGAAGTGCACTGTCCTAACCAAGCAAGCAGCTAGCGTTAGGATTACCTCCACACTCTCATCCATATAAGGGCACTTTTGGCACCGAAAACCTCCACCCTCTCATTCATATAAGGGCACTTTTGGCATTTGACCAATGGCGACGGTCAAATTGCAAAATAACACTTTTTACACAGTCTGATTTTAACACAGATCTAAAGTGACTCACAATTACACTGTTGATAATCTGGCTGTCGTGACTAGGGCAAACAGATTATCGGCCTGGCCAATTGTTGGGGACGATATTTGGAATTTTGCTGATTATCTGTGTTTTTTTAGTTACTTAAAAAGATCAAAGAAAGTGTCAGCATGGGAGGAACTTTTACTTTGAAAAACCTCTGGGAGCTGTTTTTATTTATTCGTATTTTATTTATATTTTCACTTGACTTTATAAAAAAAAAGTTGGTAGAAACTTGCTGTACGTGATGCTGAATGTTTCAGTTTTGATTACACGTTTGCTGAAGGCATTTAAACATAGTTTTGTGTTGGAGTTTGTTATATTCAAAATCAGTCTCATTAACTACCAATAATCGGTACTGGCCCTGAAAAACCAATATCTGTCAACCCATACTCCTGAGAATTTAGGCTCTTTAGATTCTGTGTTTTTTTTTAACGTATCCACTGCCTTCATAATGTTGGATATAACAGTCTCAGTGGGGATATATCTATTCTTATAATGTGCTCCACTGTTGACACCTGATCAGTGGATACTCTCTGATGGGACAGTCTTGTATAGTGCCTCACTAATCACACTCAACATCTCACAAAGTTTGAGGCCCATGTAGTCTCCCTCTTGGCAGTTAAACTTACTTAGAAAAACGTACTCTTGTTTATGAGTGGTCTACAATTTAATTAGAATATTAAGGTTTTCACTATGTCAGGCTTTTGCACCAAAAGCCTTTCAGATGACATAAATAATCTGCACGACTGTTAAGGATTTTTTGTTCTTTCCTACAAAAATGCACATACAGCATATCAGTATGAACTCCTTCATGAGCATCCATTTTACCATCTCAGAGAGCCAGAGGTTTCTGTGTCGCACAGTTAAATTCCTGCAGTGAAAGTTAATTATTGCCAGAAGGACAGAACATCTGAGCTCAGTGCACACCCAGCATTTGTTGTGCCTCTTTATCTCCGGCCAAAGAGAGCTCTGTGCCTCGTCTCCACACTGTACAGTTCGATGTGACCAACACACAGGAGGTGACTGTGAAGTAATGTCACCGTGTGGTCTCAACACAGTGGCATCTCCTACATCTGCAACCACCCTTCAAAATATATTTATCTGGTAGCTTTGATTTATGAGACAGGAAGATGGCAATCAAGATATGATAATCAGTTTTAATGGGTTAAAAAAAAGGTTCTAATGAGCTTAAGTTGCTTGTCATTTGCATTTTACGTCTCAAAGACACTCAAAAGTTGTTTTGTGTTGCAAGATCTGCCGATCAGCAATGTTTCAAGTAAATTATCTTTCAATGAAAGCAATGAGAGAATTGAAAGAAAGCACAAATTATGCTGCTGTTTATGTACCAGCTTATCAGGTTGCTTTTAAACTTACATTTGTGTGATTATGTTCACCTTTTAATGGTTAGTACATTAAAAAGAAACTCAGAAAATTACCCGTTCAGTTTCAATAAAAAAGGCAATAAAAATGCAAATGCACTCTAAATAGGAAAAACATTAACAAGAAAAAACATGTGCCCCTTTTGTGCACTGAGATTTTTGACAGTATTTATCAATCTACTGTCTTCAGCAGACTGAACAGTGTCTGTACCAACAGCTGCGAGAAACCTTGGAGGCATAGCTCCACCATGACTGACTTACAGCACCTGTTCTGTTTAAGATGGACATTATTTGTCTGGAGAACAAGTTATCGTCTGCCAATAAGTCCCCTCTCCTCCCACTCATTCATGCCATCATGACTCCCAAACTGACACAACACTGTGGTCAAAGTAACCCGAGGAGGAACAAACTTCTTCCCACAAGCTAGTCTTTGCATGAGTTCATTCAATTTCTCATTTATTCAAGCTGCCATCTGGTAAATCGTTATTTTCTAGCTGCCGCTTGGCCACTGTACAGATCACGACCTTCGTCTCAGCATCCCAGCTGAATTCTTCGTGCACCTGCAATCTATACATACAGTGTGGCTTGTTTTTGTGACCTGCTGTGAATGGATGGCATGAAGAGAGGAGTGCTCTTCACCTCATTACATGATCTATTTAAAAATCCTGAGAGCAGATGCTCCGGCAGCCTGATTAAATGATGGCTGATATCCTCAGCCAATGTGCCATCTCCCACGAGAAGGCACCTGTGCCACTCAGAGTTGCAGCAAAGTAATACTCATCTTTAATCCTGCCTGGTTTACTCTTTCACATGTGTGTGGGACAGCTTTAGGAGCTGCGCTTGAGTGGGCGGATCAACAGACATGGAGGAATGATGCATCTTTGTGTAAGGTTTTACTGGTTGAAAAATTAATTTAAGTTGTTTTCAAGTAGGGCTGGGCGATAAAACAATAGCGATATAAATCGCAAAATAACTTTTTTTTGATTGAATTATGAGACGTAGTCGATAGAATGTCAATAAAACGCATTCCAGCCATGTTTTGACAGACAACACGAACAGCCAATGATGATGAGAATAGCGCCGCAGTGAACCAAATGCAGTGAACGACTTTGACTCTAGACTGCAGCTGAATGTTTGACAACCACGTCGTATGTGCTTCCACAGCGTTTAATTATCGAGGATCAAACAGCTGATGGTCCGACAGCAGCGCAGTGAGACAGATAAACAGAGCGGAGCCTCTCCTCACAGCACCAAGTGTCTGAATGAACAGACAATGGTCAGCGATGGAAAGTGATTTTTTTTAGACATCTACAGACTACTTTGTGTTATTCACAGGTTTAGTCAGACTTTAGATGGAATTATTTAGAAACACCAGGATGCATTGCTCTGGAGTCTGTGCAGTAGTGATATCCACAGTGGGAGAGCTCCTGCCAAAACATCCATCCAACCAATTGCGGAGCCCCATTGATTGCGCGCACATTAAAATGTTGGGAAAACTGTCATGTTGTCCATCTTTACATACAGTCTACGGTCAGATTAAAATTAAAAATATGTATAGTAGAATGAACCGTTTAGAGAATCAATGCAGCTCAGTTTGAGGCATCTTTGTGTTTTCTTTTTGCAAGTTGTCATTTTTTTTAGGTAAAAAAATAATAAAAACATTCAAATACTGTTGTAAAACTATTAAACATTTAGATTTCCCTGTTTGGGAAGACAGTATCAAATCACTTGAGAAACATGTAAAACCGAGGGTTTAACATGAATATGCAGGATGAGCTTCACCCCAAAGAGAGACATTAATAATAAAACTACACATCGAGAATGTAAGATCTTAAAAGCTTTGTGACACAAAGTGCTGTAGGAGTCACATCACAGGCATCAACACTCAGCTTAAGCGATTAAAAAGCCGTTCTGTCGGTGCATCTCCCCAGCAACAGAACTTTCTCATGAAGGAGAATCTCATTATTGCTGCCATTATGTGACACCAAAGCAGATGCTTCTTTGAGGAAATTATTGCCATTTAGAAAACTGGTTTTAATGGATAGACTGTCATCTCTTCAGAGCAACTCTTCAGAGCATAAGGAGAACAAGGCGGAGTGACAAACTCAATTAATCACACTCTGGCTTGTTCACCGCAGGCTCAAGATGGTGGCTTTGTACCTGGATGCTCATTATAGCTCACTTCTTGATGTATGAAACAGAAATGGCAGACTAAATGTTTTGGCTTTTGTTTAAGGCTCATCTATGTTTGATCATTCATCACATTAATTGACTTTCCCTACTTTGCTGTGCTGATCTGGTCTTTTTAAAATCCATTTTTTATGTCATACCCACACCACTTTAATAGCATCCTGAGTTCAAGTTTCACATCATGAAGAAATGTTTTTAAAAGGAAGAGAAAGTTCGACAAATCATTAGAAAAAAAGCAATTACTACAAGTGAGTTGGCAGCTAAAGAGACTGCTGTTTGTTTGTTTTTAAGGTGATTAATGTAAAGATTTACACAGTGAAACAATCTTTATTATACTACAAGGCATGCCTTAATGGCTGTCTGTGTGTCTCTATCTTTAGTCTTTTTTTTCAAAGAACTTTTCTACTGCATTTTGTTCACTATAAAGCAAAGCAATGCACAACATTAAGGGCACAGTTAAATTATGTATAGCTGAAAAGGATTAAAGGGAATGAGGGATGGTTTGCCCAAAAAACAAACAAACAACAAGACATTTAAAAGGGAATGAGGCAAATGTGAACAGTTTCAATGCTGTCTGAATCCACATTTTCTGACATTCTTAAAGGAAAATAACGAAGAGCAGCTTTGGGAAAGGGAAACTTTGTAAGACATTTAAAGTATTGTGAAAGAAAAGGACAAGTTCTCCATGTATTTCATTCTTTCTCCTTTCCTGGGTCTATAAAAACTCTTCAAATGAGAAAAATGGAGACAGAAAGTTACTCTACAAGCTTTAACGCCTGACAATGGGTTGCAAATACAAATTGTTTTGCTTTAAGGGCCCTGACCAGGCCCCCCAAAAAGCAGCTACGCCTTACTTTCAATATATCCCAGTGGTCACTCAGGGGCATTGCAGAGAAAAACTCCTCTGTGGCCCAAAAATCATTTTTTCCCAGAGGCCAACATTGAAAAACAGACATTGTTGACAGAACTGCAAATAAGGTGAATGATGAAGGTAAATTATGCCACCTTTTTATGAATTTTTGAGCTATTGAAGTTTAATATTTCTAAAAATTTCCTCAAGCCGAGAAAAATTATTTAAAATCTGTGACAACATCACAATGTTAAGTCTATTAGCAGAGCAGGAACTACGCAGGGTCAGAGGGAAAAGCAATACTGCATATATTCGGTCGCCTCAGATTTTGTGGTGTGTCCTCCACTGTTTGCACTAGTTGGCTGTTTTTATGGCTGATTCAGCATGGTTTATTGGCGTTGGACCCAGCAGAGCCAGTCAGTGAGTGAAATCACTCTAATTGGCAGCACAAGTGGAGAAACAGAAGTGAAGAAAGCAAACAAATGGCTGAAATCCAGAGGGGCGTGGGATCAAAACAAACTTGTCACATTAGTTAACATTATTTTCTTTAGACGTTTAGCTCTTCAGCAGAAACAGTCTGTAATGGTTTGTGTTACTGTTTGCTAAGGCATGGTAAATACACAGTAAATACCATTCGTTCTTTCAACATCAGGTTGCATAACTAACGCCTTGAGCTACCAGTCTGTCTTCCAGTTTCTCTTTATTAAATAAAAAATACAGACTACGGCCACCTTGGTTGTTGGCTGCAGTTTTTGCAATGTGCTCAGGTGCAACTTTTTAGCCAAGACACAGGCGACACTGGGCGTCACAACAGTCAGCCTTCGTCCCCACTATTATTTTATGGCAGTGTGGTGTGTTGCAACTAAAATAAAGTTTGCATAACACTGTTCTACATTACTTGTTCTTACATATTACTAGTTTCAATCTGCATGATTTTTACTATCCATCAGACTTTTCTATTTTCAACCACTATTGCATTTCTGCACTGCTGAGTCCATGTCAGACAAAGGCTGCTCTGCTTTCTCCCACTTGCTCCTGATGTATTCAGAGAGCTGCAGCATGGATGTGAAACCCAGGTGTGACGAGCTCACAGCTGCTGCTGCTGCTGCTGCACAGACTCAGAGGGCGGCTGCGCTTCACAACAGACACCGACAAACAAGCTGCATTAGTGTCATCTGGCAGAGAAGAGGAGGCATCTTTCACTGTCTCTATTAATGATCTACATGTGCTACACTCCACTCAAATTTACAATCACAATGCCTCCTCGGTTTAACCTTAAATTAGAAGGCTGTTGTCAAAGTTTCTTTGTGCTACGCTAAAATCTCAGTTTAAAGTGACAATTGTATCCAAATTCAAAATAGCTATTTTCCTCTTTACATGTAGTGCTGTTTATCAGTCTAGTATGTTTTGGTGTGAGTTGCCAAGTGTTGGAGATTTTGATAGAGATGTCTGCCTTCTTTCAAATATAATAAAACTAGATGGCACTTGGCTTGTGGTGCTCAAAGCGCCAAACAAATACATTCAAATAACTCAACAGTGATGTCTCTTTCCAGAAATCATGACTGGGTTACTAGGTCTGGGATAATTCACAGACCTTGTTGTGAGCAGTTTCATGTAGGAACTGTTTGCCTTTTAACAAACTACACCGGTCATCCATGAGGAAAAAGGAACACTTCCTTCTGCACAGTAATATCATGTTTGAGAGAAGGCAGACATCTCTACGGCCAGTATTTCCCAACACTCAGCAACACAAACCAAAACAATCTAGACTGAAGATTAGCACCACAGGTGAGAGGAAAAATATGTATTTTGGATTTTGGGGTGAACAGTCCCTTAGATATGCTGAAGGGGGAATGTTTCTCTGTGCTTACATTAAATCTCTTTAAATGAGTATGCAAGAGCAGGATTTTGTGACATCGCAACGAGTTCCTTCTCTGTGCATATAAAAGGTTAAGTAGAAGACATTGTGTCAGGCAGTTAGACTTTTGGAGCTAAAAACATTTGCATATTGACTGTATATGGAATAGATTTAATTTCATTTTTATGAGGTATTTTACCTTTTTTGTTGGAAAAAAAAAATCAGACACAAATTACTTTGCTCCGTCACTTTATCAAAGGGGAACTATGCCCTTTTTCAAAATTCCCACGTTATTCCTATTGTGTTAGACAATCCAAAAATGTTCGTTAACATAAACAAGTCTCTTCCAAATCCCAAAACTAGAGTGCTAAAATGTGTGATGTCATGATGAAGTCTGTAGCTGCTCCATAATAAATGACAATAAATGATGAAACATGTTCTAGGTGACACTAGCAGCAGCCAGGAGGATGATCTGAGCATATGGGCACATTTCTGTTCAGAATAAAGCTCAGTTGATTATTAGGAAGAAAATAAACATTCTGTGGGTCCACAAAAGCAGGCTGCTATGCACTGTTTATGGAGCAGCTTCAGATTTACTACTTGATGACACACAAGTTTGAGGCCGACTTCTCTGGTTTTTGGCTTTGAGAGTGAGTAGCTCATGTTCACAAATGTTTATTGAACTTAGCGCCGTGGAAATTACACACTACAATTCTCATTTTACTGGTGTTCCTTCAAAGCTGAAGCATATCGTGCTTTTATCAAATAAAAAATTCAGATTCAAGATGTAATTTTTAGACTTTTTTTGCCTGACAAAGACACAGTGACTAAAACATGTAATCATGTTATTCGTTTGATTTATATATTTTGAAGCTTAAAACGAGAGCCATGCTCTTTTTAAATTTTTAATGGCTGCACCACATCACATGCAAAAGTAGTAGATGTCCTCTGCATAACAAGTTTAGCATGGCATATTTAGCATGAAAACTCAATTTATTTTTGGGAAGGAACTTGAGGTACCTGGTGTGAGAGTGATCTGTTGTGAATCTGCGTTATCATTTTGTTCTCTACATGCTATCTAGATACTGTGATAGACTTCAGGCAATACTTTTCATTCATTTTAGTCTCTGGAAAGTACAAAATGTCTCAGACATACAGATTGCAGCTTGATGTGACGATGATCTGGCCTTAATAATCCTGAGGCGATAAACCACAGCTACTCTCCTCTATGCAAAACCCTGGAGACCCCTGTCAGATTGGATTTGTGTAAGACCATCAGGCTGTAACATGAGGAGGGGAGCATCTTTATTGTGCATTATGTCCAAAATAGGACTCTGATTCATCTTGTTCAAGCTATGGCATTGGCACACATCTCCTGCTCTGGTCCTAAATAATTAAAAGCACTTAAGTGTGTCAGCATCATCAGGGGACTCTGTCCACACGTTTGCCCTGCCTGATGGGGTCAAAAGAAGACAATCAAGACTCTCTAGGAATTACTGAGAAATCTTTGTAAGACATGTCTCCCAGGAATGAGAGGGAAGATAGCCAAGTTGAAATTTTGAAAAAGATTTTGGCAGGAGGAATCTGCTGAAGTTTTGTGCCAGCAGCATTGTGCTTCACACTCATTCAGTTCCAAACATTCGTAGCACTCTTTCACAATTTATGTCAGTGATACTCTGCTAATCCCAACAGACAAAATCTGTTTCTTCTGGTTAGGTCAAAGGGTCAGCTACAGAATAGCAGCCCTGGGTGCATGCAGGGAGGCAAGAGCAGGTTATCTTTGGGTTACTACAGTATAACTGCGACACTTTGCTGCCATTTCCTCTTTAGTTATACAGTGAGAGTGTCAAAATTTTTCACTATGATTATTTTTACCAGCATAAATACATGTGGAGTTAAAGGCTAACCAGAAAATCTGCGTGATGCTGGTGAAAGTCTTGGGTTGCACTATAAACATTCAATCAAAAATAAGACAAGAATGTTCCTCAGTAAAAGATAAAGTGCAATCATATGTCACTAACAAATCATTTAAAGGCTAAAACCATGAAAAGGGACATCAACACTGAAGCACTGCTGGAGCATTTTAAAAATGTGAAGCTCAGGCAACCTCTAGCTCACAAGGTGCTGTGTGTGTGCGCCATATTGGCTGGGGCCTTTACAGCAGCCCAATTTCTGACCTATGGCTCTTTGCTGCGTGTCACCCCCCTCCCTTTCCCTCCTTATCTTCGGCTGCACTATCATTACAGGCATAAAACCTCCCAAAATAAACGTAATAAAATAAATAAATAAACCATTAGATGCAATTTTACTAGGGATGTCCTGATCGAGTTTTTTGCCCCAATCCCAATAAATCCATTATGCTTCATAGTTGAATAGCTCTGCCTGTGTCCAAGCGGTTACTTCATTTTCTACTTTTGTTGAGTGATTATTTTCATCTTTGATGCATATTTTATATTGTTTACATGGTAATGGACCTGCACTTTTCACACTACAAGTCACATTCACCCATTCACACATATCTTCATACACTGTTGGCTGAGGCTACTGAACAAGGTGCCACCTGCTCCTGAGATTTTAACTATTCATACACATTTACACACCTATGGAACAGCCATCAGGAGCAATTAGGGGTTCAGGATACTTTGACATGTTGACTAGAGGAGCTGGGGGTCAAACCACCAACCTTCCGATCAGAAGCCAACCCACTCTACGACCTGAGCTAAAGCCATCCCACATTAATGTATTATTCTTGTTGGCCATTTGCTCACAGTGCTTTTGTTGCACTTGCAGTGGTGTTGGTGGTAAGTGTCCGCAGAAATGCTGTGCAGTATACACGACAAACAAGCGTAATGCAAGATCGCTTACTCACATACACTGAGCTGAAATGAAACAAAACTTCATTTAATAAACAGTCTCACGGCCCAAATACATGGGACACAGATGCAGTGAGACACGTCTGCTGCAGCATACCTTTTTACCATTGGATTCAATGTTACTGTTGTGAGTATAAAGTTTAATGTATACTGTGGTGTAAGTGTAAACACAGTTGATTATATGCATTCATGTTTTATTTTAATATTGCTCCTAGGAAAGGTCCTGAGAATCCTTATAAAAGAAATAAAAGGGCAGCTGTTCACATCACTCAAATCTCCATATTGTGAATTTATTAAGAATCATTGACCGAGCCCCCCAGCGTCACTGTGAACTTTACACTTTTACTATGAGCAGATGGTGCTTTGGTGGGCTCAATCAAGTACAAAAAATGCCTGTTTACTTTCTCTATGCTTCTATGTAATCTCACTTGAAAACTGTCCAGAACAATCAATAGTTTTGATGGTATTTCGGACATTGGTCAGCAGCGCACCAGTAAAGAGTCAACTCAATTTTATTGATATGACCCAGTATCATAAATCATAAATTTGCCTCAAGGAGCTTTACAATCTGTACAGCATATGACTCCCCTTTTCCTTTGACCCTTGCTTCAGATAAGGACAAATGAATAACAGTCAAAACAATAAAAAGGTTAGAGTCAGTGAGGGACAAATGGATGTCTCAGTAGCCCTTACACACCTCTGACATTTGGTGTTAGGCAAACAAAAATATTGATGTAGTAATGAGGAGTGGGTGTTATTGTTAACTTTATATTGCAGTATTGGATTATATCATCATAAAGTAAGTTTTCTTGACAAGCAAATTGGGAAACTGTTTATGGGTATAACAAATGGACAAGTACATTTGTATTTGACTCGTAAATCTGGTAACCATAATACTTTTCAGATGACGGTATTTCATCACATTGATGAAAATCATCCCATTACAATTCCATTAATTATTTGATCATTGACTAAAGTGGTCTAACACATCAAGAGAAACTAGAAGCATAGTTACCACAGAATATTTGGAATCGTTAATTGTTTTTTACCGTCTCACAGCATATATATATATATATATACACAAAATGAAATGTTAATGAGGTAGGATACAGCACTGATGTCCTCTGTAATTTTACCTTGCGGCACATGAAAGATGCTGCGTGGTCTACCGCCAACTTGGTCATTTAGTTTGCTTGTGTTGTTGTGTGAATTTTGAAATGCATCCACAGCTGTACATGGGTTTATATGTAGCCACAATAGAGAAATGTTTTAGAAGGGCTCTGCAAAATAGCATTTTGATGCTAAAACATACGGACTACTTCTGCCAAAATTAGAATTTTTGGATTGAAATACATAAGGAACACTATTTGAAAGCTAGAGAATGATATAAAAAACTCAAAAACTCAACAAAAAAAAAGTAGCCGCCCTTTAAGTGGCATGCTAATTCAGCACATGACAGCACTATGAGTGTAGATATGCAGGCAACAATCTGGCCCCTCTACCTGCTCTAATGGTGATGCCGTATCGATTCTCAGCTGTTTGTGGACAGATTCCGTGAAACTGGCGCATCAAACCAATTTATTAACTCCACCACTGCTGGTGATACAAGAAGGTTTCTCTGTTCTGCTGATTGGTTGATGGGGCTTAAGATTACCTTTCTCCTCTGAGTGCAGACAGGAGTTTGAGTGCTTTTGGCAGTCGATTTTGAGGTGAAGACATGGGGCTCTAACTTGTTTTGTTTCTTGCAGCTGAAGAGGATGAAGAAAACTGTTGTTATCCAGCATAGTTTCGTTTTCTGTGAAGCACTCTGATCTCAGTTTGACCTTCACTCCAGTAACCTCTTGATAAAAGAAGTCTGAGAAGATGAAGACTGAAAATCTAACTCAAAAAGAAGTCTTTGCTGTTTGCACAGATTCGCAACATGACCCTGTGTCTGTTTCATGTAAGCGATCTTTCTTGATGCCTTGTGAAGAAATCGGTGCTGTTAATGTGCTGTGGCAAATGACAGACAGCAGCTGTGAGAGAAATTGGCGCCTGAGAATTAGTGACATGTTTTAGGGGCAAAACATCAAATACACCGTATTGAAGAGGCTTTAAAGCTGAAGTTTTGTCGTTTAACATGTAGTACGAGCTATTTAACATCTCCTCAGGGCAAGATGTATTTATAGTAATTAACTGTTTGACATGGATATAAATAAAATTCAATCTGCGTGTCCACAGCGGCATGTATTCATGAAGCACTTGAAACTTCTTTCGCTCTTTGCCGTTTCCAAATCCATATTTGACATTGAATTCACCACTAATTCTCTTCCCAGAGTTAAAACCAATTTCCTCCATGCTTGTAATCCCTGCAGAATAGTCACACTACATATACAATAATCCCAGGATACAAGATGAAAAATATCCATCCCCTGGTCTGTTCACTCTCTGGGGAAGCTCTTACAAAGACACACTGAAGCAATCATAAAGATGTTTTGTGTCAAGAAACATTCGAGCGTTATTGTTCAGGTCAAGCAAGAGTTAAAGTCCACTCAAAGGTCATTTAAGCATGTGATGCAGTTCTGCTCATCCCAGTCACTGGGAATTTACCAAGTGCTTGAAATCAGCCTCTGAGCTTTGTGTATTTCAGGTGGATTAGGACCGCTTTTGTTCTTTATTTCTATTTTCCATTAAATCTTTTATAACTTTCTGTTTCAGGTAAACAGCCACAACTGGGGGATTTTCTTTTTCGGGGTTTGTTTTGTTCTGATTTTTTTTGCCTGAGGTCATGCAGTGTAAACACAGCTCTGAACAGACAAGCTCAACTGCATTTTAACTAAAAATTGCCACAGACTGAGAGAAAATAGTGCATGCCACTCAGGTCCAAAGTCCCAGCATCCCACATGTACATCTGTTCACGTCCAGCTGGGTTTCGTTCAGACCCAACAGCAACTTTGTAAGCAACAAAATGTCCTCTCAATGTTAATGTGCCATGTTTTATATAAACTGCATGTGCCTGTTCCATAAATTACAGACAAATATATGCATTTCATTACTTGTCATAGTTTGGAGTAGGAAATGGGGGATATAAAAATTTCATGCAACAATTATCTTGGCCAAAATAGTTGTTTGTCATGATATCATCTAGAACATCAAAATATGCTTAATACAGGCACTTATACCGAAGACAGTGTACAAAAGCTTACATTTAAGAAAAAAGTTAAGAAAAAAAATATTTCAATATTCGATAATGGAAATTCACCACAATCAACTTATTGGGAGCGTTTTTTTTTCCTGATCAGCAATAAAATCAGATTTTGTCCCATTCCTAGTTAAAAGTAAAGGGGGACTAGTGTAAGAAAGCCTCTGCAGAATTTCAACAATACATGTCAGTGACAAGAGCGCAGATCAGATTAACCATTTTCAAATCTTGTGCAAGTTCAGTAGAGCAAAATGAAACAAATGACAAAGACACTTTAAGCATGAACGGCCACGAGAGAGCTTAGAAAAAGTGAAAGGTGTAAGAAAAGTAGGAGAAGGCTGTAAAGATGTTGTAAATGAAAAAAAAAATTGTGTGAGAGATGAAGTCGAGGCTGCATGAAATGAACAGAATTTTCTACCTTATAATTACCATGTTAATGTGGTGTCAGTTTGTCATGCCTGCTTCTATGTAATATTTTAGCTGGCACATTAATTGCATTTCAAATAGTCATGTTCATTTCATGAAATGGACAGCCAGCAAATGATTAATTGTGTTTTTTAAGAAATAGATCTACTCAGAAATATGAGCTTCCACAGATATTTCTCTTACAGATAGTGAGCTTAAACACTATGGACAAAAACCCAATTTATATCTACAGTATAGTAATAAAAATTTAGAGGGAAATTATTTAATTGAACAAAGTCTTCAGCTACACCTAAAAAGTTCTCAGAAATGTCAGAAATTCTTGGCTCATTAAAATGATGTTATGGAAGTAATATGGAATGGATCATCACGCCTAATCATTTCCTCTCAGCCCAAGTCAAATTATGTAGGTTTGCTGGTGTGCAAAAATTTATTGATAAGTCATTAAATATTCCAACTGACAATGATAACGTATTTATTTATCTACTTGTAAGTTCATAATTTTCAGAGAAGGCCTCTCTCGATGGTGTTTCAGTTACCGGTATGAATTGTCCCGAGTAAATCAATATTATGAATTTGCTCTACTGCCATGTATTGAAAGTATAATTTCAACTGAACAAGAAAGAACTGATTCATCAGATGAACTCAAGTAACTTGTGTCAGTGAAAGAATGAAACCTTTATTGAGTGGAGCATAAAGTTCTCACAGCTCAAGTCATTTCTGCATTTCCTCCAAAGTGAGATATCATTTTTCATTTCCAGTTTACCTGAGCTCCTTTCTTTCACTGCAACAAATGATAACCTCAGAAAATCATGCAACCATCTAAGTTAGACCTGTTAGCATGCTAACATTTACAAATCAACACTTAACACAAAGTGCAGTTGAGGCTGGTGGGATGGTCAGATAAATAATGTTACAATGTCAGATGTTTATTTTAAATGTGGACAGTTTCAAATAATGAGATAAGTATATGTGAAAGTAATCCCTGTGAGCAAAACCCTCAGGCTTCTGGCTGCTCTGAATACTTTGTTTCCAATTTACCAATAAATTAATTTTAAAAAAATAAACTCATCACATATTTTTTCACTGCCAATCTAATGGACAAACACATAAAACTAATCTAATGAAGATTTTCCAAATGACTGTTGCTGGATAATCAAAGCCTTCACAAGGACAAAACTGGTCCCAAAAAGTGTTTTTCCCAAAAAGTTTTGTTTTTTTGTTCATGCAGAAATCAGAACAAATTTAGGTGCAATTTTAATGTTGATAGTGTGTCAGATATAATTTTATTTGCTGTTACAAGACTGTCATAGAAATGTTCTGTTGTTGAGGTAAAGAGTACCTCTTGTAACAATTTCTTATTTGTTATTCTATGTGATTTTTCATTACCTGCACAGTAAGTGTTTTACTCAAGGCACAATCCAGGGAGCCCTTAAAAAGGTGCTAAGTGGGATTGTTTTCCAAAATTCAGACTGCATCTCGTGAGAATGCGCATCTAAAGTTCATCTAAGGGAAAACATTAGAAAATACACAGCTGAGACAGACTCAAAAGTTGACAGCAACTATTACTGCCTGACATGAGCGGATTACAAGATCCCAGGATGCTCGGATCAAAGCGCTGGCAGATAGAGATCAAGTGAAAAGCAGTCAGAGGGTTGGATCAGCCTACAGGCCTGCTGAGTGTTCAGCTTCCCTATAGCTAATCAGTACAGCAGGTATGTTTAGCAGCGATGAACAAATTGAGCTGGAACAGACAAGATTACAGTCTGAGAGGGCTTCAGACTCAAATATGAACCTTATCAACAATCTGTCATTTCCACAAATGTATCTATATGTCGATGCATCGCCCCAGCACTAAACGGATCACTGAAAAACAGCCACATCTGGTGGGTAAAACGCTGCTAGGAGACCCACCGATTACTCACCATGAAACAAACCAGTTTTGCTGTTTGTTGGTCTCGAACAGCCACCTATAGTGACCCGTCTCGCCTCTCACGCACCTGTGTTTGTAGAAACTTACAATGCCAATAGCGACTTTGCTGCTTACTAGACATTATTATTCATTTGGAGCTGTCCAACATTCACTCCATTTAGTTCTGTTTTTGGTCTATGTCCACTCTCGAGGGAAATATCTGGCTCTTTAGCTGCTAAATGCTCCACTGTGTTCACCAGCTAGTTGCTATCTTTGTCTTTTTGGTTGTGCACAGTGGGCTTTTAAAAGGAAGAAAACAACGCAATGAGGGCAATGAGAGGGAACCAAAATAGTAAAGTTGTGGGCTGGGCACCTAAACAATGAGTTGAAAAGCTCCATAAAGCGAAGTAGAGCTACAGATTTTGGTTATAACTCTCAGTAGGTTCATTACAACCCCTTTCCTATGATCATTTCATACATAGGTCTGAGTCTTCATGCCTGAACACTAACCAAAACACATTTTGTTGTTTTATCCTCCTTCTTCCACTGTACAGACTTGATGACTCTATAATAACATCAAAGTACTTCCTCTTTTGCTCCTAACAGAGAAAAGTCCCAATTACTGGGGCCACTTGAGGGCTATGTCACTTAAAACATTTACTGAATTGATACTGTTGTTTTTCTTCCAAGTATCAAAAAAGTTCACAAAACATCAGCTACCTGCATGCTGCATAAGTGTTTATTTGCTTTTTTCCTATCCATGGAATGCGTCATCTTTTATGTAAAGAGGCAAAACACTGTTACATTTTTAATTGGCCACAGCTGTGCATTAACCACTCAATGCTCTGCCAACACCTACGCTGCCAATAATAGATACTCGCTATGGTTATTATTTACATGAGCAGGTATCTTGTGAATATTCTCCTCTTCACCTCTGATAAAATCTATAACAAGTGTAATTTTGGTAACATGAACATAGTGCATTTCTGCTGTGAATACAGTGTAATTTCGTCAATATGAGCTTGTGAGAATATGTACATTTTGACCTGAGTGAACTTTTCTGAAGCTGCTCACTGTGTGCTGAAAATGGAACTAAGAAGACAAAAGGACAGCAAATGAGATGAAGGAGTTTATTTTCGTGCTACTTTAGGGGGACTGGCTTATTTTTTAAGTAATGAAGAGCAAAAGATGAAAAATATAGATATTTTTGGAGAGTGGAGCTGTTGTTGAATCTTGCCTGCTGAGGCACTAGGTAATAATAAATCGGCTGATATGAGAATAATTCAATTGAGTTCAAGAGTTCAGCCCCTGAAGTTATTTAAATCTCATCCATCCGGATAATTTCATCAGCGAGAACGGCTTGATTTGAGGCAACTTTGCTTGTAAATCTTTAAATCTGATCTTCTGGTTTAGTTTGTTGTTCAAACTTTATTCCAGTTTGAAAAACGGTAAAGCAGCGCTGACAAAAAGAAGTGAAGAGAGCAGAGGATGGTAATCGGAGAACCCACAGCTTTTAGAGTCTCATTGGACCTGTTGTGTGCGGGTGTGTGTCCCTGATAAGGGCTGTGTTGAAAGGTCCCAGTCGTTCACTCCCACCAGCCTGCAGAGCACATACACATTCCCACAACAAACAGACATACAAACATGACAACATACTGAACAAACAGACCCATACACTCCATAGCTGTTACAACGGATACTCCTCGTCCACATTAAACATAATTTCAATATGAAATGAAAATGCTCTCAGTAAAGTGAGAATCCACAGTCCATGTTCACTTTTCTTTTGATAAAAAATGAAACATATCAACCACTACTCTGCAGTGCTTAGTGAGAATTTCAAATGTGACGCCAAATCTTACTGGCAGGCAAAAAGATCACGCAGCATTCAGTGACATCGCATGTAGATATGGAAATATGTGACATGCCACACACACCATTAAAAACACGACACACATAAGTTCAATCCAAGGCCAACACCGGTTTGAAAACATCTCAAAAGCTTAAATGCTGGAATATGAAAATGTGTTACGTCTCTCCTGCGGGAGAAAAGTAGAGGTATGATACGCGTTTCTTCAGATGATCGGGCTGAGCTGAGTTCTTGGCAAAGGTGCCTCAATTCCTTCCTTTGCCCTCGGGGAGGATTAGTGCATAACAGGATCTCAGTTCTCAAAGCTTTCGTTCCTTCTCACAGACAAGTAAAATTGTCATCATTTAAGGGAATCACTTCCAAAAAGCAGCGTTGTTTATGGTGCACCTACAAGGCTGCAGATAATGTTAAAACAGGTTGGAGCTTATTTGTAATGGAATAACAGTTATTAAATAGATTACTTGCCACCGCATCCGTCATCAGCCTCAGGTCAAGTTCAGATTAATTTTTTTGTCTGATCAGACAACCAGGCAGCTCCAACATGGATTGGCAGTTCCAAATATTCAGCAACATCTACTCATCTCTTCTTGCTAAAAGCTCTTTAGAGGTCCACTGGGTGTGGATAATACATTTAATGTGTGACAGTGCAGATCAGACACAGTCCGCCTTGTGAAATATGATTGTGGTGCTAAAAGGCAGCGATGTTAACATTTCAGAATAAGTTCTACAACTATGAATATTTTTCATAAACAAGGAATCTAATACATTTTTTGCTAAACTAATTATTGATTTAGTGTATAATATGTCAAAAAACTGTGAAAAATGTCCAACACTATGTGCACCAGCCCATAGTGAAATTGTGAAATTGCCTAATTCATCAGATCAACAATCTAAAACCCCAAACCATTCATTTTTAAACAGAAAGGTGCTGGAGCGCCATGGCAGCTGAGTTGTTACAGCACATGCCATATTACCGCAACGTCTGGAGTCGATACCAGCCTTGGGACGTTTGCTGCATGTCATACCAGTCTTTCCCCCTTTTTGCACTCTTTACCTTTCATCTGCCATTAGAGACAAAAATGCCCCCAAAAGAAGAGAAAAAAAAACAGAGAGGTGCTGAGCATAAATGCTCATAATAACAGGCTTCAAACCTGAGACAACACCTGACAAAGCACTGTAAAACAAAAGCCTGATGACAGCACATTAGCCCCAACTAATTTAAAACTTCTATTTAAAGGATTCATTGTTTCTGTTAGACAGGTTAGACACAGCGCTGAAGGAGCGTAATCCAACATCCCACACCCTGCCATTAAAAGGTCCTGACAAACTTGCACTGAAACTACACGACTCAGACAGTAAACTAGGGTTGGGCGATATGGCTTTAAACGAGAATCTGCAGGTACAAAAACACACCGCACCTGCTCACACTACCACCACGACCACGCATTAGAGTGTTACTGTGGCACCCTTAAACATTAATTTTTTTTTACTGTAAGCTGGAAACAAACAAACAGACCTCTTGTTCATATATTGTCAGCATTTGCAAGATGCACTGGTGTTTGATGGGTGCAAAATGTGACTTAATAGTCTGGTCTGGAAAACTTGTGAGTGAGTGGGGCGGAGCTGTACTGAGAGTGTGAGAAAAGGGACATGTCACTGGTATGGCTTTTTGAAAGGACAGTTTTAGGTAATGCAACTTGGCCATATATGGATATAAATTTTATTATCTAAACCTATATCTTGCTTGAAAATTATCAGTATATCGTACAAAGTCATTATATTGCCCAGTCCTACATTAAACCTGTTGATAACTGTTAGCCGTGTGATACCAACAGTTAGCCCTGTCACTGTGTGTGTGCCGCCGTACTCTCAATAACTGTTCCCACCGTGGAGAGGAGCTCTCATGATAAGCAGAAAGGGAGAGAGAGAGAGTGAGGCTGAATGAATCAATAAGCTGCTGTAAAATAACACAGATTTTACCCAATTTAAATAGTAAAAAAATAGAAAAAGAAAATCAAATGTTGAAGTTAAAGTTAATAATGTGGCAGGTCGCCTGAAATAAGTCTATCTCTCTAAAACAATCTAGAGAGAGATCTAAAAAACCCTGTAGATAAGTAGAAAAAGCCAAATTGGTGACCTAATTTTAAGTGTAGCTGTATTCAACTTTAGCAGAGAGATAATCAACCAGAATAACAGCAGCCGAACAGCAGACAGCAGAAATGCAGCAGGAAATAGCAGGAGCTTCTTTCCTTTACAATTTATCCACAAAAAGACTGTGGTAAGGCATCATTAGGAAATAACAATTATGATCCAATAATTTATCAGAAAAATGTGCTCTAAATCAATTGTGTGTTCTTTGAATCGGCACACTTAACGTGTCTGTTCTTCCAAAGAAGATAAAAGAATTACTGGAAAATACTTTCTGACCTCCCGTCTGGTCAATAGCTAGAGAGGTAGATAAGGCGAGACAGGGACTGCTGAAACAACACTAAGGGAGACCGTTTGGAAGAAAAAACATTGACGCTTCACCACCACCGATCGAAAGCTCGTTCATTACCGCTCTGTCTCGGTGAGGAATTACTTCCCATTGTCTGTTGCTATCTTACTTGTGATGAAAAACAAATTATGATTAAAGTGTGTTAAAAACTTACAGGAAAGCACATCTACTACACGGCTTTTACAAAGGAAATGTGTTGAGTGACCTCCGGCACGACCTCATCAGTGGGACTGCAGATATCGGCTTTTAAAGGGTGCGGAGAGAAATCTTTTTATTTGTTTTTCCATCACCCTTTTTTCTGCCCGCAGCACTAACTGTATACAGATTGACTTGTTTTTTCTGACCGTAGGTGTAAGTAAACTAATTCAATTAGCAGCCAAACTTACCTCCACGGGCTTTAAAGTTACTGTCGAGTGAACATGAGTTGAGGCCATTACAGGACACCTTGAAAACACTCTCTCCCACCCCTGCATTTGCTCTTAGTGCTTGAAGTATAAATAACACTGCGACTCTTATTTAATGGTTTACAGTCTGCCACCATGGTGATATGAGATACAATAATGTGCCAAAGGTGTTTCCATTAGTCAAGATGCATCTGTGGTGAAAAGCTTGATACACTGAGCCCACTTTACTTTGTCTGTGCAGTACCTTGACCCTGCATCAAAGGACACTCTGTGAGATATAATGTAATCACTCAAATAGATCTGAAACAAAAGAGAAAGCCATCACTCTCACAGTCCGCGCATTTTCTAAAGCCCTGCCGGAGTTCAATAATTCACCTTTTTCTTTTCATTTACAGGAGCTCAGTGGATGAACAGTTTTGTGCAGAATGCCACAAACAACTTAAAGACTTTTTAAAAGAAACATTTCAAAGCTGCTGCAATAATGACGGGCTGAATCGGGATGCAGGCGAACAAATCCTTCATCCTAATTGTACCCTGTGAGAGGAACAAGGTTGTGTTCGACTTGTGTGAGGAGAAGAAGGTACAAAAATATGAGTTTAAAATGTTCTGTAACTGAGAGGAAGCTGAGCTATGCACAGGATAGGTGTTCACTTCTATAACATCCTCTGGTGGATTCAAGCCAGCAGGGGAAAAATAACACCTTCGAGGAACAATTGGAGAACTTTTGCCAACTAGCACTAATGATATGTAATCGCAAAGAGGCAGAGATGGAGAGCTACAAAGTGGAGTAATGTTTACTGCCTGATGTGTGTACTGGAAACATGAATTATGTTAAACAAAAGGAACTTACTGCCTGCTTTGAGGACTAATTTTTACAAAGTGAAGTTTTATGTGGCTTTTAATGTATAAAAAGAAAGAAACATGATGGGCAGTTATTACAACTGCCGACTCATTTATGTGGTACTTTCTTTCTCAAATTATTGATTTGTCTTATTGCACTTTTATTAACTAATTCCATCCATTTTTTCTATGAGGTTTTCTTCACTAAATTCCTGTAGTATTTTGTCTTGTGCTGTGTTATGTTTTCATTTACTGGAATAGTTACTAAAATAAAGAAAAAGAATGCAAACAAAAAGTCATTAAATGGAAAAGATTTAGTTGACTAGTTTGTTTGTTTGTTTGTTTTTTTAATTTAAATCAGGGGAACAAAATGGGATTTCTTAATATCCAGCTGACTGAAGTGCAATGAACTTCTCAAGAACATTTCAATAAAGTTTACATCAATATCATGTAATGTAGGCCTGCAACTAATTATTCTTTTTGTATAAACAGTATTAATTAATCTGGAATTTACTTCTTTCATTTATAGTTTAGTCATAAAATGTTGAAAAATTCAAGTCAATATTTTCAAATAGCTTGTTTTGACCAACAGTTAAGAAATAAAAACAGTTAACAAAATTGTAGATTAATTATCTAGTAATATATTTATCAGCAATCCTAATAATTTTAGAACTAGTATAAGGTCAAAGAGCTCCAGCAACTCTTGCAGCTTGAGGAACAATGTTATTTGACGGATGCGTTTCAGCTTGTGGCCTTCATCAGAGTCATCCTATTCTGAGACCCACAGAACTAGTATAAGGAAACAAATAAGGGAAGGAAAGTTAGGGCTCTTACCATGGTGAAAAAGCAACATATAACCACTGATTTAGTGATTTAACCGCCCCCCCACTACCCTCATGTTGTCTAACTGTGACATTTTAATATTTCTCTTGTGAAAAAGACCATGCAGCATGACTTGAACATTCAGACAGCCCGATGGTAGTCAGTGTTTTAAATGATCAAAAATAATAATCAATTTATAGTCTTTTTTTCTTTCCCCGAAAGCTAGTTAATGGCACACAGACTTGAAAATGAGTGTGCCATTAAAAAAAGGTCTTACATTACAGCAGTTTCCTGGGGATAAAATAAAGGCCTTTGAATTATCAAACCAACAGTCTACTTCAACCACAAGAACCTGAGGAATCTTTGAACTATCTGATAAAAAGAGGACCTTTTCTAGTTTTTGTGATCTTTGACTAGTTAGTGCGTGTAGAGCAGCACTGATGAGATGTTTCTGTTGCTTTAAAACGTAGTATTTTTTTAACCCCTTCACGTGTCCACTTGCTTTCACTCTGCGGCCTTTCATTTATGAGTAAAAGTGATAACGTACCACTCTCAGTAATTACAGCTGTTGTTGTTTGGTCGACCTGTTTACTATAAAAAGATCACAGAGGAGGTGATGATGAATATATTGAGGTCTGTTTAAAATGTAAATGACGTGATTATGGCTGATCAGGTCAGGTCTGTTTATGGTCTCATGTGTCTAGTTCTTTATGCTTTTCTGCATAATTTAATATTAATTTAATAGCATGGACATAAAGAAGATGTCTATTATGCTTCAACAAACATGGTATACTATATAGGCATTGTGAACATAAATGAAGTGTTTGTTTTGTTTGTATCAATGTTTAAAAATGAACCTTAAAAGCAAATCTTTATTGATCAATATCACAGATTTACATTAAGCATGATGCATGTTCAAATAAAAGCACTGCAACACACAGCATTGTAGTGTAACTGGATTTTTCTTGAGCACAGATTTTTCCAGTCGTAAGCAGCAATTTAAGTCCAAACAGCTAAGCTTTTAGTTTATTTGACATTATCGGAAGAACATAAAATCATACACAACCACAAAAATGTCAAGGTTAACACAATAAACCCTAAGACTTTCTTCCAGCAGCAAAGGTCTGCAGAGAGGCTGGAGATTACCAACCAGGCAAGCCTCACGTTTACTGTGTCAAGTGATTCTTAGCAGAGCTTCAAAGATTTGTCAATTAATTGATAAGTTGATTAAGAGAAAATTAATCACCCACCAATTTGATAACTGATTCATCATGCAGTCATTTTTCAAGCACTAATGTCAAACATTTGCTAAATTAAGCTCCTCAAATGTGAGAATTTATTGCTTTTATTTGTCATCTATGATTGTAAATGACAAGTCTTTTGGTTTTAGACTGTTGGTTGGATAAAAGAAAGTAATTTGAAGATGTTTCCTTGGGCTGTGGGGAAATATTGATGAGCATTTTTTAAATGTCAATTTCTTTACATTTTACTGGTTAAACAATTTTCCAATTAATCATGAAAATAGGTGACAGATTAATCAATAATGAAATTAATCATTAGGTGCAGCCCTAGTTTTTGGTGATTTGATTGCTTTCACGTGTTTAAAAATCAGCACCATTAAAAGACATATTCTGAGCCCAGTACAGTATCACTATGGTTTTGTGTACTTGTGTGGTAAAGGAGCCTATGCCCTTTTATTTTAAATTGTATACTGGCTACATGGTGCATTTTCCTTTGTTAAATAAAATTTCTTATATCAAATGGCCACAAACTATCCGATATGATACTAATACAAGATGGTTTCCAGTTTTACTGTGCAAAAAAGTAATGAAGCTGCCATTTACAGTGCTCTGTGTGCACTGTACTTGAAGAAACTTAGAGGCAACAGTAGCCAAGAACAACCAAGGCTGCCAAAGGACTGATACTGTAATGACTGTAGCCAGCTCTTCTAAAATGTAATGAAAAAGTTGGGTATTGGTGGCATTCAAAAATCTCACCTCTGCTCTATGGCCTCACACAGTGCCTTTTGATTACAAGAGCTCCTATTAGAACTAAAGCTGCCTTAATAAAAAGTAAAAGACATAGCATGTAGTCCACAAGGACCAGAAAGTGCAGCGATCCTCTCTAGCTGTGAAGAGAGAGTGTGTTTCAGTGTGCGTCACTTGATACAAGAGACTACAGTTTTTGGAGCCCTGCTCCATGTCCGTAGCACAGTCATTATCAAAACGAAGCAATATCAGAGGAAAAAAAACACGGTGTGTTCACTGGACGGAAAAACACCATGGTCAGTGACATGAGTGAATACAACATCTGCTGTCACAGCAGACACTGTGGTGGAGGACAACAGGGATGTCTGAAGTAATATCCTACAAATACATGTATTAGGGTAGATTTTAGGAATATAAAGATATAAGGTTATTGTTTTGTATTGTCGGGAACTCAGTGCTGACCCGCCAGTGCCGTTGCTTCTGCCCACAGAGCAGAGAGCCGGGGATGACGGCGGGCAGGCAGGTGTCAAATATGTGCAGAGTACAACTGTGAAAACAGCAGGATGCATAACAAGCAACATCACTGTGAAATGACAAGTAAAAAAGTAAGACCTTTGTAAACAAAATTCAAAGACTTGTTGATAAATTTTTTTTTAAACATTTTAGGTCTTAAATTTAAGAATATTAAATTCAAGGCTTTTTAAGACTTTAAAGATTAGGCTATTGTGAGTTCTTGTGAGTACCCTTAATTGTCACCAAGGGGTTGCATGCCTTTACACACCTGAAGGACACCTTCACATAATGCATTCACCATAATGCACCATAATGGTCACAGTGACTTTGACCTTTTACCACCAAAATCTAATCTGCTCATCCTTAGGTCTACCAAAACGTTTGTGCCAAGTTTGAAAAAATTCCCTCAAGGTGTTCTTGAGATATCGTGCTAGCAAGAATGGTCGGACAGACAACCTGAAAACATAATGCCTCTGGCCTTGGCTATCGCCCGCCCAGAGGCATTAAGATGGTAAAGAGCCTGTAAAATGTTTTTTTTCCTTTCTTTTAAGTCCCACAAACCTCACAATACAAAAGCTAACTAAGTTTGTTTTTGACATGAGCAGCACACTCCTCCTCTCCTCACGTCATTTATACACACTTTAATCGCAGGTTATACAGTTACTGTTTGGTCATGCACCTCAAGTATGAGGAACATGATTATTAGCACAAACACAGTAGAGGTTGAGTAGAGCCTGTTGTCGCAGGTGCATGTAATGAGGTCAGCTGTGAACAGCATCAAAGCACATCACATACATATTTCCATGCACTGAAACACAGTTGTGCGTGCAAAATATTATCTTAAGAAAACATACCTGGTGAGTCATTTCTGCAGCAGGTGACAGTTAGTGGAAAAGCAAGTTCAGTAAAATGAGAAGTTTCTGTTCAACGTTTCTTTCTAACTTTTATTTGTTCAGGTATATATAGGGATAATGATTAACATAAAATGGCTGGAGCAGCAGTTTGTCTTCCAACAAAGAGATACAAGCTTGTGTGTGTAAACAGATGGCAGCGTCCCAGGCGATACTCTGCAGAAGCACTGCAGCTTGTCTGCAACCTGTTAAGTTTTGTCTCTATAGGGAGACAAATGAGCATGTGTCATGCAGTTTTCTTCATGTGGAGATGTGAAACGTTTGTGTTTAGTCTGTTACAACTCACTTATGTAAAAGTTTCAAATACAACACACTGCAACAATCCAATATAAATGGATCTATTGTTGAAGCCATTTTGTTGGAATTTATACTTTTATTGAAGCCTCATGGACACACAAAGTATTGTTTAAATTTGTCTATTTTTTTAACAAAATATGCCTTTTTTGTGTTTCTGCTGCTGGATGCTCTACCCTAATCTAGACAAACAATCTTAAAGAAGTAAGAAACAGCTGCGGATGAACCAACCTCAACTCATTGTCAACTTAATGTGCAGCTGTCTAACTATATAACACCGTCTTTATAATCATCTGCTGTCAAAAAGTGAACTATTAACGTCAACTTTTAAGCCAACAGGGGTGCAGGAGTGTCGTAGAGGTGTGAATAATCAAAGAAAGTTTAAATTTCCACATTTCTATGGGGAAATACATTTTCTGATTAACTCTAATGAGACAGTGGATCTTGAGTTGTGGTTATTTTGTAAACCGCTATCAAAAAAACTTAAGAGTCAACCGTCAACTACACTGAGGCTAATAAACTGGCAGGCAGATATATACAATAGAGTCAGCGACGCCTTTACATAGTATGTCCTTCAGAGAGATCTGGCAGGTTTATTTTCAGACTTTACAGTTTCCCACTCAGTATCTATCTTAGTCCTCAATCTTAAAAAAAAAAAAAAAAAAAAAAAACAAGTGCCACTTTAAAATCTGTCTGGCTAGACTGTCAATCTAAGAAAAGACAGCTGTCTTTAAGAGAACAATATCTCAAATGTTCATTGTAAAGAGATTTAATTGACATGTCTGTACAGCATAATGGACTGAAACACGCGTATGTGATTCAGCTGTCAAGTTAAAGTGTCTTCTTTATATTTAACAATTAATTCTGTATTTTTCGTTGCTAGAGCCAGCCTTAACTGAAATTGAAGCGCCTCTCCGCAAAATTCAGAGCAAGTGAGTTGTTTGGACAGAGTTATAAACATGAAAGAGCCAGCAAGCAGCTAATGGTGCTAACTTCATGAGCAGCACTAAGCCATAACAACAGTGCTGACGGATTATACAGTGTTAACTTTGGGTGTAAATGTACATCAGTCTGGATCAATATGTCCTTTCAGTGATCAACAATCCAATATCATCAATGAAGAGTGAAAAAAGTGGTACATATCATATGTGATACACTTTTAATTTGTAATTTTCATAGCATGTCTTGTCACTATTTTCACGCAAGCGCACCTCCTCCCTTAACACTCAAACAATGCTAGTGTCCAAGCATGAGGCAGACAATGGCAAACCAACAAGAAAATGAGTGAGAATATTTACTGATATTGTCTCATATCAATTGCAGGGCACTGAGTTGAATCAAATTGAAATCATATCTCACCGGACTTTGTGATAGACGCACATATCATATCGTTGTCCAAAGAATTAATATTGTGATGAAACTTGTGATTTACACCCCTAGTGTCAAGTAAATGGAATCTGCGGGTGGGTGCTTTGCTTTCGCAACAACGTCTTTGTAATATGAGAGGACGGTGATTAACTAGCCAGTAGGAAACACCATGAATGCGTGGCCAGACCAGCTTACCAATAACGAATTTCAGAGAAGCTCTGATTATAACACACAGAGGAAGCGTGATTTCATTCTCCACTCAGAACGCCATTACTCACTGTAACTTAACGTGGCAAATAGAAGTTTACTGCTATATTGATGCTCTAAATGTTGCACACAGAACCTTTAAACATAAAAAGAAAACATCAAATGTCAAAATATAAAATAATTATTTCAAAGCTAGACTTGACAAACAACAGAAGCAACACATTGTCCAGTTAACATGGTTTTCACACAGTTTGTTCGAAGCTTTGAATCGCTGTCATCAACTTGTCCATGTTACACCTCTCAGAATAGCAAAGACTGCTGGGCCTATGTTCACCGTGACGGAGAGAGGAAAAGTTACTTCTTGTTAGCCATTGTTGCAATGTCAGTACAGTGTAGTTAATTTCTGTTGTAATATAGTATGTCCACATCTATTTACAAGGTAAGATTTTTCATGCCTCAGCCAAACAGTCCAAAGGTCCTTTTTGTGGTACCACTCTGAAGAGAAACCACGCACAAACTGAAGCAGCTGGATTTATGTTTGGGACATTTTCCCATACAGATTCAAACATTCATGGATGAAAGTGTTTGTTTTCTAAGAAGTGCCACAATGAGAGCAATCAGAGAATCTCTTTCTGCAGCCAAAATATTTTTAGAGAGGAAATTTATGGTTTAAAGACTTCAAAGATTCAAAAGATAAAAAGACCAAATATTTAGTTTTGCATTGTTTCAGTCTTTTTGACTAGTGGAAAGCAGTTTTAGTGTGCATGTGCAGAAACATAGTCTAAACACAAAGCAAACTGAGGATTGTTTTATAAACATGTATGCAACGGTCGCCAAATTAAACAAGTTCTGGGTATTTTGAGGATTATGTGCAATTTGTGAGGACTAGTTCCCTTTCATTGGGGTGATCAGAAAAGCTGAAACTCTGAAACGACCTAACACAATTTTAGAGAATAATTTCCCCCAATTACAGCAACAAAAGGTGGTCAAAACTTTATACCTTAGTGCTTAGGGTGGTGTGTGATGTCACCAAAAATGCTTACAGCACTGTAGACGGAAATGCAGAGAATTGAGAAGGATGACACTGTCTTTTCATGCCTCAGCAGTTTGTCAATTACCAGCAATAATTGTGAAAATGATCAATAATAAGTGGTGTTTGATATCCTATAAAATAAACAGCATGTCATAAACTCTTGACAGTTTACATTAAAGACGTTTTCATGTGCTTTGTGATTTATGTCTAGATTTTGCTGCAAACCATCACAAAGCTTTGATCCATGACATTGTTCATCACAGGTTTATTCTCAGGTCCAGTTTACTCTTTAGATCCCTTTGGAGAGATGTCATATTCCTAAAAACAGCCGGCAATTATTCCTGTGTTGTAAAAGTTTATAGTCTAACACATCTTTAATCACAGAGACAAGCGGTGCAGCTCGTAAAAACACAGTGTGCCCTCCTGTGCATAAAAGGAGCTGCTTTCTACCAACATCCAGAATAAACAGACATATTATCACTCTTTCATAATATACATAAACAACCTGATTTAAAGCCAACCGTGACATGCCCCCATGTAAACGTAACTGATGGCCAGACATAGATATATATAAGCTAATGAAGACGGATTTTTCGCACGGTTAGTGCTGGTCTTAGCAGCGAGAGCCTCCCGCTGTGAGAAAAATGAGTCCCTTGTGTTTGTGTAGCCACATAACCACATCTATCTAAAACAGGGCCGTATCAAATGATCCATCATCCCTTTATCTTCCATGTGAGGAAATGGCTACCTCTGCAGAGAACACGGAATTGCTCTGTAGTTACCTGGTACCCCCCCCCTCGCCTCCCCTCTTGCTGGGTGTTTCGTGATTTCAGATGTCTTTGTTGAACAACAAATGAATGTTGAGCACCCAGGCAACTAGCTCAGGGTACTTATGCTTTTTATCTTGTTCATTCACACAAACAAATTGTTATGATCATCTTTGTAAGCAGGTGGATGCATCTAAGTTCTTAAAATGAAAACAACAACATAATTGACAAAACAACATAAAAAATGTCCTCATTGTCTGCTGTTAGAATTATGGTTGTGCATTGAGTTTTTCAGGCTGGTATTCACTTATATCTTTCTCTTTCAGAGTTATTGAAGGTCTAAAGTTTGCTGCCTTTATTATTAGACAGGAAAAACCCAGCGCTGGACCCCAGGGTGTGCGGTTTCCATGGGAAGGCAGTCCGTTTCATTTGAAGTAGAACTCAACATTCATAAATCCAACCTGATGCTCTAAACTAAAATGAGAACATTGTTATTCTAAGAAATACCAAAATAATCATGTAAAAAAAAATAAATAAAATGCCTGGAGCCAGCGACCTCTAGCTCACCTGGTAGAGAAATTAAGAGGAAGGATGTGTTCAGACAGTCAAACAAGTCCACCACTGGTACGAAACAAAATGGCACAAGCAGCTCCAGCTGTTCTATTTTTTAGCCTTTATTTTAGTATGGTAAATGACATGTTAGGGCACATAAATTGGAGTATGCATGGCTGCATATAGACTGGAGTATTAGTGGAATATATAGCCATGTAAAAAGCTTAATGGGAATATTGACTTTTTCAGAATAAGGTCAAAATCCAGACTATTTTGTGTATGCAAACTTACAGCACTATTTACAGTACGGGACATCAACCTCTCTGCTAAACTATCATATTTTGATGCTCAGCTGCTAGCTACCGTTAATGTGTAGCTGACGACTAAGAGTTGCACATTTACTGACAGCAATGAAATAATAACAGGGAGGCTCCATATTCTGAGCCAAGACAGCGAACTCTCTATAGTGTCCAACATTGTCACCGGTAGCGCATTACAGTCACTATAGTCCTTCAGTTCTTACTTCTCACCATTAAAAGCCCTATAGGCATCACTGCTTACCAACGGGGACTGTTTCCACTTACTGAGACTGTGGTGAGAAGTTTTTTTTAATGGGCCTATTAAAATTATATTGCTTAGGCCTCCTCTTTAAGATGGTTTTAATACAATATCATATTATCTCAACAATAGTTACTGAAACAACAGTATATGCCACACAAAAAGGCAATTTATTATTTTGGCTGGTAAAGGCTGTGCTTGGCTATGGATTTTTTCATCCAGCAGTCCCCTTGGCAAGTGAGTCAAACATTTCATTTCAGACACTGCTCAGATCAGCTCTCTGCTCTTCTCCCTGGTATATAACACTTCCCACTGTGCAATTATGCACCAGTTCAGCTTTCTTAAATTAGCATCTAATGTCTGCAGTTTCCTCCTTGAGCCTGGGATATAATGGCAGGCAAAGTTTTGTTGCAAATGAACAGGAAAATACCCGAGGCAACAGAAGATAGCTAATTTGTTATTTCTTGCCCATTGCCCACAGAGTGCAGCACTAAGCAAAAGCACATGCCATTTTATCCCCACTGCAAGATGATTCCACCTCTCGTCATCAAGGCCGCCGGTTTGAGAGCTGTAAACAGATTCCACAGGTGCAGCACGTGTAGAAAGTGGAGTCGTTAAAGTGTTTGCCTAGACATGCTGCAATTTGCACACAGACGGCTATTTTGTTGTTGTTTTGCTCAGGAGTGGTGCTTGAGATCTGGAAATGCATTTCTCCGTCCTATTTTTCTGTGAGCAGTTATCGTCAGAATTAGACTGTAATACTGTGGAAATGACTGTGCTCTGAGTTGCCAAGCGTTTTGAAAGAAAGACAGATTGAACGGTCAAAACAGGCCAGACGATTGAAGATGATGGCGATAGCGCTGATGATGATAATAATAGTGAGGGTGATGATGAAAGTAATTACGGACTGTGTTGGCAGATGAGAAGAAAAGCAACTGTTGACAGTTCAAAGTGAGCCGTCAGCAAAATTGAGTAAAGCTGACGTGATGCCCGTGGACAAGCCCTTAGCGGGAGCATCCATCCTGAAAGCCTCGGCACTGCCGCCTCTCACAGAATAAAACTGGAGCAGGAATAAAGGAACAATAACTCAGATGACAAAGAGAGGATTGAGGAAGAGATCACAAAGACTAAGAGTTTGAAGAAGAGATAAAAAAGATGACAAAAACACAGACCGGCTGAGAAACTGAGCCACTCAGCCGCACACTACTGTGAAAACCATAGCTCGGCCAAAATCCTCCCTTTTGATCCCATTCCACATATATCATCTGTCTATCAAATGATACTCGCCAGGCTTCCAACCCTCAGCCCCCACTCTCCCTTGAGACAACTTTTCACAAATCCCTAGATGCTGCATGGGGTGAAGGCTTGCACGCCCCCCTCTGCCTGAGCTGTGATTATTTGGCTGGGGCTCTGCCACATCAAACCTCGGCCAGCTAAAGATTCCCCAGAGGAGAAAGCAGAAAGCCTGATCTGCACCACCACCCACCTGTGCAGGCCAAAGATAGGAATAAACCAAATGGCACCCCACTGGAAGCTGCCATCTGCTAGTGGACACCCCTCAAAGATGCCATCACAGGGGATTTTTTTACTCTTAAACGGCACTGAGTCAACCCCAAACTGAGAAAAATGAGTTTTTTCCCCCAGAGAAATTCTGCCTCTGCAGCCTGCTCTAATCTCTCAGATGAGGTGACCGGCCTGGCCTTACAGGGGACATATAGGCTGTTTGAAGCTGAGCAGTTGTCATGCTCTGTGTGTGTCTGGGCTGATGAGGTCCGAACAGGGTCCTGAGGATTGCAAGATCAGGAGTTTTTACAGAATCGGCTTAGAAGTGTAGATTTGCTCTTAGGTTTACCTGCCATCTCTCATGTCTGTAGACTCTACTTCACTTTAAGGACCTATTAATGTATACTTTCAGAAATGTCCTTAAAATTGATATTTTAAGATTAAGCTTTTACACAGGCTCGGACCAGCAAAACCAGAAATCAACTTTTGTGCTGTGACAGAGTATTGACAGTCTAAATGAGAATCGTCATCTGACAGTCTGTTTGTTTAATCGATAATGAAATAAGCTTAATAACACTGAATAATTAACACCACACAACTCGTGCTCAAGACAAATCTAATAGATATTTAATGACCTAATTTTACTGTGAAGTACATTGTATAAAATATGAACTCCTGGACTTCAATACTAATTGAGCCCCACCAGTTAAACACACAAAGGTTGTTAAAATTAATTTAATTATTTTCTTTAATATTTGATAAATCCCTTGGTCTATAAAATCTAGTTTGAAAATTGTGTATTCAGATGACAATTATCACAAAGGAGAAGGTTATAAAGATATAAGACTACAAAAACCTGCAAATTTGAGAAGTAGGAGCCATGACTTTTGAGGCATTTTTGCATTTAGCTTTAGTAATGTGACAGAGTGACACAGAATAGAAAAACTACTCTGTAATTGTAAGGAAAAAAATAGTGCATGTCTCTGACAAACACACGACTCCCTGCGTCATCATGTCACTGGGGCCAAAGTTGCATATTTTGCCGCCCGACGAGTATGACCAGCTTGTGCAGGAAGAAAACTGGATTGGATTTTGATATAAGAATACGTGTAAACTGGGGCACCCAGTAACTCACCTGGGGGGCGCCCCATGTACGAAGGCTATGTCTTTGCCGCAACAGCCGTGGGTTGAATCAAACCTCGGCCCTTTGCCATTATATGACTATAAAACACAGATTACCAGTTAAGACTGGGCTATTTTTGTGGAATAATGCCCTGCAGAGTTTTAAAATGTTATTTTCTGTAAATTTGTTGTTATATTAATCGAGTAACAAAAAAAAAAAAAATGTTAGATCAATATAAAAATACTTGATAGATTAACTGATTAATTGAAAAAATAATCGATAGATTAATCGATAAAAAAAGAATCGTTAGGTGCAGCCCTAATCAACATTCATTCGTGTCAGAGATAAAATGTGAAATTATCTCACTTTGCATTCACACATTTTGTCACTTGTTAATAAAGATGTGGATTTATAGCTGGGATAAGAGATTAATAAGGTTCATTTTAACCAAGAAAAAGAACTTGATTATGAACCATGGGATCAACAGTGAAATTAATATCACTGTATTACAGCTGTCACATTTGAACTCAACCTTTCTCACTCCTGCAAGTATGACAGCAATAAAAAATATTAAAAATATCTGAGCTACAGTAAATTATTGTCTGTAAATCCCAATATCCAGGGGCATCACAATATAACAGCAATATTTATTTTTTCTTGGCCAGACTTTATTCTGCGGTGTCTTGTCACATCATAGCAGCAGTGAGATTTCAGTGTCAAAGGGTTGTCTGCCAGGCACTTCAAAAAAATAATCAATTCTGACACAGAAAATAAATAAAGAGAAATAGCTGACAGCATTTCCGACGGATATATCAGCAACACGTTGGCAGAAGTGGGTAAACGTGGATTCAGCCAAGAATCACAGGCAGTTATCTCATTCCTGCCTGTCATTGCTGTTGTCCAAGGCAATCCACTCTGTAACAGTCTGTGTTTAACCTCACCGGGTGATCGAACGCTTCTCATTCAGAGCACCTGAAGCGGCCTCCTGGTGCTGAGGGGGATCAATACAGGGAGCATTACATCTAATCAAGCACTGATTACTTTCTCAACGTTGATTGCAATTGGCTAGCATGTCATTTCGTTTTGTCAAGCGTGTTTGTGTTTCCATAGATTTAAATGATCACACAGCAGAAACTGACCTTTGTTCTCCACAAGCTCCGTCACTTTTAACTCATACAAATAACATGCAATGTCACAGCCCACAGCTTCTGGCTTCATTAAAAATAACACGGTTAGTGCAGGGGTTTTGTCATCTTGTTACACCTGTGTGCTGAACAAAATCTTAATCTTGATTTTCCTTAATGATATAGCATTGCAATTCCACCAGGAGTGCTTTACATTATACTTAATGTGGGGGATTTGGCACTTTCTACAGTGAGACATAAAGGTCAACTGTAATTCAAGCTTTTTTATATAATCAGTAAATGTAACCATTACCACCATCAGTCTGCATGGTGACAGACTTTTGCAGCTTTGTTTTGGTTTAATTTACTGACTGCAGACAAGGAGAGGTTGAGGGCATGTCAGTACATTCCTCTGTGGTGCAGTAATCGCAGTCTTTGCAGCTCACAACTCTGAATCTCCACAGAAAGTAATATATAACGTAATCAAACACACCCACATACATCACTCATGTATACGTAACTACGTACTGCATCATTATGTCTCAGTTACAGAGAAATACCAGTTGGTTTAACTGTCAATTACTGATACAGTTGAGGTGTTTGACTTAGTAGAAAACAACAACCATTTCTTTACAACAAGTGTGTATGATTGATCATATTGGGGATATGAAGTTCACATGGAATGCAGTGAAGCCGGTGTATTCAGCCTCATGATTTCATATATCTAGGTTTTAAGGCAAAAAACATGGCTCAGTTAGCTTGATCCCCTGCTCCTCCTGTCCACATGTCGAAGTGTCCTTGGCCAACACACTGTACCCCCAAGCCATGCATGGCAACTTTGCTGTCATTGTTGTGCAAGTGTGTGAACTGGTGAATGAGAAAAGCAGTAAGTGCGGTCCATTTACCATCCATTATTTAAGGTTTCCTTGTCTTAACCTGTAGGATCAGGGTGGGGGTTTCTGGCACAACTTCACCTACTCCCAAGGTGCAGGGAGAAGGGACAGAAGTCTAAAGAGGTCAAAATTCCAGCAACAACAACTTTATTAACAACGCGTTTCATCTGGGTTATCCTCAGGGTCATCGTCTGGTCTTTCAATAGAGAAGCCCAGTAATGAGCCTGAAAAATGCTAGCATTTCAGTAGAGCCCGACTGATTTATCAGTTCACCAATATTACATGCCGATATTAGCCTTTCACAGACATGTCGGGCATATCGGCATCAGCTTATACTTTTTCCGTTATGCGCCGATAATAAGTCCATATAATACAGAAAACAATGCTTGGGTGGTTGAGAAATAGTTTCATTATATAGTTTGTCCAGCAGAGGGCGCTCCAACACCATTGTTTACACTACTCTTAGCACTGTGAAGCACATGCATCAGAGAGCGTCGCAGCAGAGCGGACGGTGGTACATGGTAAGCCACATTGAAAAACATACTGTTAAGTTAATAAACAATGGCCCAATCATTTTGCAAATGAACAAGACGATCTAAGGGCCCAGAGTGACAGGAGAAGAAGGCTACTAACGTGCCGACTTTATCGCTATTTAGCAGCTTTTGGGACCCTCTCGGCGGCATTATAGAAAAAAAAATCAACAAGAGACACATTTAGCGACTAACCACGGAACACCGCTGTCAACTGCCTGTCGATGTTTAAATTAATTCTGTTACAACAATCAGATAAGCCAAAAGTTATCTTTTTGCTTTTCTGAGGAATGCCCTGCCCTTGTTTACGTAATATTTTTTGTTAAAGCAATATTTGTTGTATTTTGATCATGTGCACCATGGCTTTGTATTGTTTTGTTATTATTATATGTTTTGTGCTCCATACCATGTCATTATGGTCATGAGCTGTATAAATAATGAATGAATGAATGTTTTTTTCAGCTGAGAATGAATGGTTTCTGGCTGGCCTGCATGCACTCAGTTGCACTGAGCGCTCTGCTGTAATTGGCTTTGCAGTACATCTGGCCAAAAGAGTATCAATACAGCATTCTTTGTATCTAATTACTAATCTTCACATTGTTTTTCACCCTTTTTTGTATTTCACTGAACAATCAAAACACAACTTTATATTGACCACACACCTTTTGTGTAATTCATGCAGCAATCAGTGTGAAATAGTACATTCAGGTTTCTCAAAATCAGAACAGCTTATCCAGGTTCATGAAACCAGGGTATGTAATGTTTACATGTACAAACAAGTAATTAAAAACTCACCTCCAAAACACACACATAAAAATCTAATTATAACCAAATGGCACTCATGTTAACTCGTTTAAGTCTTGTTTTTCATTCTGTACATGTTAACTACAAAACACACCACATGAAAATACTACAGCTATGTTGTTGGTGGAGCTAAAAATTCTCTTCTTCTTCTAATCTCTTCACGATGTTGTTAAATGTTGCTCAATTGTGCCTTTCCTTCTGAACTGCTCTGCATATACATGACAACTAGCGTGTCTCCCATAATGAGACAGCAGACCTTGGCTGTGTAAAGAGGTGATGACAGCCTGAGATGTTTATGCTGCTATGTTCAGACTTCACATCTCTGACCATGACTGTTTGATCTGGCATGTTTGCTCTGAGCAATTTCTGTAAATGATACAATTTGTCAACTTGATCTCACAGAGAAGCCTGTCACTTGAGATTATGCAGTCCTAAACTATGTACATTTTATCTTAAATACTCTTTTGTGATTAGATTGTGTGGATTTTTTTCTTCAGCATATAATTAATTTAACTCTTGTCTTTTAGGATAAATTGTGTTTGGAGACATTAACTGGAAATGTCAGGTATTTCAATTCAACACATGCTTTTCAGCACAAGGTGTCAATTAAACTTCAAGTATTTGGGGAATAAAAATGGTGTGGGGAAGTAAACAAGCTCTTGTGAATTAACCTTGAGAAAATTCAATAAAGCAAACATTGCCATAAAAACTGCAATAACCTGTGAAAAGTTTGCTTTGAGCTTTCAAATTTATTGCGGTTTTCTCTCGCCTGTGTGTCAACCTTTTACTGTAACCTTTTCATCGCTTTCCAGCAAATATTTTCTTTTCGACAAATCGTTGCGATAAACTCTTGGTGCCGTGTTCAGAGGTGTTAATAGTACAGAGAGTTTGTTCTCTCAGCATCAGAGGGAAGAGAATTTAAGGAAACAACTGTTTCCTGGCATGCTTGGACCCCAACTGGGTAGAGGGGTCCAATGATTTATTGCCAGCGCCTCATTCACTCTAGGAACATGGGCAGTCTGGCTCGTCTCCTTAACGCCCTGATAACATTCAGTGTTTGTCAGAATGAGGCCCATGTTGTTTTACAGTTCTCTTTATCTTGGGTGTGATTAAAAAATAACAAAGATTAACTGATAACGCAAGTATTTTTCTAATACTTCAGTAGGGCATTTTGTGTCTCTGGTGGTGCCACTCCGTACATATATATATATATAACATCAGGCATGTTAAAAGTTGAAACTAAACCGTTCAATACCGCAAACACCTCCTCTCTTAAAAAACTTCAGCTATTAGAGTGACACCACAGATAGAGTGACACAAACTCTCTCTCTCTATATCTGCAGCAGCACTGTTACTGTGAACAATGAATTCAGGTGAAAAAGAACCTTAATAAGTCCAATTTAATGCAGAGATGTTTATTGGCAGGAATGAAGCACAATGTGAAAGTATTGCTCTGATAATTAGATTTTTGGTAAAACTGTTTGGTACGATTTAATTTATATTTTGACTCTAGAAGATGAACTGTGAATAAGGATCAGTCTTATTTTGATACAAAGATTTGCACATTAGCAGGAATGTAGCATACAAATTGAAGTTAAAGCTGTGCCATTTAATTAAATGTGAAATAAACAAAAATATTTATTTTGTCCTAAACAATGCATAATCGTGATAAATAATTGTTATTTCAATACTGATCATAATAATTGTTATTAGTTTTTTCAGCCATAATCGCGCTGCCCTATTTGGCACTGGTGTTAACCTTTGGGCTGTTTACACACACAGCGGCCAGCTCAAGATTTGTAGAAATAGTTTCAGCATCACATCTCCTTTCTCTGTGAGCCACTTATGAATCTGGCAAGAAAACACACTGGAAATCTATTACAAATGATAAAGGATATTTACATATAATATAAATGATCTGTATATAAATGATAAAATATGCATCTTGACAACCCTTTTGATTTCCCTGCTGTTTCAATCCTCCTATTTTTTACTGCTTTACTACATGTCATGAAATCTCAAAATCAGCCCATCCACAGAAATAGCCTCGGATTGTTGCTGGTTGTGATTGGGTTTTGGTGGGGTTTTTTTTTTTAAAGAAATAGGTGTTGTAAATGAAATGATGCTTCAGGGCACTTTTATCTCCACTCCAATCCCGTTAAGGATGTTAATTACAATCAATACAGGAATGAGAAACCAATCCTCATCAACCAAACGTTTAAACGAAGCAGCTATTTGATATGCATTGGCCCTGTTTAGGAGTCAGGTATGAGCCTTATGGTAGAGAAATGGTATCACCAAGCCAGCCCTCATTAATTGGAACCACTGGCTCCCCAAGCTATCCCATTACATCGGCCAGGTTGGGGTTGCCAGGTCAGAGAATAAGAAAACTCCCATGTGTAATTTATGGCGCTCTTACCTCAGATAATCCATACATATAAGCTGTGAGGTTATGAAGCTGCAGACCCCCTACCCATCTGCAGCCAATTTGGCCCTTGCACAATGCTCCTTAAATCACACAAAGCTCACAGACCTTTGCTGACTGGACTATGGAGGAGTCCGTTTTCATTTGAATTCCCTTCACATTCCCCTCCTGGTAGATTTAAGGGGAAGAGAAGAGGCCGCGGGCATTAACTACCTGAACTAGTGATCCTCCTTAAAAGCCCACACCCTCTGCTTTTTTCTCCCACTGCAGTAAATTGCAGAGGAATGTGGCCCCAGCAACAGATCAATAAAACTTCTTTGCAATTTAACAAGAACAGATGTTAGCAATCCTACCAGGTATACCCTGCTACATTTTAAGTGAGATGACCATGAATGTTTGTATGTGTATGGGTGTTTGTATGTGCCGGTGTTTAGGGAAAAGCTTCTTCTGTACCAAGCCCGTTATCCTCTCTATCTGTGAGATTATAGGATCTTAATCACTGTGAAGATTAACCTTATCAGAAATCGCATTTCCTCACACAGTTTCAATTATAAGGACAAACTCTGGGAGCTGGAGCAGGGTGGAACTGTAGATAGAAACAGATGATTGGTCAAAGAGATGCCTGCTGGCTGTTTTCCAGCTGTGTTAACAACTTAATCTGAAAATCATCTTCGACAAAAAGGAACACTGCTCTGTTTGAGGACTGGGGAACTTTCATCTACAGGTTTTTGTGTTGTGCTGATTTCTTATCAAAGTAGTTATTACTTGGTTACACCAGACAAACATTTCACTAAGTGAGAAACATAGCTGCACTGTATCTTCAGGATCTGTTTTTGTCACAGTTTTGCAGTGTTATGCATAGTTTGCATTTATATACAATAGTTTCTATGGTTACACTCACACTATAGACAATCACTGTGATGTCATTTTAACATCAATTACTGGTAACTGATTTCAATTGCAGAGATATGAGAAATTTGTTAATTTCTGTTGTAATTTTCGGTTGTAACTGTTAAGTTTAAAAGATACATATTTAAACATGGCCCCTAATCTATCTGACGTTTCCGCTGTCCTTAATTTAAGCACTGTGTTGCTTTGCTAGCATCTTTGTTAGACCAAATATACTAGCACGTAAGCTAATGAATGTATACTGCTGTGCATGCAGGCCAGGCCAGCAACTTCAGGGTTTTGTGAAGTAAAATGACTGTTTTTGTCCTCACAGACTGGTGGCTTTAAGATGTTTGTAGAACTGCAAACAAAAGAAAATTTGTAACAAAGTCTTTCTATGCTTGAAGCTTGCATATTACTTTTATAAACAGGCAACCTACCATGTCTGTTTCAAAAACATCAATGATGCACAATTAAAAGGTTTAAGGAATTTAAGGAAAAGCCTATTTTACAAACCGAAGTCTCTTTACAGGTCTTGAGTATTAGTGCATATGTGGAAAAAAAGTTATGAAACCTTTTTGTGGCTCCAACAGAGCAAACAAACTCTGATAAATTGCCTCCAGTGAAGTCAGTCGAGTCAGCATTGGTCAGGTCTGAAAGCTTCAAGCTTGAAAATTGAGAGGACTCTGTTGTTGTTGAATTAGAAAGAAGTGAAATTAGCAGACCTCTGTAGCTCACTCTTTATCTCTGTTTGAGGTTAGCAGCTTGAGGGTAGCTGCTATACAACCTGCATTTCTGACCAAACTGTTGATGATCAAGCTGCATTGTGGGTATAGTAGACATGAGATTGTATCAAGGAAAAGGTAGTGCTGTATCCGACTCAGAACTGAATCAGATTTAGCTGTTCACTATGAATATTTGACGGTTAATTTTGATTTCACGTAAAGTTTGAAAGTTTGAAAGCGTCCAGCAGGATGTTCAGTGTGTTAATGGCATTCATGTAAACAAGCTAATGGTGCTAATGCTGCTAACGGCAGATCAGATATGCGCAAGAACATTTTTAGTTGACACTAGATATCAAGCAAAAGCCAGGGACTGTATCGTTTTAATTTGCTGTGAGCTGTAAATTCACCACTTCTAAGCAGAAGAGAGAAGATAATGTTATCTCTGAGCCCAAGGTGCAGAGTCTCTTCCTCCTCTGTGCAGCTGCATAATGCATGCAGCTGACTGTAACAAGGAATAGCGTGAAAGTCACGAGCATCGACTTCGCAGCAAAAATCTGGGGACCAAAACATCTCCAAAAGCACACTGCACAGCATACTGACTCAAAATTAAAAAAAAAAAAATTAAAAAAATATGAAAATAAATTAACTGCTCAACATGAAGCAATTTCAGTTGACTTAAGGGAGTTGATGATTCGAATCTCCGATTGTCAAGGGGCAGCCTTAGTTCGAGGAATATGTGGAATAGTAAAAATGATATCTCTGGTATCTCTCCTGTAGTGACTTTAATCATTTTTTACTGCTCATCATGAGTTCAATATTATTCTAGAATTGAAAAGCTAAATTAGAAAAGTACTCCCTTAATACCGCTTTTTTTTCACTTCATCTTCAATGGGAGGAACAACCTCTTAAAGTGTTGTGCTTCATATAAGTTTATATCAACTTCCCCATCTCATATAAAAACATACCCAAGCTGTATGTATTTATGAAATCTTCGACGAGGTCAAACAATGTAAGTCAAAAAGCATATTAGGAAGCTTATGTGCAACATGAGGGTAGCTAAGATATGTGAAGAGGTTCCAAGGGGTAGATTAGTAATTCAATTAGACCCAATGAAAAGCACACAGCATCCCTCACAGGGACTGTTGGATGCCTTCCATCCATTCTTCTAGTCTTTATTAGATCCAGTTGTCGTAAATTAGATTCTTGCTCGATGTGTTCAAATCAGCCTCACTGGGAATGTTGAAATATTCTGTAAAAAGGTCAGCGGGCATCCTTCCACCAATGACCTTATTGAAGGCAAGTTTGTTGAAGGATTTGATCAGAACTGGCATGCGGTACTAAGGATCACATTTTAAAGTTAGTGTGTAGACATTACCGAGTGAGGTGAGATAGAGGAATGGGCTCACTAAGCCTTGTCTGACAGCATTATCATGGTCATTGGTAACAGTGGAGGGCACTATGTAAACAGCTTTCTCTCCCAGATGCCAATAAATCCAGAGCCATTAGAGGCAGGAGCGAGGTGTCGGTTTGCATGCTAACACCAAGTTTCTATACAGAAACTCACGCACACACACTCTCATGTATGCATACACAAATGCTCGGTGTACAAAAAGCACAAACCATATGCATAAACACACATACACACACACACTCTCGCATTGTGTGGCAGAACAAACAAAGTACGGATATCTGCTTCTGTTGCTAGGATACCAGTTCTTCTGGCTCCTAAGTAAATCAGGGTGACTGGTGGCACAGACGGTTGTGAAAAATTAACACAAGCTGTGGTAACAAAGTAAAAGTAACTTCCAACTTAGTGCAAAAGGAAACCGCATCACTTCATCTGGTTTTACTTCAAGGAACAGCTCACAATTTCTCCACCCAGGTGCCCAAAGGAACTTTGAAGCAGGTTTTTAAGCCTCAGCAATCTGAGTTAGACTAATCAATGGGTAGCCTATCGTCTTGTGTTACAGCTGTTTCAGTGAGAAATTCCCTTTTTCAGGAAAAACATAGTCCAAGTGAACACAGAGGGAATTTGTACTACAAGGACTAGATGTAGTCCCCTATTACATTGTAAGTACATTAGGATTACATTTCTTAATTGCCAGCGTGGACATGAAAGTGGAGGAAGATATATTAATAGCACTTACTTTAGTCGCAATTCCAAAGTATATAAACCATCATTACAAGCAAAGGTCCTGCATTTAAAATTCACTTAAATTTCATTCTGAAAGGAAAAAAAATCTTCCAAATGAAAATGCAAAAACACAAAACAACTCCTGTGAGCATGCCAAACCAGCAGGTGGCAATGTATCTAGGGCTGCCCCAAATACCATTTTCTGGGCTTCAGAGCTTCAGCACAGATCAACAGCGAATAATCGGAGAAACCTTGCGCTTCAAACAGAGACAGTAGAAAGACATCTTGCGCCCCGGCATTTTAGCATCAGATGAAGGACAGACACCATTTGCTTCACGGCTTCACCATCAGGTAAGGGAGACAGTTCAGAATCCATTGAGACCACTGTGCGCAAGCCCATTGTGCCTGCGACTGCTTGACAGCAGTCGTGACATATTATACTTGGTAAAGTTAAAAAACTGTGACAGTTGCACGGTACAATAATCTGTGTACAGTGTTCTGTCCACATTACATTATAAGTGTCTTCACTGTGGAAGATGTTAAAATTATGTCACTCTGTACTGCTACTAAGAGATGCACTAAATTCAGGTGAAGAACCTTATTTTAGATCTTATTTTGATGAGGAGTGTAACACAACATGAATGTGAAGACAGTGCTCTGTTTATTGAAATTAATACTCGTGATAAATAACCGTGATCTATTATTGCTCAAAATAATCGTGAATGTCATTTTGGCCATAATCATGCAGCCCTAAGTAACTGTAAATTTATGGCCACGTCTGCCATTGCAGCAAATGTCACCTTATTTGTGATGCCTCACAAAGGAGACAACAGCGCATACTCTGGCATCACAACCCAAACCAGGTCACCAACACTGAAAACAGGAGCCTCTGAAAATCTACACCCAGGAAGGAGTTTAACAAAAATTAAGTTGGCATGTGGACAAAAGGCTGAAACAAAAAAGCTTCTATTAAAAAACACCCATGTGCTTAAGAATAGTTCTTTTTTAAATTAACCAGTAACTACAGCTGTTCAATAAATATAGTAAAGTGAGAAGTACAATATTTCTGGGGTGCCCAGTAGCTCAGTTGGTAGAGCAGGCTTCCCATGTGCAGAGGCTGCATCCTTACTGCAGCAGCTGTGGGTATATTTCTCTCTTGCCACCATTCCCAGTTAGAGAAAGGGTGAAAATGAGGTGATGTGCCTGTGGCCCCAGGCCCCCAAAAAATGACATCTGCTCCTGGTAATAATAACGAGAGCTCAGTGCGAGCGGCTGGTTGAGACACAGAGCGATGCGTCCTGGTGTTTCTGCATAATTCCATCCTAAGTCTGATTAAACCTGAAACTAACACAAAGTAGTCTGAAGAAGTTTAAAGAAGTCACTTTCCACCTCTGCAAATGTGGCTGTTTCAGACACTTTGGGGCTCTGAAGAGAAGCTCCACTCTGTTTATCTGTCTCACTGCACTGCTGTCGGACCATCAGCTGTTTGATGCGCGATAATGAAACACTGTGGAAGCACATACGACGTGGTTGTCAAACACTCAGCTATATTCTAGAGTCAAAGTCTTTCACTGTATTTGGTTCGCTGCAGCGCTATTCTCATCATCATTGGCTGTTCGTTTTGTCTGTCAAAACATGGCTGGAACGCGTTCTATCGACATTCTGTTGACTACATCTCATATTTCAATCAAGGAAAAGTTATTTTGCGATTGATATCGTTATTGTTTTATTGCCCAGCCCTAGTACAAAGTAGTATCAAATGGGAATACTTACGTATCCTAAATTTGTACTTAAGTACCGAACATGACTAAATGCACAAAGCACTTTTCCACCAATGGAAAGGGAGGACTGATTAAATGCGAGCAGCAACAGTTTCAAAGTTCATACACATGATTGCTGTTTATGACTTGAAAAACTGTGACACTATGTTTTATGATGGAGAGGTGGCTGCTTTACAAAAATGATGCACAAAAATGCAAACTGCACTGATACACTGAGCAAATACACTGTGTCTCTGTCACTGTGTCTGCTGAAACCCATGTCCCCTCTCCTCACACCTCCATCGTCGTACCGTTATTGAGCAATTATGGCCATTGATTTTCTCTCCTCTCAGCACACCTCTGTATGACAGCTGGCCTTTGTCAGTGGCCTCACTGGACTCCTAACTGTTGCCCTCTGTGGCCGCACTATTTGCTCCAAGATTTGGCCAATTTAACACGCTATTCCTGCCCTGTCGCCTCAAGGTGTACAGTAAAGCTCTTTGAAACTAACATAGGTGCTCATTCTTTTTATACATAATCCAAACTGTGGCAAAATGTTCCACATTTGCATCATTGCTACAAAACCCAAGTTTTTTATTGCATGATCACTGTTGACATTTTCCCTTATCCCTAAAACTTCAACCCACCTACGTCCTATCACATCAAACGACAACACGTCAAGACATAAATTATTCAGAGTAGCTTCACCTTCAGCTGTTCGCAGGATCCTTTTCGGTTTTCAATCAAAATGCCACACTGACTGATACGTTTGACAATCCAAGGCTATAATTCATCTTTGCACAGTCTGCAACACTGCTTTCATGCACAGAATCGGCTTTTTGTTTCATTCAAGCATTATCTTTTGAAACTGACAGCGAGCTCCCAGGGAAGTGGAGTCTGAGTCAAAACACATCATACCAACATAGTTTGTGCTGAGCCATATCACTCATGTTACTGCAAACAGTAACTGGAAGTCCTTTTCTGGCTTATGACACATGCTGTTCTCTTTACAAGTCCACTCATCTTTACACACTGCATATAGATGCATTTTAGCACAAATTGCACAACATCGAGCCAAACCTCCCACTCTGGCAGTAGGCTATAGCAAATGAGCTGCTCAATGAGAACAAACAGCAAGAAAATACATTGCAATGACCAGACTGAGACTTAAGCCATTACTACAAAGTAATGTGAAACAGCTTGATGTCATTACTATAAACTGGAGGAGTTATAACAATGTAAGCAAGTCGAAAATACAGCTTCTTTCATTGTGTGAACATTCGACTTGTCCTCGTGATCAATACAAAATAAAATAAATATTCTAAATTAGCAGAAATTATCCTCAAAAATAAAAGAATAAATAAAATAGTTGAATGTAAGGAAGGACTGATTAAACAAGCCCACAAGGTGTGCAACACAGTATATGGATAAAATCCTCCATCCTTTAATATTGAATTTCATGTTGTCATTTTCCCAAAAAATCTGTTTGTAAACTAATTATGAAAAAATATAACCTGACAGGAATGTCTTATTTTGGCTTACCTTGCCAATTACATACCTGGACAGCAAGCAAAGGTATTCATCATACTGATTGTCAGTTGACAAACAATATACCGTTTCATGGTAGATGTATTGTCATATAGCCCAAACCCAACCACAGAGTTAGTATTATGGGGATATAATAATTAAGTGAATGGGCTATAAGTAAGACAGCAGTTATGTTTACATCACTGGAGCCAACAGCGTGCACAGGGCCTTAGTTTAAGATACTGTTCAGCCCATAATAACACACATAATACTCAAACACCAGTACTTGTATTTCATCACATTGTAAATCGAGCATGTAACCAGCATGAAAGAATCATTATTCACCTGTCAGACCACAGAACAGCTCAGGCACAGCAAGACATTAAGTCACAATTAAAACCAAAGCAAACAATCAACACAGTTTGATATCAAGCCACAATTAACGACTAATTAGTAACCAACAACCAGGAGCAGATTTGCGCCAAAACAAATACAGCCAGCAGCAGCTAGCGTAGCAGCCAAGACAGGACACCAGGAGCCAGTGAAACACAGCTAGCACAGACACAATAAACATGCAAACAAAAGTGGCTTAACTCTTACCTTTATGAAGTGAAGTCTCAGGTGCATCTTGCTGGACAGGTAAGCATTGGTATGGTCCCCAGGCTCCTACGGTCAGAATGGAAAATGCCACTGTCACGTAGAAGATGCAGTTTGAGGTCAGTGGCTGAATAGGTAATGTGACTCGCTGCAGCATAAGGGTGCAACAATATGGGACTTTCACAGCACAATGACGTCTTAGAAAATATTGCGTTATCAGATATCATTACTATCGGTAACAATGGCCATTAAGGGAACGAGAAATTAGGGATTATTTCTGGTTAAACAAATAAATGTTGACAACTGAAACTTGAAAGGATATTTTAATATGCGTGTGAGGTGTAAAAAGTCTCCCATTTAAAAATAACTTCAATAAAAGCTAGTTTATCTGTTCAGCTGATTTTTTTTTCTTTCAATAATGGCTAACCATAACCAGTACTGTAGCTAATACTGCATTTATGTGATGTTGGAAGGTCAGAGTTTCCAAGTTGGGAAGTTGTTCTTCCGACTTCATTGTCTTCATGTGGTTTGAGGTCGTAAACAGGGAACAAAATGGAAGCTACAAAGAAGAAGGGTTGCATTTTAATTAAAAGAGTGTTTACACAAGAGGTTGATAGCTGTTTCCAGTTTATTTATATTTTATATATTATTTTATGCTCTTTGTGTAAATTGTAATTTTATATATTTTTATATTTAATCTAGGTCACTCAGCTGAGTAGCAGTTAACATTGATACCATATCATACTTATCATGTGATCTTAGCATTGATCAAGCATTGACTTTTGCCTGCCATGTTTATACATTTGTGACATCAAGTTGGCAATCCCTGTTATAAAATTAAGTTATCACTGTTAGTATACTCGACTGTCATGCTTTATAGTTCAAAGTTTGCCTGCTTGCTACAGCTAGTAGACACATATACTAAAATGTACAACTAATAGAAATAAATAATAGCTACTAGGAACAAAGAAAAATGAAAGTATAATGTTTTTACCATCAACCGTTGACAGTAGTGTTTCCAGCTTTACCCCGTTTCCACCATCTGCTCCTAACTTGTAAATATGGTAAATATGCTAGCTGCCATACATTGTACAATCTGTACAAAAAGACGGTAACTTCCACTGACAAAGTAAGAGATAGGTCAGGCTATGCCAGACTGTTTCCCGAGCAATGCCAACTGAAAGACACCTGTTTAAAGTGAAGGCTCAGGTGCTGACTCCACCGCCAGATATTAAAAGTGCACAATTAACTAACGGCTAACAAAGCCATTGCGGCTAACCACCGCAGCTAACGTGACAGCCTGGTGTGCACCCTACAAACTGAACCAAAAACGAGGCAAAACTTGAGATAGGTCGGGCTCTGCCACACTATTTCACATACAAGTGTAGCCAAAGGCTTACCTGTTTGACGTGAGTCAAAGGTGCATCTTGTTGGACAGGTAATGTTAAGAGTAGGTTCCCACAGTTGGGGCAGGAAAACTCCGCTCTCAATTAAAAGTGCGCAGTTTGAGGCCGACGTAGCTAATGTGGCTAACGGCTGAAGCTAACGTTACAGCCCGGTACCATAGCTGTCACAAAAAATAACGGTTATTTCCTCTGACAAAACAGGCGACATGTCTGTGCGGGCTCCATGACGTCTTCTTCCTGCTTGCTTTTTAAATGGCGTGTGTCAACTGACGTTCAACGTGCTCCTTATAACACATCCATGGCTCCAGTCTTTCAGAGGTAACATGAGGGACATCTGACAGGTGAGCTCGGTTTGCTGCAGTACATCAACACGGTGGGCGGGGCATCGGCGGTTTAAATATACCGCCCTATCAGTAAAGGCCAATAAGGTATGGATGTATCATATTAAAATCTGCAATCTTCACAGATTAACACCAGGTTGTATGTTCTGTAAATTAAATCGCAAGAAGCAAAAAGCTATTGTTAGGGTACACACGAACTACATCGCTACTACAAACTACAAACACTGTAAAAACACCTAAAACGCGATCGAAAAATGTTATAAACAGATAAATCGACAAGTTTGAGTGCGACTGTAAAGCTGTAAAGGCGGACAAGTGGGTTTAATTAGTTTCTGTGTCCGGTGATGATGTCTAGTCTCCAACAAATCATGTAGTCCCATTTAGCCACTTGTTAGACTGCCTTTTTAAAGATGATTAAAACTTTAAAAAGTTCAAAAACATCCTTTATCATTTTGAGACCTGAGCAACTTGGGTTGATGTCTTGCAAAAACGTGGGGAGAAGACAATGAGCAACTAAACAAGACAGGGCCTAAAAATTTGCAAGAAATTAATTTTTAAAAAAAAACTATAAGGAAATTACTTTAAAATAAGCGCCAACAAGAGTTAAAAATATAAATCCATATATATATATAACTTTGAATATGTATATTCTGTTGTTTTTGTGCATCCCAGCACATGAGGATTGTTTTCACAATGTTATCATATAAGCACGCTTTTTTTCTTTTCTTTTTTTAATCTAACCCAAAGGAAAGATTTTTCCGTTTTTAGTAGATCAGTTCTCCTCTAAACGTTGCCTAACTGTGTTGTGGATGAGCGTTGTATGATATAAATAAAAAATATCCAGACTTCATAACCATGGTGTTGATGTGTTCCACATTTTCCACACAGATGGGTTTTACAGCCACCTGAACATCCGACTCCTGAGTCCAAACATCTGCTGCGGGTTCAATCTCACAGGTCAGCGCATGTTTTCAAGTATTTACATTGTAACCTAAACACCTGTAAACACATTCCCAGAATGCCTTTAACACATCCATGAATACCTTCTTTCCTTTTGACAGGACTGGAGTTAGTTTCCAACACTTTGTTACTGTATTAAAGCCATTGTAAGCTATTAAAATTTACATTTCCAATATTGTCACAAAAAGACAAAGTTGCCGCAGGTAAAATGCAAACCTTCATCCTGACACCTTTAATTATGATGGCACGCTCTTATGGGTCAAAGATTTTCATTTTAATGAACACATAGTATGCTCAATAAGCAGAGCTGAATATGAAATACAAAAAAGCTTTCACTGCTTTCAGTATCACCAAATGCCCAGATGCAAGACCTGCTATTTGAATTTTCTTTTTTATGTGATTGGAGAGAGTTTTTCAAATGCACTCAAGTGGATTTTTCCCAAAACATTTTTCACACCAAAAAGCCACTAATCCTTCTTTTCATACGCTTGAAAACTTACTTTTAAATAGAAAAAGCTGGCTGATTCAGACCTCATAGTAAACCTTGGCCTGACTTTGAGAAGAGAGGGGAAGCGTAAGTAGCTGCACAAAAAAATGAGAGGAGATGAAAAACACTTTTTAAAAAAAAAAAGAGGAGCAGACACACTCACATTCACATACAAACACATCCAGCTCGGAGATAGGGGTAACGGCTGGTTGCAGTGTAGTAAAATATTGCAGCTGTGTCAGAAGTTTTTCCACTAATCTCCTGAGTTGGGTTTCTTTGAGTGGGAAACTAAATATCTGTGTCTGAGACCTGTCACACAGCGCCGCATCACAGGATGATCAAAACCCCCTTCGGCAAGCTCTCACATTGTCTGAGAGAAGGGGCTCTTTTGAGAAACGAGGGATGGGAGAGAAGGGGCTGGCTGGTGGCGGCTGTGGAGGGAGGGCTCGTAGGAAGAGGAGTAAAGAGAGTTGGAAGCAGGGTTAATCCCACACTGTCATTATCCTCACTTCTTAGCCACAGTCTGTGAGCTTCCCCGTAATGAAGGCCATTTCCAAGGATTTGCACCTGCACAGACGCCAAATTCTGCAGTAATTACCGATACAGAGAGATTCCTCTTACCTTTAGCCTCTGCTGCGAGGTTATAAATAGTAATCCCTCATCGTTCTGCAGAACTGTAAACCTGCAGAAAAAGCAGCATCTTCAGCACTTCGGCTCCTGACTGATAATGATGTTTACTGTTACAGAACAAGCGCTTCCTCTCCGCCTTTGTGCATAAATGTCGACAAAGAGGCTTATTTGTTTCAACTCATTTCATGATCTATTTGTTAAATTGGTAATGACTGGCCTGAGGAGATGAAATAATAACGCAGATGCCATGTTATCAAATAAAGAAAATAAAGTAAACTTGAGTAAAGACACTCAGGGAAAACTGCTCTCTGTGATGTGTGAAAGCTTTTACGCCGTCAAGGTATTTAATTTAAAAACTAAACGCAGAGACAGATGAAGTTATTCACAATGCTTCTCAACCATATCAGATCTATACTTTATTAGACAATATGTATGTTAACCCTTTGAAACCCGAGGAAACTGGCTGTTGCTATCAAAAACATAGAAAGAAAGTGTTGAGAAACTTTACAAGAAATTACCCAAGACAATTACCTGAAATTTGCCCCCAAAACAGAGAAGAAAAGATCAAATGCAGGGAGTGACCTAAAAAAAAGCTAAAATAAAATAATAGATATAAATAACATTAATAAATATATCTAGCCTTATTTTAAATAAATAATTATAATATTTAGAAATTTATTTAATTTTTAGCAAATATTTTTTTCCTGGTTATTTGAACATTTTCTTATGATTCTCTCTTTTTTAGCTCATGTCAGCTCATTTTCCTATCACCTTTTACATTTTTTGCAATTTGGAGGACAAGTTGCTGATTACTTTTTTATAGGAATTGTTTTGTTTTTTTAAGAAATCAAACCAATTTACTAACATCACAAGAAAAAAACCTGATGCCAATTCAGGTTGAAAGGTATGGTTATGTTATCTGCATGCACTGCTGCTAAAAAAGAGGTTGGTGGTCAGGTGACAACCACCACACACTCTCTCCATTCAACAGAGGATTTATCCTTTAATTGAGATTTTATCTGTGGAGCTCTCTGTCGCTAGGATGAATGGTGCGGGACATGTTATACTTGAGAAAAGGAAGGAGGAGCTCAACTTAGCTAGAAATATGATATGAATTTGTATTCATACTTTTTCTTTAAATCTACTTTTTTTTTTATAGTGCACATGCTAGAAACTTTGTATATGTGTAATTGAAGTTGGAGGAAGAGCCATGGGGAAGGGCCTTTCTGTATCTGTTGTTGTCTCTGTCATAGTAGTAGGGCTGTATAATATGACATAAACCTTTATTTGATGAGGTAAGTCCCATTGAGTTTGAGATCTTATTTTCAAGGGAGACCTAAACAAACAATTAAAATACACAATATCAGTAAATAAAATAATATTAGGTGTTTTTTATGTCATAAATTACAGTTAAGCAAAATAATACAACAATGAGTCAATTAAAACAAGTTAAAAACAATCACAGTTAAAATCAGTCTGAATTTTAACCAGGTTTTTTACCTGACTAATTGGAATCAGAGTATCAAGCTTCAGCTTACATTTCAATTCATTCATGTGTATGTTGCAGAGTATCTAAAAGCACTCTTTCCTAAATCAGTGTCAGTTCTGTGAACCTGCAGCAATAATAAGTCCATGGTACATTAAAGTTATTTATTTGTTAAGGGAATGTCAAAAATGTATTTCGTTTGTTATTGATATTATGTCATTTTGACAGCAATTATTGTTTGATTTTTACCTGCAAGTTTTCTTGAAAATAAATAAAAACAATCAGTCACAAAAAACTCTTTAGTAACACTTCTGTTTTCATAAAAAAAAGTGTAAAAGGGAATCACCGAATGTTCCCTGCAGCATGTGTCCATATGAAGCCAAGATGAGTCATTACAAAAGACTCCTGTTTCCCATCTAGCACCACTGTTGCTTTCCCATGACTTCACGTCACTGTGCACGCCCGGACATGATGATTGAGACCAAACCCACCCCCACCCCCCCGCCTCATCTTACATAAACTGGGCTTTTACGTATTGTGGTGAACAGACTAATGCATCATGAAAACAGTGAAATGAAGTCAAACGTCATCCAGACCAGTGAGAGTGAGTTAAACTATCTTGCTTCCATCAGTTGGGACATAATTTCACAAACATGGAAATATATTTATCACAGTTAGTGTGTGAAAGTGGTTTGGCAGCTTTCTACAAACAGATCATGTGATCTTAATTACTTTATACGGTTAACCCGCTGATTAAATTCGACTGTAACTCTTATTACTGTCAGCTCCTCCCCAGCAAACACTCCGACTGGTTTTTCAGTTCAAAGATTGGTCCGTGTAGCCACAGTGACCACTGTCAGGCCTCCAGGCAACATTTTCTCAGAAGGATTATGAACTTCAAAAGCACATTTTAGCAGAAGTTTAATGACATTCATACTGAGCACATCTGCAATTGTTTATCACCAAAGTTTTATGAAAATATGAGCATGTTAAGATGCCGTGATCCTCGACGCGACCTTCTACTGCCATTATTATGAGTCATGCCTCCACTTGTAATATACGCATGGGACTCTCATCAACACCTATGATATTTGCACATAACATCACATGCATTTAGTAATTTTACATCTATCACTATTGTTAAATGATATGCTGTTGTTACCATTATTGCTGTGCATCTCTCCCTCTCTCTCCCTGTCTCTCTTTCTCTCTCTCTTTCCTTTTCCCTTTTGTCATTAATGTAATTAAATTTTTATTTACGACATCTATTGCACGCCTGTCCATCCTGGAAGAGGGATCAGTCACTCTTCCTGAGGTTTTGACCATTTTTTCCCCTGTTTTTTTGGGGGGGAGCTTTTCCGTGGTCGATTTGAGGGTCTAAGGACAGACAGACATATGCTGTAAAGCCTTCGGAGGCAAACTGTGATTTCTGATAATGGGCTTTATAAATAAAATTGAAAACTGAATTGAGTTAACACGAAAATGGTTACAGGTCGAACCTCTAACAGCGACTGACTGGATATTGGTTGTTAATACTATTCAAGGGATGGAAAGAATAACTTTTCTATTAAACTCACGGACTGCTACATTCATGTGGTGCTGAGAAAGACGGATTGTGTATGTGACCTCACAAGATGATCTCTTCAAATTTAACATATGAACTGACTTGTATATTCATCACTGCAATTTCTTGTAGAAGCACAAGGTGACCAACTGGTTTGTTTGTTGTACAGTCTTAAACTGTATTTTAATGTCCTTTTGAAAAAATTAAGTCTAAAAAAAAAATATGTGTATGTTGAATACCATCCAAAAATGGTTGTATTGAACTCGCAAATTGGTTGCAACATAATTTGGAGGATACAGAGTTACTGCAGGTGGTACGGTTAGCACAGTTGTCCTTGACCAAGAAATAAAGTCCAAAGCATCTGCAAGGTCTTTGCCATGTTTCCTACAAGGTTTGATAAATAAAGAATAAAAACACAGTTAAAAAAAACATGTCCATATCAAACTACAAGGGCAGTCTGAGAGCTCTTGCAAGGCCAAATGCCTTGTCTCACAATGTTAACAAAAGTTTTCAGAAAGAAAAGTTTGTGTATTCGTCCCTGCTTCAAAATTTAATGTGTTCTTCCTTGGCCCATGCAACACCTTTCCTCAAAGTTTCATGACAATTGGGTCAGTAGTTTTTCCATAATCCTGCTGAAAAACGAACAAATAAAGAAAATATAATATAATATGATATAACCTACGTTGCTAAGATCAAAATCTGTTATTTCCACTACATTTAAGTCAGGTAACAGCCATACAAATGTATGGACGAAAACAATCAAAATCCTGAATTTCATTATTAACTTCCAAATCTGATATCCTTGCTACATGTGTATCACTCTGAATCATAAAGCCCACAGAATGGTTCCTACATTGGCTTATTCTTTGTAAAGTTAAGGACGTTGTCTGATTTTATGTTCTTGCTACACAACAACCAACTTGAATACATTTACAGTCATTTCAGAGTTGACAATTAATACAAATATTACCAACTTTTGACAAACCAGGCCCAACTCAAGGTCCACTTACTGACTTTTTCAGTTGCTTTCAGTCAAATCTATGATCTGTTGACATGCAAGCTCAGTAGCTGCTTTGATTTCAGCTGAAGAGTTTTTTCGGACTTTTTTCCCATGTTGCCTTAAATATAAAAGTTTAACTAAAGGTCACATGCTATCTTTGTTCTGGTGCTTTCAATACATGATCTTCATCAGCTGATGGACTTTTGCTATCATGGTGAAAAAAGCTTGGTGTTATTAAACTAAAATTTGTCATTAAATATGATGAATAAATAATAATATAATTAAATATACTTCACCCTCAAAATGATCATCTGTATATCAATTACTCATCCTGTGTTACCTTGGATTTGTGAAGACAACTTTGTTTGTTCTTGCATGCCTCCACAGCTAACAGAGAGTCCAAAAACTGAGAAAATTCTTCATAAATTGAAGTCATAGGGGGTATTTTTAAGAACACTAAAACTTTATAAAAATATCTGTTTACAAACTCTTTCGCAACTCGTGCAGTATAATCCAAGTCTCATCTATCCAGTCATATGCGCAGTACTTCCCAAACACACGCATTTTTGTTAACTTACAAAAAGTCTGCATACAAGGTGCTGATCACAGGTCCCCTTTGACTGCAATTCATCAAAAATGTTCTATGTTTTAGGATTCGCCGTCCACTGTGGAGGCATGTGAGAAAAAACAAGTTTTCTTCACAAATTCAAGGTAACACGAGGTGATTAATTGATCTACAAATGATCATTTTGTGTATGAGGTATTTTCTTTAAAGTGTAAATAAACCTAAAACTTGATTTTATCTTTTCTTTTTGCAATATTTGTGAGTCAAAGGGGAATAACATTTTAGTTTTGCAGATTTTTTCTTTTCACTGCTTCGTTTGACATTTCACAGTGTTTAGCTGCCATATTATGGTTTGCTGTGTGGGCACTGAAATTTGCTTCACCTGCCAACTTTTGCTGTAAAACAAAAGAAAACACTCTCTTTGCAGCCATGTTTCTGTCACAATTGTAAACAAGTAAAAACCGATCTGTCTGAGAAACTTTACACAACAAAGAGAATCATTTAATTAGCAGATGTTTTTCTGTATTCCTGTTTGGAGCTTTTCTCTGTTATGACCGCTGTGACACTGACAGTGAGAAACATGTCATCAGCTTCATTCTGTGTTATTACTATTATTTGTCATTTGCCATCATCTTGTGTTACCGCCATAAATAATTGCAGTAATGATCATACAGTGAACCCAATCAAAAAAAAAGTACTGTGTTTGATTAAACTGCTGAAGCAAAAAACGAGCGTGATGACCTGCAGCGTGACACTGGTAGGCGATGAGCCACAATGCTTATAATTAAACTGCGGAAATCTGTGATAGAAAATAATAGCCATTGAGTAGAGAAATAACCGTTGTTCCTCCTCAGGTGTTTACAATGACAAGGACACACAATATATTGAATATATTTTCACTTCATGAATAAAATTTAAGAAAATAACCATATGAGCATTACATGAAATTCAAATTTCTGACTCAAGAATATTAATTTGGAGAATAAAAGCCAAACTGCATTTGTAGCCTGAGGGTGAAGCTATGCATTGTATGGAAAACTAATAATAAGAAAATAGATGAAAAACAATAATGTGAAGTGGAAAAACAGCCTTATGTTACAGCAGTTACACACCCCGCAGTGATGCCCGCATGTCCATGAAAAAGATAATCAGTGATACCCTCCTAAATTGAAAAATTTGATGTACAAGTCTTCTGTGCATGGCTCTGTCTCTGTATCGGGATGTGGTAGACGACCATACATTTAGCCTAAATTTGACTTCAGTTCTGTTTTAATTGGAGAAAGTTAGAGTATGCATAAGATCAAAGTGATAGTTCTGATATTGTGAAGTGGGACCAGATGAGGTAATTAGCCATAGTCAGTGTATTACATACAGTAATGACAGCCATCATGTTCCCAGTTTGGAGAGGTGGCAGGAGTGCCACAACAGAAGCTAAGCAATGTACGGCTATGGATGGGGGCTGCAGCAAAATTAATTTTAGCCACGCAAAAAAATCATCCATTTTCGTGTACTTTATACTGAGAGTATTTTCAGCCTGTTTCAAAAGCAAAGCTGTTTATGGCCTCAGTTCCCTAACTATGCTCTTGTTTTATCCACCAGACTCCATCTGTCCATTGTCGACCACTTCTCTGAGGCAGCAGGCTGAGCAAAGCACTTCAGGGGTCCCTCTCTCCAGAAATGCTGTCAAGCTCCTCTTGGGGGACCCCAAAGCATTCCCCAGCCAGATGAGATAAATAATCCCTCCACTGTGTTCTGTGTCCGCCACGGGGCAAGACCCTATTGACAAAAGTTGTCATTTTAACTCACTGAACACAGGAGCTGCTGGTCTACCGCTTTTTCAATCAGTTCGCAAGTTTGCACCAATGTGTGACTTTGGTGAATGCAAACTAACCCTTTTAAATGTCAAAGTCACAGTAAAAAAAAAAAAAGTATTGGGGCACAACGCATGTGCAATAAAGTCTGGCCTGCACTTGTCGCAAGGCTCAGTAGCTGGCATTTAAACATGGGGGTCATTGATTCATTTCACTGTAGCTTCCAAAGTCAGCGTCCACAGTCGGCCTTAGGTCAGAACATATTTTATGCGAAAAATTATATGGGTAAAAATTTACATTGTGCATGTAACTGGCTCCCATGGGGTCAGAGAGCATGTCCGACCCTTCATTTAATAACCTTGCAGTAGACCGGCAGCTCCTGTTTTCAATGAAGTTAGATCACTGTTTTTCTCAATGGAGTCTGGCTTTAAAGAGAGCGATGTAACGGTTTTAGTTCCCCATCCGAAATTGCTGTCTGACATAAAGGTAAAGCAGTGAAAATAATGTACATAGCATATAGTGTACACTTTAACTGATACTGCTTTTCTTAGGTGGGACTTTGATTCAGGTGGCTAAAAGACATTTTGCTGCTGACCCCGACTACATCAGTTCATTGCTTTGCTTCCATGTGGGACTCCAGCCTGCTTCTCCAAACTGGGGGCGTGCCGACCATAGACTGTATAATAAAGATGGATTACATGGCAGTTCCCCAAAAGTGAAGCCAAAACATTTTGAACGCCCCCTGGTGGCTGGCTGCAGTATAGGTCCTAAACACCGCCCCACCCATGTTATCAGACGGGATCAAAGTACACATCAAATTAATTTTCATTTTAGGCAGTTCTTAAAATTATGATTTATGTTCTAGTGTTCAATTTTCTGCTAAGTTTTACATACATTTTTCATTTGATGCTGTAAAAATGTGACTGATGTCATGATTGACAGCCGTGTGTGCCAGTCGGTGTGCTTGTGATCAATGGCGCTACTCACATCTGGTCAGACGGGTGTATAGGCGGGAACTTGATACCACAGAGATGACCACTGCACAGATGCTAGCTACAGCAGCCAGGTTTTTTGGCTTCATTTTTGTATACTGGGAGTAAGTGGAGACATGTTATCCATCTCTATATACAGTTTATGGTGCCGTCTGACATTTACTGTAGGTAACACACTGACTATGGATTAGTACCTCATAAAACCCCACTTAAAAAAACAGAACTATTCCTTTAATCTAATGGATAGTCTAAATTTCTTTCCCTTTAACAGCTGTTTAGAGTATCCCCTGCAAAACATATGAGAAGTAGCATTAGACATTTTATTTTGCGAGAAGATGAATCATTTATAAAAACACATATTTTCAGGTTTTGCAGCAGTTTCTCAAGACAGATTGGTATCAGAGCTATGACACACACAGAGCAGGCATGTCATTTATTTACCCATAACAATCTGTGTACCCATTTGGAATCTGTTAAGCCTGCCAGAGCCAGATAAAACCTGTTTTTAATGCTGTACACAGTTTGGCACCAGTGCTAAAGAAAACGTTTTTAAGCATGCTGATCATGTAGCAACACTGCAAGATTTGTCCGACTTACATCAGAAGTGAAAGCGACTTGTTTGGGTGAAACACTTAATTTGCCTCATTAAAGTGTTCGATAAGACTTTTTTTTTTTTTTTTTAAGCACTTTTAAGATGAAACACGCAGTAGATGTGACACCCATAAAAGACCAGAGAAACTATTGTTGTTATTTCATCGTGTTTGGAGTGGAGGGTGAGGGAAGTCGCTGAGGTGGCGATGAGGGTATTTACGGTCTGTGACTGTGTACTATTGTCATGTTAATGTGGTCGGACGCTTCTGATGATCCTCAAAGCGGGGTTATTGTACGAGGCTCCACGACTCCGCTGAATTCACACTTCTCCAGGAGACATGAGGGGCAGAATGTGAGGATTACTATACTGCATCTAAAAATCAATGTTGTGGGGGGGGGGCTCTCAGCCGTATCAGCATTTATACTTGTGCTCTGAATAAGTTTAGCACATGCGTTTGCATTCTCTCTATAGGAAAGGATGTATTTAAGGAGCGGGGGTGACCTTTTGCTTTTGGTGCCACACCTCCTGCTTGCACATGTAGAGCGTTGCTTTAATGTGTGTAATGGCCTTCACTTAAATGACCCACGCAGCAGAATATTTTTTTGCAAACATGGTTAAAATCAGACACATCCATATTCAATTGCAAAGCCTTTAAGCTGTTCATGCTTTAGGCTTAATATCAGCATGGGAAGCAGGTTATACTTTACACCCAATTACAGCCAACAACATGTATTCACTTGAATTTATCTTGTGAAAATAAACCAGCCCATTCTCATCCCAAATTGCATAATAATGGCGTTTGTCAGTGCGTTTGACATAAGGCATAAAACTTTATTCAATTTTATTAAAATCAGTTTCCTTCGGGATTAATAAAGTTGATCTAATTTAATCTAATCTTATCTAAAGGCACCTTTTGCAAGTGCATGAAATGCTGCTGGAGGGCATCAGGTGAAAACACGACCATACAGAACCGGTTGAGCCAGAGTGGGACAGCACCTGCCACATTCACACAATATGGGCACGGGCAGCGTCACTTGAGAACGCGGCCGGACAGAAACTGTCAAATGGGCATCAACGTGGCAGGATGGCGTCAGGTTGAAACACTGCCGGGAACAACGTAAAATAAGAAACGCAAGGGCACATACTGAAGCGGGAGGGGTGGTGGATGGGTCACACAAAACCTGGACTTTCATACAGGAGTCTGATATTCACTTCCATCTGAATGTGATGTTTTTTGTACACTTAACCATATGCCTCCTTCCCCTAATCCTAACTATGCATGCCAGCATGTGTGTTTGTTGACATTCAGGCATTGGCTGCCAAGTGCTGTGTTATCCCACCATGTGCATTTGTCACCATCACGATAGGATACCTAAATTGTAGGCTGAATCCAAATGTCCACCCGCCGGACTTGCAGACTGAGCGGACTTTAGTCATACATACTGTGATGTGTTTTCTGTCATCACATTAACTCTGTGAGGGCAGAGTCTGCAGCTTCTGATTGTTGCTGATGGTCTGTTTCACTCGTTGCCGTGGAAACATTTGAGTGGCAACAACAGTCATGTCAACGATGATCGCTGCTGTCATATTCTGTCTGCTCATCTGTCCCGGCAGATAACAAGATGTTATCTGGAGGGACTATGTATCATTTTTTTAATGACTGAACAAAACAATATTTACCCTTTTCTATACAACATATAGGCTACATATTTTTCATGATGTTGTTAATGATTATTTCTGGCCCAAATGATTCAGGTAACATTAATACAGTAATTTATCACAAGTTCGTTTCGGTTTTCCAGTCGGCATTTGTAACAAAAATGAGAGCATCATGAATGAATTGTGGGTAATTAAACCTGAAAAGTCCAGTGGAGTCTGGGACTCTACAGTAAGTCCACTAGAGAACCCTTGTGGACTGGATGAATTGTGGATTTGGACAGCCCCCAGTACTGGCAGACTTCCCTGAGCGCGCCAGCAAAGTCACTGAGTCTGCAAATACGTGAATCCCAGAGATTTGAGTTCAGCCGTAATAAAGGGACGCGGAAGTCCGCTGACAAAGCGGCAACATGTGACGAGTTGGGATGAGAACATGTTGAAATGAACCTATGTTCTCAAGCAGATTTCTCCCTGATGTCTCATCCCAAGTGACACAAACAGTGACATGCCACTTACTCATCAGCTCTGAAGTTTCTCACAGTGACTGTTTGATCAAAATGTGACTCAGAGGAAATGGTGAAACAATGCACTGTGCTCAGCATCAGTCAGTTTGAATTGGAGTGATATTTGGGACCCACTGTTGCTGGAAGGATTCGAACATCTCTGATAAAAAATAAAGAAAAGTGAAAAAAAATGCAGCTCAACAGGTGGTGAGATTGTGCAACTTGGACTCTGCGACTACCCACAGATGCACTTGCTCTGTGGACAAAGGCAGAGAAGAATGCCAGGGATGAATAACGGGCCTGTCTCTTTCATTGATTTCCCCTGAAAGCAGCAAGTGAAGGGAGGACTCCTGGAGGCTCCGCTGAAAAGCCTTTTTCTATCCAAATCCTGGGAAGGCTCGGGCTCTCTATGGGCTACAAATTTCTGTATAGAGTGAGTCAGACTGCTTGATTTGAATATTTAGGGCTCCTTGGTAAATAATCTGTTGCCACAAAAGAATTCCCTGCAAGACTGGAGCAATTGTCTGCTAAATAAAACAAAATCACATCGTTTTTTTTTTTTTTTTATTCTCCAGATTTCTGTGTCTGTGAGGTGTCAAGTCTGGATCACCTGCTTCACTCCCTCCCTTCATACCAGCAGCGTTATCTCCTCAAATATTACAACAACGTGAGTCACGGTAGGGGGAGTGGCCCTGCAGGCGGAATGTAGGCGTAGGCTTCAACAGCTGACACTCAAAAACCGGGAGGACCGTGTGGCTGGAGAAGCACAACACAGAGGAGGCGCTCCGGTGAAGTTGTGTCCCCGCGTCCAGCGCGAGTTCCGTGCGCACGGAGGAGACCACAAAGGCGGCTCAGAGTGGATCATATACCGCTGTTTTTGTGTGTGGAAGTATCGGTGCTGTGCACAGAGAGCTCAAGGCTGCACGAAATGAAATCTTTGTCGAGACGATTGTAGTTAAAAAAGGTAAGAGATCGGCGGCTCTTGGTGTATTTCTTTGTCAATGCGAGAGAGAAACGCGGCGAAGTAGACTAACTAAAACTGTCATTGTTTTATTAAAAAAAAAAATCCCGTTAAAACACGAAAGCAGATGGAAAACACTCAGTTATTGTGCGCACACATTTCTCATGTGTCCTTTTAAATTTGCAATATTGCAATATACCTCACCTGCTCTTTTTCCTGCCAGTAAATATATCCGAGCTCAGAATTAGTCTAACCATGTTTTTAATAAAGTCAATGTTTACAGTATTGCATCAGTTTTTAATTTTTTGTTGCTCCACATTTTAATTAAAAAAGGCAATCATTGTCAAGGTAATGTGTGTTTTTATACCACAAATGCACTGCATATACTGTATTCTTTAATTTAAATAAATTATACTTTAACATGTTTGTTTTAAGGACGTGAATTAATTTTGTCAGTGCACTCTTATCTAATTTTTCTTGTTTAAAATGAAGAATATTTATGGTTTGTTGGCGTCCATAAATTACTGGGTGGAGTTAAAAGTTTAATCACCTCCAAAGCCATAAATCCTATCATGCAAATGTTCTTCCTTGTTAAATGTGAGTCATAAAAGTACAAGGATTGGACATGTTTGTATTTGGGATGGATTGTGTACTCGCAGGTATTTTCCAGAGGTGTTTTCTGCCAGATGTTCACTAGGTATCTTCTAATCACAGCTGTTTTTCTGTCCTCGTAGTTTTCGCTGCTGGCAGAGAAGAGGCAGTTTTTTTGTCTTCTCAACTGGACCATTGTGCTCAGGCAGCTGCTCTTTCAATGTGGGATACAGTTTTGGTGCTTTCGCCAGGCTGAAATCCTCCAGGGTCAGGACCTCCCTCATGGCGGCCGTGCTCCTCGGGCTGCTGCTTTTTGCAATGCAGTCTCCCCCCATCCCCTCCAGGCCCGTGGCTGACGAGGGGCCGCCTCCACTTCCCACCTTTTCGCCGAACGATAACGGCACCACCAGCCATCCAAACGGGACCTTGCAACAGCTTCCTCAGATTATAATCATTGGTGTGAGGAAGGGGGGGACTCGAGCGCTGATTGAGATGCTCAGTCTGCACAGTTCAGTGGCGGCGGCGCAGAACGAGGTGCACTTCTTTGACTGGGAGAGTCACTTCCAGAAGGGCTTGCCTTGGTATCTCAGCCAGATGCCCTACGCCTTCCCTGACCAGCTGACGGTGGAGAAGACGCCAGCCTACTTCACCTCGAGCAAAGTCCCCAAACGCATCCATCAGATGAACCCCAAAATCAAGCTGCTGCTCATCCTCCGAGATCCCACGGAGCGGGTGCTGTCGGACTACACCCAGGTCTTTTACAACCGCCTCCAGAAGCACAAGCGCTACCAGCCCATCGAGTCCGTCCTAGTGAAGGACGGCGAGATCAACCTGGGATACAAGGCTCTCAATCGCAGCCTGTATTATGTTCACATGCAGAACTGGCTGCAGTACTTCCCACTGGAGAGCATTCACGTGGTGGACGGGGACGAGTTGATCAGGGACCCGTTCCCAGAGGTGAAAAAGGTGGAAAGATTCCTAAAGCTGGAACCGCAGATAAATGCTTCAAATTTTTACTTCAATAAAACAAAAGGATTCTACTGTTTGAGAGATCATGGGCGAGAACGCTGTTTACACGACTCAAAAGGCAGGGCTCACCCTCATGTAGCGCCCGCCATCCTGCAAAAACTCTACCAGTTCTTTCACGAACCCAACAAGAAGTTCTTTGAGCTGGTGGGCCGAACGTTCAACTGGAAATGAGCATCTCAGTGTGACGTGCTCGGGGATGAGCTGTCCTGTTCTCCTCACTAACAATGTAGATGAAGAGACAAAGCTAATGTAAATTTAAACTAAATCTATTTTTGTACTAGTGCATTTTGTTACAGGAGTATGATCGAGCAAAATATCAGGGCAGACTGCAGTTCATGACATGCTCTGTTGGTGCATGTCCTCTTTTCATTGTCCAACATTTAACTGTCTTTCTGTACTGTTAGAAACCCACTACTGCTCAGCTCGTCTGATTAAAGACTAATAACGCCATTCAGACTTTAGACTGTGCTGGTCAATGTGTCACATTAAGATAAGAAGTTTGATATCGTCATACATTCATGTTTCGTGTCATATAACGATACATAATTAACATCGAACTGCATTTAGAGCCCTGAAGGACCTTTACCTGCTGCTATGATTTCCTCAGTCACTTTCAGGCACGAGCTGTTTTTTTTCTTCTGTTACTCAAATGTTTCTTTATGTAAGAGTCAGATATATAAACTCTGCGCACATCAAATATTTGCCGATCATTATGATGTACTGTAAATAGTTTTTTTTTTTTCAAAAAGCAAAGAATTAATACCATAATAAAGATGTATTTTATTTTTAGCATGTCTGATGTTTTCTTCTTCTTCTTCTTCTCCTCCATTTATCTATTTTTGTTCATCCATTATGTATCCGTCTGCTGGTTGCAGTTTGTCTTCAGATCTCAAAGAGGATGACTCAAGTCTCGATTTCCACCCGGTTAGCAGGCACAAGCGTGTGTCTGTGTATCAGCTGCACCTATCTCTGTGGATTACTGGATCGTACTGTCTCTCTGAATTGCATTTATTGACAGGATGTTTCAAACGTGTCTCAGATGCACGTAAATCAATGCTGTAACTGTCTTGAACTTCCTGTTTGGTCACCCTCTGTGAGCATGTGTAGACCACTATGTTATAGTTGTGCTGTTGTGATGCTGGTTAAATTCTCACCCTTAAGACCATAAATACTTGCTTTTATTGTCTTATTTTACATGTTTAGAGTGACTTGGTGGGCAAATAGGTAAACTCAGGCACAATCCCAACCATGAAAAATCAAAAGATGAAGCTGTTTATGCCCAAGGGTGCAATCTTCTTACTCTTTTTTTTTTTAGAGAGAGAGGCAAGGGATTATTTATTCAAATCTTATTGCTACTTTGAAAACATCAGCAGCACCGTCTCAAAGACATTAAGCTCCAAAAAACCTACAGTAGCTGTTTCATATTTGAATGTGGCCTAGATTTTCTCAGGGGCTTACTGGGACTCTGCAGACAGGATGTTAACCTTGTTGCCCCCTAAACGCAAACCAAAGCAATATTTCTTCCTCTCTAGCTGTGTTATTCTTTTTGCCCCTCAGAGAGCAGGAATGCTTCTCCTTGATCTGCCTGCAGTTAACATGCGTTTTTATAAAGATAGTGTAGAGTAAGACTATCAACGGCCATCAGCAGAACAGGTTTGACTGCAGGCGTAAAGAGAGAAAGGACGAGTTAGAGTAAAGTGTGCGTGGAGGCTGCTGTGAGGTTATCAGACAGCTGCTTACATCATTTGGCATGTGCGGCAATAACACACAAGTGCCATGTTCTGCTTTCAGTGTTGCTCTGAAGGTGTCAGGTCTCCAGATGGTCCTTTTAGAGCAGTCACATCTGGAGGAACTAGCAGGAATGAAGTTTTCACTCCTTCAAGTAGAGAGTACAGCAGGCAGCGATGATGTTTTTCGGGGTCAAACAAGGACTGATGCAATTTCCAGATAAACCTGTTTTCACCTTGACACCACCGACTGCAGAATCACTTATTTAAGAACAAGAGGGGAAAAACAACCACAAGCACCAGTGCTGGAAAGTAACAGCATGTTTTCTTGAGTTGAGTTTTGAGGTATTTTTACTTCACTTGCATATTTCAATTTTCTGCTTCTATGTAACCTACAAGAATCCCTATAGTCAGGGCCACTAGTTATTAAATCTCTATTGTCTGTGTGTAAAAGAGACATTTCTTCTCAAAATTTTTGAGATGGTTTGATTTGAATAACTGTTAAGAGACCTGAAAAGGTTAAAATTGTCCAGTATGTGACAAAAAAGAGCGAAGAATAGAGAGAAGTCCAAAAACATGGGAAGAATAGGCCAACAAGCAGCTTAACAACAAAAGGCCCAAAAAGTAGCATAACCCAGTGAAAAGTTGCAAAAAATGACCTAAAAAAATAAGCCAAAAAAGAAGAAAAAAAGTTTTTGATCATATCTAATCATCTCCCCCCAGCAAATTTTCAAATAATTTCCTTGTCACCTTTTACAATGTTTTTTTTCCATTTGCAGGACATTTCTTGTCAAATTGCTCAGTATGATTTTTCCTGTGTTTGTAAAAGAAATTCCACCAATCTTCTCAGGTTTCAGAGGTTTAAATATTAAAGGCGTCTGAATGCAGCACAGAAAAGTGATGTTGATCCAGGTGTTAAAAGGGTTAATACTTTAAAAGGCTAATCAGACCCCAAAACACTGTAAAGGTCTGAAATACTCTAGAAAGTTACTACTGTCAGATATTTTATCTTTTCTTGCAATGATTTCGAGGTAACTAGTTAAATCTCAGGGTTTGCATTTCACTGCGCTGACAAACCGGCTGCAGTCAAATGTCACGGTGGTCATTTGCCTTTTTAACAAGAGCTTTTACTCTTGATACTTTTAAGTACATTTTTCTGATGATAGATAATTATTTTGATTTAAGTAGGATTTTGAATGCAGAGAGGTCATTTGTAATTAAGTATTTTTATATTAATGTATTGGTACTTTTTCTTAAAGGAATACTTCACTCACAAAATGACCTTTTGTATATCAATTACTCACCCCCTTTTACATTGAATTCCTGAAGTAAACGTTGTCCTTTTTCCATTGTGAACGAGGAATCTGAAATTTAAAAAAAAATCATGATGAATTGAAGTTAACAGAGTCCACATTTAACCACAGTAAAACTACATTAAAACTTCCTTTTACAAACTCCCACACAACTCGTGTAGTATAATCTCATTTCATATGCTATGTGCTTCCCAAACACATGCATTTTTGCTAAAATATTACAATTTCAAACGTCACTATAAGCAGTGTCATGCATGGCTGAGTAGCCTGCTTCGGCATATGCACGAGCATGAACTCTGCACAAGCGCCGCTCATATGCGCACTTCTGCTCAGGCATGTTACTAGTAGGTATAAGTATTTTATATCGTAACGTTTGGGAATTACTGAGCATACAAATGGATAATATAGATTAAGATTACACTGCAGGAGTTGTGCAGAAGTTTGTAAATTGAAGTTTTCATATAGTTTTGCTATATATACACAAATTCGAAGAAACACAAAGTGAATAATTGATATAGAAAATGGTCATTTTAGAGGTGAAGAATTATTTTAAGTTAAACCTTTGAAACCTCACTTTTCTTGTGCTGCTTTCAAATACCCTTCATAAGTATGTAAACATTTGAACCCTGAGCAAACTGCTGCAATTTCTTTAAAAAACAAGGAAAAATAGGCAATGAGCAACTTTGTAAGAAATGTGCCACAGATTGCAAGAAATTAGTAGCTTTAGAAAATTATTTTTTTAAAAGCTAGGGAAAAATGTCCAGGGAAAAAGGAAAAAAAAAAACAGGGAAAAATATTATAATTATCATAGTTACATATTAGAAACTATGTTATAAAATTATCATAATTTTTTATCTTTTTTTCGAAGGTAATTTCTTTGTTGCTTTTCAAAAAAAAAAAAAACTTTTGGGGGAGATTTATTTTATTCTGTTTTTTGACTAATTGTCAGGTAATTTTCTGGAACTTTTCTCGAGTACAAGGGGCTATGAAATACTTCTTAAACCACAAACTTCATCTGTCTGCAGTGTGGTGCTGGACAGGTTGTACACATTACTCCAAAAACTGAAGAGTTGCAGGCCACGAAACTAAAACAAACCTCTTTCACATACAATCATTTGATCCATTGTTAATATGTAAATATTGATTATAGGAACCTGACGAACATGGGGGATAAAGAAGTACTTACGTAAAATAATGTAAAGCTTTATCTGCTTGTGCAGGTGCTCTTATGAGCCCTCTGAATCCTTTCTGTTGAGATTACTTCCAGCAAGGACACATTCTGTCTCTGCTCTCACTGTTTCTGTCTCCAGTTTTCTGCCCATCTCTCTCTGTGCTCTACTTACACACCACTCAGCATCAGAGTAGCATCTATTAAGAGTTCATGAACGCCCCATTAGTCTAGTCAGCTGTGCAGCCCTCTAAAGTTTTACAGTCACAGATTTCCCTTAACATCACCTAATTAATCTCAGCCACATAATTAATTTGCCTCCTCGCCCCACATGCAGTAAGAGCGGTAAACCCAGGCTACAACCACGATTAATAGCCTTGCCCTCCTCCTGCGTGCCTCCACTCCTTCCTCCCTCCCTCCACCTAACACTATTTGCTGTGGAACTTTCTGGACTAACTTGGAGCCGGTCGGCCACCCCCACCTCCCTCCCTGCTGCCAGCCCACACTAGTCTTTCCTGAAGGGCCCTATTTCCCTTCAAACCACAATCAGCCAATCTGTTTTTTTGTTGTTTTTTTTCAAAGGATGATGTGATCCGATGGAGCACAGCCCCGTCTGCAGTCACCAGGGCTGCAGCTCGCTTTAATTGGAATAGATTGTTTGTCCACTCAATGTGTGAAGCCCGGCAGAAATAACACATGCACCCACTCTGTCTCCCTCTGTTTTGCATACAAACAGAAATTTAACTGCATGCACGCACACACACAGTGTTTACTTGTTTGCCTTTACATTTGAGTCACACAGCTAAGCATTATGTTAAGACTTTTCCAACCATCTGAATGAAAAAATATTCTTTTGGCTGCACAATAAAGATTTTTAACCTGTTTTTGAAGTTGTGTCTTTAATTCCAAACAATGACATATCTGCAGGCTCAATTTGAACAACATTATTGATCAAATGTGTACTTTTTAATGTCTCTTTCTAATATATATCAAACAATTTAATATATCTCTTTTGGTTCTGCGGTGCATGCATGCTAAAATCACACACACGCCATTGTTGGTTCTGTTTAAAAAAACACAAAGGGGGCATAAAGAAGAGACTTCGTAGTGGCCCTGTAGCTCATCTCTGTGAGGGCTACTGCCTGCAGCAGAGACATGTACACAGCTCTAGTCCACTGGCAATGGGATAGCAGCCTATCACCAATTTCAGTGGATTTTGGAAATAAATAAATCTGCGCACACATTCTAATTTTGGTGGGAAAGGGGTATGAATTTCACATTTGATTAGTTGCTTACTTGTGAATCTCTTTGTATTGGTGTGGTTCAGAATCTTCTGTGTCCTTACATGTTTTCTGTCAAGTGTGTCTCGTCAGCATCTGGTAAATTACAGGACTGCTAACTATATTTTGAATACAACTCCAGGTGTCACTCACAGCTATTGAAGACAAAATACTGAGTAGATTATACACCATTGTACTGCATCTGCAGCAAGATTTTTGCTCAGTGTTGAGGGTTGATATCGCTGCCTCTTCACAACCTTGAAATGAGGTCATAACAGGTTCTCAGAAACCTGTACATCTTACCGGCAGCCTTGATGAGCATCTTTGAGAAAACCAGACAAAAGTGAATCTACCATTTCATCAAAGTGCTGGTTTCAGTCCATTTAATACAACATTAAAAGGCTAACTGACCATAATTGAATAGCAGGTGGGTATAGGGAGCTTTAGCTCACCTTTAAGAGGTATAGCTTTGCATCAGGACATCTAAAAGGCTTTTACTCTGACCAAATGTGTGTCTGATAATGAACCATTCATTATCATTGAAATTATCATTCATTTACTGTACGCTCAATATATTCCAGCAACAGCAGAAAAAGTTGAAATTTTGTCTGACTCTACAATGTGTCGTGCAGCTCAAAAATCAGGTCGGAAACAGGCTCAAATCATACAGTTTGTGCCCAGCTTTGTTACTATGCCGATAGAAACTAGTTGGCCATTCTTACACTACGTGATTTACAGTGATAACAGTGGCACAGTGATGTGCTTTTTGTCCTCAGGCGTAACACTGGCTTTGGTCTATAGTACAGTAGCTAGTAAGCTATTTAGTCGGAAATGCTAATGAGGAGGTAGAAAACCTACAACTACCAGAATGCATCTGAACAATAAACACTTCAGCTGGTGTGTGATGTAACGTGAACTTGTCTGCTCGACACAGTGGCCGCTGGTTGGATCTCGTGTTACAGTTAAACGAAAAAGGTAAAACATGTTTCTGAAAACATTTAATATTCAGCTCAGTGACAGAATCTTGTTTTGTATTTGATTGGAGCTGCTTGGTTTTACAGTTTGATCAGAGTTTTTCTGGCCTCAGTTTCAGGATTGGATTCATCTTATTTATCCCCAGAGCGGAAACTCATTTGCCACCATGGTCAACATACAACAACAGTACATAAGACAAGTATAGTACTACATACAACAATAAATATAGCACAAGGCGTAGTCACTGAGGGAGCGCAATAGTCCACCACAACAACAATTATAAAATGCTAATTCATACAACTGCCTCTGAAATTGAAAGAAAAAGAAACTATTAAGGATGTGCAATTATGCAATGTGCAAAATTAGCCATGCCACCCCTGGCAATGTGCCATACTGCTACAGCAACCAACATAAGCAACAAATACAAACTACAATGACAATAACTACAATACGATAACAGTGACAGTAAAATCATTTCAATACTGCTTCCCACACAATTTTATTGTGCGGGAAGCAGTATGACACCCACTTCCTGTTCACAAACTCTCACCATTATGGCCAAACGTGGTATTAAAATATGTTTCTGAAAACATTTTAGGCAAGAAATAGGCAGTGCAGTAACATAAACCTGATTTATGTCCTCTAATCACTGCCTAGTTTAACTGTTAAATTGTTTTTCGGTCTGAGTTTAAGAGAAAGAGAAAGGGGCGGGTGTGTCTCTTTATCAGCTACTCTTTGTGTACATGGTGGCGGTGGCACAATAGATGGGCAATACAAAAATAAGGATGTACAGCCTGTAGTTTGAGCAACAGCCTCATGAGCCAGCGGGGGAAGGAGGGATATCTAAGCACTGGTTAGATGGAGGGAAGTCCACCACAGTTCATTTACACATACTACCCACTTTGTTTTGATACAAAACTGGTTGGAAATTGGCAAAGTATCCCTTTAAATCCATTCCTCGTGCTTCTGTTTTTGTATTTCAGAATTTGGACAGGCTAGAAACAAAAACACACCACCATCCAAATACTAATACTTGAACTATTTCACATTTTCCACACTCAAGGCATTTCCCAAATTGAATCCAACCCTTGTGTGGCCTCTTGTTGATTCATGTTTTAAATTACTAACTGAAAATATCCCAGAATCCTTGTTTGACCCAGCTGCTCTTCAGTAATTCTGGAGGACTTAATAAACCTCTTGAGAAAAAACAAAACTCTCAAGCCTTAGAAAAAAAATCTTGTCCTTCAGCTGTCAAGAAATGTGAAGGATTTCAGGACCCTTCCCAATTCCCCTGCACAAACAGAAAGCGATTTGGGCAGTAGATGACGGCATTACAGAGGATAAATTGAATCATGTAAATTAAATACCACTGCACATGACTCAAAGTTATGATTCTCTCTCGGGGGATCACACAAATCATCAATTCCCCTCCATGCTTATTATATCTATGAGCGTTTTCATTTTGCAGCTTGACGTTGCAACAAATAATGTTTAAGATATTAGATCAGAAAAATGCGGTTTTACCTCTGAGTGAGCTGCTTCCTCAATCCTGTTTACCCTTTCAGAGCTAATGGAACGTAAACACATGTCATTAGTGAAAAGGCTAAAGGAGCGGGCTGTACTTTATGATGCATGTGCACATATTCCCCATCATTCCTTCATCTCTGCCAGGGTCTACATGTGCTGCTGCTGCGCGAGCCAGTCATCGCTGTGCTCTGTTATCAGTCATTTCCTGGCATGGTCTCCCTTGGCAGAGGAATAAGCCTCCATGGCCAATGATAACTCCCACCGCTAACAGACACCTCTGCATGGGTGAAGCATGACTGGGCCCACAGATAGCCCTCACTCCCTCTGTGAGTGTGTGTGCAAACCTGTGTGTGAGTGTTGCATGCATGCTGAAGTTCATGACTCGCTTTGTGTGGGGTTTTTTTATTGTGTGTGTGCACGTGGAAATCTGCAAGTGTCCATGCAAGCACATGTGTGTGGGATTATGCATGCATGTGCCTTTCCATAGGCAGCAGTGTACTGTATGGATTTTGAGCAGCGTTTTCAAACATCAGACTCCAGATTCCAACACTCCCAAAAGAGCAGAACCCTAGAGTAGCTCTAAATGTGTTCTGTGACTGGAAATAGTTGGGTTTTTTTTCTTTTTCTAAACAGTCCAATTTGACGTCAATGCTTAGTGGATTTAGACACTTGTAATGCTGGAGTTATATTGCAGTGTTACTTTGCTTGTAAGAGAACATCGCCTCTTTTGCCCAAAAGACATAACACTGGTTAATTCTCCACACACGCAACAAATGTTCTCTGTGTACACGCGGCATATGGTTCAAATCAGAGCTTAACGTCATGTGAGATCACTCGGGTATCACATTACAACATAACTGAGGTTTTGTGAGTGTGTTGTCTTGATTAAAAGGAGTAGAGCTGCTGCATATTGAAACCATGTGTTGGCTCGTCCCCTGGTAGTGGTGTCATGCTGCTGAACATACTCCTGTTCCAGGTCAATGGAAAACAAAACACATATTAATGATATTCTAATTAAAGCGTGGGTCCTTCTTAAGGGATGTTGACAGAGGTGGTACCAGAGGGGTGGGCAGGGATGGCACAGGTCCCCCCGATGTCCCCCCGATGTCAGAGAAGAGGATTTAATAAGCAGTTGGCTTATTAGTATCAGAGCCTCTGTATCAGATGACTGTTTGGAAAGTCAATCAAATGACCACAGAGATGAAAAATAAACCACACGATGATGCAAAACAATCATAACATGATGCAAAACAACTACAAACAGATGGACTACAAGGTGGTGCAAAATGACCACAGAGAGAAGCCCAACAACCACATAATAATGCAAAATGATTGTAAGGAAACACAAAATAGCAAAACAAAATCAAATAAAATAACCACAGTGTCATAAAACAATGGCAGAGAACACAAAACTATCAAAAAAAGATGTAAAACAACCCCAAATACCACAAAGAGATGCAAAATGTCCACAAAGATACTCAAAATGACCACAAACAGACAAAAGAAAACACAAAGAAATGTAAAAAAAAACCCACAAAGAGATGCAAAACAGCCATAAAATGACTTAAAATGAACACAGTTTATGCAAACAAAATCCCTGTCGGTAAGGGCTGGTTTTACAGCAAGGTAAACTAGCAAAACTTCTCTAAATATAGCATAGGCTTCACTTAAACTGATATTGATTTTTTTGGGTGGCTTAAAACTAATCAATGAAGGCAGAGTTTGCACCGTGATGTTTGATTATATGCACATGACGCAGCTGTTTTCTACCTAAAAGTTATTGTAAATAAACAGTTGTGATGGTGTCTATAACATAGGCTGTATAAATAATATAGATTTTTTGCATTTAGCTGAAAGAGGGCTCCACCTCCACCTGCCGTAGTTGAGTGGGACATACTTCCGTCAATAAATCGATTCTCCCCCGGGGCATGTATACTGGGACAAGGACAGTAGTCCAATTAAATGTACATGTAAATGTACTGAATGTCTGTGTCCAGGGGCCCATTGTCCTATAATTTGTCCAGGGATTTGGAGTTACAAATAGCATTTATTATTATTATTATTATTATGACTATTATTATTTATGTTAGAATATTTAAGAGTGTTTATTTGGCAGTCAAAAGTTACTAAAATTCTGGATGTTGAGCCTACCTGCAGCAGAAACACAGCTGAATGCATTAAAGAAAAATTGCTTTACAAAAAAAGACTGGTTTGACTCGATTTGCCATTTAGCGCACTTCAAATATTTCTCCATATAATCTCCTCATAACACTCCAATGACACTCATCAGAGGACCTACACCCTTCCAAGTCAAACCACACTGTTTTCTATACTGTTTGGTTTTTCTCAAGCATTTCACAAACGTATCTCATATCCCCAAATGTCAACCCGAGAAAATAGAAAACAGGTGGTAAGTGTGCTTGCTGGGTAAGGAAAAAATGACATTAAATCAGCGTGCCCAGGGAGGGGAAATTTCCCTCTGCCTTGTGCCAGATTCTGCAAATAAAGAGAGGAAAATCAATTGGCTGTTTCATGATTGACCAAATCCCTTCACCCGCGAGTCTTGAAATCCAATGACCTGCACGGCTGATATATTGCTTCTCACCTGGAGAATGATAAAATAAACTTTTCACTAATTGAAACATGACCATTTCAAGTCCATTGTCATTCTGTGCAGCAGCTTCTGTTCTGTTTTATTTGTAAACAGCTGAGAAGTCAGCATCTTTTTTCCCCTTACAATTGTTGGTTTTATATTCGAGGAAACTTAACTGCATTTTTCATAATTTAATGAAATTAAAATGTAATGAAACTAGTTTTTTAGACTTGAACACTTCAGTTATATTCAGGTTGCATCTGCTTATATCTTACTGATTACAAAGTAAAATAAATGGCTTACTGGATTTTTTTTAAATAACAAATGATTTGGCTTTTTCAGTCTGGTGATTAAAATGTCAGTCTGTCGTTCCACTGCTTTTGTCCCAACTAAAATATCTCTACAACTGCTTGATGGATCAGCACAAATTTTTTTTCACAGACCTTTGTGATCCCCAGAGGATGAATCCTAATGACTTGAGTGATCCCCTGATTTTAGATCTAGCGCCATCACAAGGTCAAAATGTTAACTTGTCCAATACTTTTGTTTATGATCAAATACTGAACCTGCAAAATAAATGACATTTCAGCCTGAGCTGTAGTAAGATAAAAAGAAACATTACGATCAAACTGTACAGAAAAGTCAATACATTAGGCTATGTCTCCGAATAGATACATTTTGTATTTCTTGCATCTCTAATATTTCCTTGCCCACTCAACACAACTTACGATATCCTCAAATCTCAACTTGACCTTTGTGCTGTCAACACTTTCACACAAAGTGTGCAAACTCCAATCCCTGACAAATTATTACTACAACTTTGGACCTCAACTTTTATAGTTTAGCTTTCTTCATGAGTGCTGCTACCTCACGCAGCCATTAGCAAGGCTGTAGACTCTTCAGACCTCTGCACACAAAGTCCATATTTTTCATCCATAACTGCTGAACATTTAAAAATAAATACGACCTCACCTTGTATTAGTCATGTTTACACATCATCTCCAAACTTTCGTCCATCAAAGTTTAAAAATAGGTTTGATTTTTTGCATCAGTCAAAAGCCTTTACCAAGTTGTTTGGCCAAGAAACGGTAAAGAAAATGTAGGACCAGGGCAAAGTGGACGGGGGGGCAGCAAAAGAAGTAAAAAAAATATGGAAGCAACGTCTGCAGAGTATAATCTCATAACTCAAGATGGAGGCAAAGGGTGCCGAGTCTTGTGACAAGTTAAAGAGCCCTAAACACTGAAATGGCTAAAAGTTGCCATGACCACGGCCTAACGGGTGCTAGACAAAGGAAAGAGAGTGATCGTCCAGATTATCATGAATGGTTCAACACCCGAGCAGAGTCAGGTTCCTACAAGCGCCTTTTATAAGACAAACAATAAACTAGACTTCCTCTTGGAAATCTGGGAACCATTCCTGATACATTCGAGGGAACTTAATTCAGAGTAGCATACAGTCAAACATACAGTCACAGCCCGGTAGTTCACACAGATGCTATATGTTCAGATTTAGGGCGAGGGATTATATACAAAGATTTTCTTGTGAATAGTTTTGATACAACCATTATTGGCTTTGTATAATAACTGAACTTGTATAAGTTTTTTCCTACTCTTTTTTGAATATACTTATCTATCTGTCTCCATTTATATAGTCATACACACAGTATGTACATTGCTTCTATCCGGTGCAGGCGAACTAATGTGGAGGTGGGATCACAAGGATATATATGTAAATGCTGAGAACCTGTTGTGTGAATGCATCTTGTTTATTCATTAGGTTATTTTTCTATTTGTCTATATGTAAATTTTCTTTTTTTTAAATGAATAATAAGTTCCTTAATATACTTTTGCCATGTTGCCATCTGTCATCACATGTACATGACAACTTGTTATGGTTAAGGTTGCCAAAGACACTGTTTTTTTCTTATGAAAACAATGAAACAATGATCAGAAAAAAAGTTAGGGAGGTAATTCCAGTGAAGAGGCATGCTAGGAATGTGTCTTTCCAGTCTTGAATCTTTGCAATAATAGAAAAATAAGATGTATTAGACTGAGTGTGCAAGGTCTCTATGCCTTTTTTTGTGTGTAGGGGGGGTTGGAGGGTGGGCTGACGGATTAAATAAAAATGCATTAAAAAATAAGAACTGTGCAGACTGCAGACTGTGCATGTTAAAAGAAACTTTCAGGCATAGTGCCGTCTTGACTCAGTTATGAGGATTTCTGTTACATCACATCAGCTTTGTTTAATTAAATTAATAATGGCTTTTGTTTCAGTTAATTGTTTAAATTTTCCCAGATGGCCCAGATGTAACTGACATTGTAATTAGAAAATAGGCCCATTCCTGTATTCAAATTAAATGAGAATATACTGAACATAAGAATATGATCAGAAGAATTTATTGATCAAACAAATGTCTGACTCATCAAACTTCTCTGTTGCTCTCAGCTTCAGGCTGACAGATGCCTCACCACGGCAGACATGAAACACTGACATCATCTTTGTTGTGTCTGTTGTAAGTCAGAGATTCTGACCCGGCACGCTTGTCCTTATAAAATTCAGAATCGCAAATCAACCAGAGGGATTTAATCAGGTATTTTCAACCGCTGACCTTGGTCACAGAACATAAAGGCAGCGCGTCAACAAGCATGAATACAAAATGTCTCTCAGAGCGAGAGAAGCATATGCAGCATCTGTGCAGGATCCTCCACATCACAGAATCTCTCTATTTCTTACATTCCCTCTGAAGTCAGAGGAGGAATATACAACAGCAGCTGAAGCCTTGGCTCGCCGTCCTTCAATCTCACAGATCAAACGCACTTACCAACAATCCTGAGGAGCCTCACAGAACACTTTCTCACACATCTGTCAACGTTTTCAGGTGCTTCCCCCCCACCCTGCCCCACGATTCCCCAGCGAGAAGTTTGCACATTAAAAGTCCCCCAGAGAGAGGTGAATGGAGAAAAGAGGGAGCGCAGACATTGATCTGGTTGTGTAACACGGCGCAGTTTGCCATAGGTCAATGGAATTCCATCAGCTTTTTCCCCTTTTGGTCAATATCCATCTGAAGAGGCTCTGCAGACATTGTCTTCCCTTAGCCCTCAGCCACTTGTATTCATCTTCAGCCGGCTGCTTTCAGCGAGAGGACAGAATCAGATTGAAGAGGAAAGGTTAAGAAAGAAAAAGCTCTTGATGAGCATGGCATGCTCCAGAGGAATAAAAGACAGTGGATCTTTTTTTCTGGTGCAGCTTTAGAGTAGAAATATCTGAACTTTTTACGTCAACTTTTTGTACATGTACGGCTGAATTCTTAATCACAATCTTTTTCATTTGGTTACATAAAGAATAATCACATAATAATAAATCCTTTGCTGAAGCTTTGAACTGCATGATAGAAACCCTGACACCACGTTCTCACTTTGCATTTGTTTATTGCTGCTCCCTCTAGTGGTTTCTTGAACTCCCTTGAGTAAAAACATGCCAATGATGATATAATGTATGCCTTCTTCTTAATAAACACTTGTAATGGAAGAAGTATTCAGCCCTGACGAAGACCACTGTGCTGAAAGGCGTAGGCATTTTTTATCCACTTTTCTACTCTTATTATTAGTCTTATTTTTTCTCTCTGATACAAGAGTGCCTGTGACAACATTTATATATTAATATTATAATAATTACATAAATAGTGGAAATAGGTGCCTACAACATGTTAGAGTAGGAAGACTTTTATACTGATATATTTATTTTATTTTACTCTATTTAATTAATGTCACTCAAAGGGACACTATGTGTTGTGTAATGATATGCTTTGTTATGAAGTGTTTCTGTGCTGAGATATGTATGCTGCTGTTGTTTGGTAGTTTTGTATGTGTGTGTGTGCATGTGCATGTTTTTTTGTGTATTTTTTTAAGATGGTTGTATTGGTTTTTTTTCCTTTAATCGTCATTTGATGTTATAATGTTAATAAAAAATTAAAGTTGAGTTGTGCCTGACTGCTCCAAAGGACCACTCTGCCATGTTTACAGTAGGCAAGCTGGTTCTTTTTAGCTCCATTTTTCATCAAACATTTAACCCACCACAGAGCTACTTGTTTTACTGCTATTAACTCGACACACGCCAGCATTCATTTTTTTTTAAGTCTTCAGATCAGTTACTGAGCTACTTGAGTAAAAGTACCAAAAATACTCAATAACAAGTCAAAAGCCTTGCATTCAGCAACAAGTACTTAAAGTATCAAAAGTATTCATTATGCAGCAGAGAGCTCCCTGTGAGTGTTGTTGTTGTTACTATATGTTATATTAACGGAATATTATTACTGATGCACATGGTTGGGCGATATGACAAAAGAATCTCTACATTTAATTTAGAGCTTTTCATTGTCATTCTGTTGTCATAGGGACCAGCTTTGGCCCCTGTTTATTTCCTGTCAGCTACTGCATTAACAAACATTGCCGTAGGAAATACAATGAGACACATTTAGAATATTTATTGCTGCGTTCAAATGGGGTCGTGTTTACTGTGTCAGTCGAGGAGAGTCCATCTGAATGCACTTCTTGTGGATCTTATATGTTGTAAGCGGAAATTTTGAGAAAGCTCTGACTCTGAAGAGTTGTTCTTCGTAATTTTATACAACACGTATGAGGAAAATGTTTTGGGTTTTTTTTCCTCTGTCATTATGTATTTTCTGCATTACATTAGAGTCAACAGTGTGCTAAACAGCTAACTTCGGCTGTTCAAGGTTTCTTTATTTGTACCCAAGGGTAGAGATTAAAGTGCCAAGTGCATCATCTTGTGATCGCTTTGATCAACAGTGCAACAGCAGCAGGTATCCCAGCTTCTACACGCAGAAAGTAGCGTCCATGTTGCCGGAGCTTTGCAGCAACACAACCACCTGCATGTCAGGCATTTCATGTGCACGACTTCCTTTGAGGTAACCACAAGCTCACAATTTCAATCTAAAGTCAGAACCATATGTTTTCAGGTGATGTGAAAAGTTGTATTGGACTGTTGCAAGCAATACTCCATGTAACTATATTTACAGATTTTTTTTTGCATCAATGTCATGAGGTACTTTTATAACTCATGTATTTAATTTAACCAGAGTAGCCTAAAACTGACACTTGATCTACTTACATCTGATCTGATCTAGTTAGAGAACCAACGTGAAGGATTAAGGGGCATAATTATGTTTTCTTAAGTGTATAATCACCTACAACTGAGAACAGCCTTGTTTTTGTTAACTTGAGATTGATAGCATCAGGAAATAACGCTGCTGGTAACCATGAGGAGAGCAAGTGCGTTTATAGAGCAGGTGGGTGGGGAAGTGAGGAGGTGTACGGGTCCAACATGCAGGAGTCTGTAGTTTGCTTCCTGTGTGGATATGTGTTTTTTTCTACACCTTACCATGTGCCTCTTTTTCCTAACCATGAGTGACTTTTTTGCCTAAATCCTAGACACTAGACATTTGATTTATTTGTATACTTTTTTTTAGTTTTAACTCAGTTGCAAGAGTTTACTACATTGCAATATATAACAACATCATGATGTAAGATTATATTGAAAGGTTGAAACTGCATCCATGTCATCCTTCCCTCCTGATGAATAAATGTACAAAAAGCATTTTTATGTTAAAGCCAGTCAAGGTGACATTAATTGAAATGCGTCATATTTTATACAGTAAAAGTTTTGTTTGTAAAATCTTGATCTGCAAAGCAACTCCTAACTTTAGCTGTGAGACAAATGTAGTGGAGTGAAAAGTACAATATTCCCTTTAGAAGTGGAGTGGAACTATGAAGTAGCATGAAATGAAAACCGTTTAGTAAATGAGTAAATGTGTTTTGTTACTTTCCACTGCTTTGAAAAGAATTTGATGGCGTCATGTCGGTCTGTCAAACTGAGAGCAATTTATCAAACACATTTTTGTTCCTGACTATTAGATAATTTATACTATTAAGCACAGAGACACTGCAAAGTTTATTTCTAGTCACCAGGATTCGGTACAACTCTCCAGCCTCCATTTTGAAGTTGGTTCTCATAGTTCAACTCGGAGTCAATGAGCCTGTTTTGCATATTACCTTGGCAACTGCCTTTTTTATCATTAGGCCGCTGTTCAGAATTTCCTTAATAGTAGTTTCATTCTAACCCAGACATTTGGTATGGAAATGTGACTCCTCCCTGCTTTGACAAAATGAGGCTCTCAGCAGAAAGGATTTGTTTCTAACTCAAAAACAAGACCGGCATTAACATATCAAGGAGCGGGGGAAAAAAAGATATTCTAAACATCTTCCCAGCAGACATCTGACAATAGATGTCTAGTTTTATTGAGAGTTGTATTTCCGCCAAGTCGTAATAAGACGTATTGCTGTAGTATTTATCTTTTTTCGACATCACTTTTTTTGTGCTGTGCTGAGATATCTTTTACAATTTATGTAACCCTTGAAACCCAAGTAAATTAGACTGATTAGAAACCATATGGAAAAAGGCAACAATCAACTTGACAAGAAACATCCCATAAATTCAAAGAAATTAGTAAAAGGTGACAAGAAAATGACCTGAAAAATACTCTTTAAAAAGAAATTATTGCCACCATTTAATTACAGAAAAGAAGTGATTTAAAATATATATATATGTGTGTGTGTGTGTGTGTGTGTGTGTGTGTGTGAATATATATATTTTTAATTTTTACTTTTTTTTTTAGGATTTTTGCAGTCATGTTCTTGTTTGGTTTTACTTCTCTTTTGTTTTGCTTATTTTCAGGTCATTTTCTCATAACTTTTTTTTTTTTTTTTTTTTTTTACTAATTTCCTGCTCATTTTTTGGACCATGTCTTGTTGAGCTGCTAATTGCTTTCTACCCATGTTTTTGAAAAAAATCAATTTGCTCAGGTTTTAAAGGGTTCATTTTATGGCATTAACTGGAATTATTTTTTACCATTTCCATATATAAAGAGAAAACACCACATAAACAATACCTCATCACCCCAAAAGCAGACTGAGGCGCTCTGCCATGTGGCTGCATGTCAGAGATGTTTACCCTTCTCTGCAGGTTGAATTGAACCTGTAACATGCATAAACAGACGTTCAGAAGACTCTGTGTCGTATTTAATGCTGCCAAAAGAGGTCATCGTGGCTTTTCTGTGTCTTCTTTTTTTTTGAGACGCAGACGACAAGCAGCGGAGCTGTGGTGCTGCTGGTGTGTGATAGCAGTGTGTGGGGGCTCCAGGGGGTGCATTAGCCGCTGTCTGGCGTCTGAGAGGGTGAAGGGGAAGTGGGAGAGAGGCTTAATGTCTGTCTACTTCTATTTCCCTCTTAATTTCACACACTGTTGAGTCAGCCTATTGACTGACTGCTTATGGTGATGCTGGCGGTCCACCAACACTGCAGAGGAGGCAGTGCATATAACTCCTCCTCACTGCTCCATTTCACCATGTAGGACCTCCACTTATTTAATAAGGCCCATTCTCATCCATCCGTGTGTGTGTGTGTGTGTGTAGCCTGCCTCCTACATGCGTGTGTGTGGTGCACTTATCAGGTTGTAGCTGTGGGCATCCCCGCAAGACTATGTGCTTGCTACATCTTTGTGTGTGAGAGTGAGACGAGAGTGATCCTACATGCACTCTGAAGGCTCTTAGCACATTTGTGTCCCATGTGTGCTCAGCCTTCAAATCAATACTCCTTTACTCTCTTTTTTCCCTCAAGTTCCCCAAAACTTTTTCACACAGAGATTGACCAGTGCAGAGAAACCTGAACACAGAAGATAAAAGACACTACAGTCTAAGAGGTCTCGTAATCTAAAGATAATAATAAGCTCCAACGTCTCCAGTCTAAGACAGTCTAGGTAGCTGGATTATAGCTTCTGCAAAGGCTGCTGTGGATTATTATTCAAAGTGAAATTCAGGTAATTTTATCTTACTCTTATATTTGTGACCATTCAAGATTCAAGCTAACTTTGCTCTCAACGCCTCCATTATAAAGTTTCGGGAAACACAACTTCACAGAATGACTCCAAATGACAGACTCTTGTTTCTGTGTTCAACTGAAGGTAAACACTGAAATCAGCTCCCTGGATTAGCGGTTGCAGCCGTCTAATATAGGTGCATTAAATGTGGTCGGCCATCAAGGTGAAATCACCCACAACAGACTGCTTTCTAAACTCCTTTTACGAGTAACAGTTGTCAGTGTGCATGAGGCTAGTAAGAGTGATACTTGGCATTTACAGAGCTCAGATGGTGGTCTTTTTTTCAAAAACTAAAAACAAGACAGCAAAAGCATAAAGAATAGATTAACCCTTTGAAACCTGAGCCAATTGATTGGCTTGATTTCTTTCAAGGAAGAAGGCGATGAGCAACAAAAGAGGAAATGACACAAAAAGCAGTAAGAAATGAGTAAAAAGGACCAGAAAAATCCTAAAAATGACCAAAAACAGTAAAAAGCAAACAAGGAATACAATACATGAATTGGAAAAAATGCTTTAGAATTAATAATAATATTGTAATATAAAAATGTAATAATGGTAATTATAAACATAGTTCCCCCCCCCTATTTCTTTCCAAGTTTTTTCAAAAACAATTTTCTAAATTTCACTTTATTTTATCTATAAGGACAAGAAACATTAACCAACATTTCTGTAAAGGCCAGTGTTAGCCATTAGGCTAATTTTCAACTGTAGTCCTTTGGGAAAACATTTCATAACCATTAAAATGACAAAATTCGCATAACAACAGCAGCAGGAGACCATAAAGACAGCAACTGCTACAACAAACAGGAACTCCCAAGAAAAAACACAAGCTATGTGAAATCCAACAATTTATTGCAATTTGTCAAGTCAATCATTGCCTTTTTTTCCATGTTTTTGAAAGAAATTGCACAAATTTGTTCAGGGTTAAAAGGTTTAAATACTTATAAAAGGCATTTGAAAGCAGCACAAGCAGGTTTCAAAGGATTAATCTGACTCACCGGATGTAGACTGTGGCTATAGCCTGCCTTTGGTCAGCTACTTAGGCTGGCATTTAACCATTTTGAAAATCCCCATTCAGTACAGGAAACTACAAGAACCTTTGAGCTTACAACTTACATGCTGAAACTGGCAAGTTTTAATGAAGATTTGGATCCTTAAATATGGCATGTCTGCTTTGTTCTTTCTATGCCTTGAAGTAAATATCTGCGACGAATAAAACAACTTGTGACACATCTCTAAAAAGCCCTTACTCTGTCTCAAAGGACTTTAATATCACATGTTTATCCGTCCTCTTACACGGCCAGTCAGAGATGATTTGCCAAATTTTCTTATCCAAACATGCCCCAGAGATCAGCTCAATCAATTCAACACTCTGTTCCATGTCACAAAAGCCTGCACAGTATCATGTGTACAGCCAGAAAATAGATATTAAAGACCTCCTCTACAAGATTGTTATTGTAATACAAGTCAGCTGCCAATATTAAAGAATCAGCCAGAGAGGCTGTGCCAAATCAACTCATGAAGCTAACTTCAGCTTTTTACTAGTTAGCTACAGCCAATGACATCATCCGCAGTCGTCATGTCAGCTGGCAAATTCAGTAGATGCTGGCTAAAAACTAAAAACTGCTTTGGCATCACAGACACATCTCATCAGCATGAGACTTTTCAGCCTGTCCTCCTTCAGAACTTGTAAAATAGCGCCGCTCTATCAGTGCTTTTGGCTTAAGTGCGCAGCGTCAAAAGGCGGACGGCGTCAGCTGAGAACACGGCCGGACGGAACTGGCCGCGCGTGCATGTAATGCAGCAGGACGGCGTCAAATTGAAAGGCTGCCAGTAATGACATAATACAAAGCGTACAAGTGTGCCTGAAGGGTGTGTGGGAAGGAAAGTGTATGGGTTGAACAACTAATTTGATGCGGGAGTCCAGTGTTTGCTTCCCGTTTGAATGTGATGTTATTATTCTGCACCACGTGCCTCCTTCCGAACGACCTGTGACTTTGTCGCCTAAACCTAACCATCTGTAGCAGCATATGCATTTGGGTTTTTTTTGGGGGGGGGTTCTGTGTTTATTTTTTGGGCTTTTTGCCTGTATTTGATAGGACAGGACAGAGGAGAGAGAGAAGATGACATGCAGCAAAGAGCGGAGGCCAGAAATGAACTGGTGGCCGCTGTGGCGAGGGTGTAGCCTCTGTACATGGGGTACCAGCTCTACCAACTGAGCCACTAGGCGCCCCAGCATGTGCGTTTGTTGATGTCCCGACATAGGTTGCCATGTGCTGTCATTAAACATAAGCCTGTGCAGAGTAATCCCATCACATGTGTATTTGTTGACATCACAGTAGCGGCATCCCGGAGCATAACTAGCAGTCGCAGCAGGATGTCTAACTTGTAATCTGTGGATGCAGAAGTCCACTGACAAAGCAGAAACATGTGGCGAGTTGGGATGTGAACATGTTGAAATTTTTTGTTTGTACATAACACCAACATTGTTGTAAACTGCTGATGTGCCATGTGAGGGAATGGATAGCTTGACTTAGCAGTAGGTGGGGAACGATGAATTGGTTTGCATTTTCTTGGTTTCTTGTTCTTTTTTTATTTCCTCCTCCGATAATAACATAGACATTTCTTCTCAGACATATAAACAAACCTGCGTTTGCAGATAAACAGACACCTAGTTCAGTTGCCTCTGACGTAGATCCCTAAGCAGCTAGCTACAATAGCTAATCCAGGGGCCTAATTTCTGTATACTTTTTGTCTGACTTGGAGAAAAGCATTTAAAATTATTCATGTGAAACTCCAGTTTATAATGGAAAGCTTTTAGGAGACTTGGGTTGTTTCCCCAGATAGAAATGTTTGCGTTCCTGAATATCTACATTATGACAAAAGACCCGGGGTTGAAAAATACCAGATTTCCCTCAAGTAAAGCTCAGTCTCCGTAGAAGTCAACAAACACAAATTAGATGCGATCCAGGTCACCACAGAGCCATGATGTTTCAAAAATTGGTTTCCTTGAATCTTATCTCCTTCAATCTGCAAGCTAATCTTTTCTCAAATCACAGGAAAGTTGCTTGAACCATTCTTGGGAGAAAGATTCAATAAAACACCACAGACAGTAAATCAGGTCTGTCTGCAGCGGAGCAGCAACGCACACCGAAATTGGTCTTCTTTTCTAGGTCACAGGAATGAATAAGGTAAATCACCAACTTGTAATCTGGCTGCTGTCACCTTGTTCCACGACTAAAGGCTCCTTATCAGCGGCGACAGAGCTGGAGCCATTTTGTTTGCAAGGTGTAAATAACGTTACATTGGTCATGAAGCGAGATAAGGTGTTTCATGAAATGTGAGCCACCTTAACAGATTTTGACAGCTAGCTGATATTCCACGGAGTTAAATTGGTTCGAGGGAGGAGAACATCGGAAATGAGATACAGGAATATGTGCAGAAGCTGTGAGATATCAGTGCAAAATGGGGCTGTGGATTTTCAATGATGATGCCGAGGTTGTCATCAATATTGTGTGGATGTGTAAACAGCAGGCGTCTTTTTCTTTTTCATGTGGTAATTTGCAATTTAACAAGACTATTAAAAGCAGAAAATTGTAGAAAGTAGAAGAGAAACAGAGAGGGTTTCGCACGTTTGGAGGCACAGATCCCCACAGCAGCAGAGTTTGTCCATTCTCCTCTCCTCATAATAAACCTCTGGTGTTACAGTCTCTGTGAAGGAAGCTTCCAGCAATAGGCTTCTTTAACAGGAGAGAGAGACACGTCTGCCCCCGTGATTTGTTATTCAGTGAACCGCATCTCTGGAGAAATGGATTTACTGGTGTGCCCTCTGCAGAGGAATGAAGGTCGGCCCCTACCTTGGAGATGCCATTTGCAGCGCAATGCAATTGTTAATACGCAGCTTTGAGAAAAGCGGGCAGAAAAACATTCATACCCATTTGTAATTCCAGTGATGGAGAGAGATGAAAAGAGAAGGGTGGAGGGATTAGGAGGGCAGAGGCAGAGCCGGTCTTGTGGTTTCTTTCTGTCTGAGTGGGGCTCTACTGTTTCTTGCACTCACTTCTACAACATTCTGCTGTCTGAGAAATATTACAACTGCAGCTGCAGTCAAAACCGCACACATTCCTGTTTGCTCGCATAGCTTGGAGGAAAATTTCACCTCTGACCCTGAGAATATGTGAGGCCTCACAGTGAGAACGAAGGCAAGATGTGTTTAGTTTTACACCTGGCACTGCTCAACCTTTATGTACAGTACATATGGCGAGCTGCGTGCTGTTGAATAGTACGTGGCTGAAATACCAGAATCAGAATCAGTCCAGAATACAAGGAAAGTGACTCCTGTTTTCATTGTTCTTCTCATGTAATTACACAGAACAAAGCTGGACAAATAAAGGTAGACAGAGCTATTACATACGCAAATATGTGAGAAAAAAAGGTGTACATATAAATATATATTTAATTATTAACAACAAGAATAAAATAAAAAGGCTATATCAAGAAATAATTCACTTCAGGCAACATTCAAAAATGTTTTGTGACAGAAAGGAGGGTTATAATTTACGAGGATGATTTCATTTTAAAAAAAACAATAACAATGTGTTTGAACAACTAAAAAGAGTCTGTATTTCAGCGTACGGGGTGGATTTGTGGAATGGGTTGGGTGATGGGTTGAAACACAGCATGAACATAAATCAATTTTCAAAAACTACACAAAAAATATATTTTTTGCAGGTATATGAATGAGGAAAAGTTGTGTTAGGGGTGTTTCTATATATTTTGTAACACTGGGGGATATTTGTATTTTAAATAAAGCTGGGATAGTTATTTATTTATCTAATGGGGTGTTATGTAAACTGGGGATGGTTGTTTGTACACTAGTTGTAAATAAATTTGAGAATTTGTTGAAGTTATATATGATTTAAATGAAAAAAAGCAACAAAGGGGTAAGGATACAGAAGTTTTACTTCTACCTACTCCTTTTTGGACACCGTGCCTTAGTTTTTTGTTTGTTTATTTATATGATTTAATTTTTGGTTTGAAATAAAGTCAAGTGATCTGTTATTTTGAACTACATAAATAGCACAAAGAAACAGATATTGAATGATGTAGCCCACACCAGACTGGATGGTTATGTGCAGTATGTACATGTATACATGTCCATATTCTGCATATACAGCATGTAAAATTCACAGTAACAATGAAATTGCACAATAATGTACACATCAAACCGGAATAAGCACCACGCGGTCGCACTGCATGCCTCCATGAACCCTTTAAGTTGCACTTACAGTTCAATGTCTGTGAAAATGTGCACGCGTCACACACATCTTCCCCTCAGCAGCACAGAAGAATCTGTACAATCAACACAGTTTCGAGGTGGATACCCGAGGTTAGTGTCACCAATCCAGTATCCGCCCAAATCTTTCCCTTTCTGAGATATGACGTAACGGCCAGAGAAGTGTTAACCTTTGACATTTGGATACGGAACGTCATTAAGTTATTATTGAATCCTATCAGACATTTGTGTTAAATATCGTCAAAATTTACATATGAATTTTCGAGTTATGGCCAAAATCTTGCTTTGACGGTCACAGGTCACGGTGACCTTTGACCACCAAATTCTAATCAGTTAGCTCTTAAGTCCAAATGGATGTTTGTGCCACATTTAAGGAAACTCTTTCAAGGCTTCTGTGAGATATCACGTTCACGAGAATAAGAAGGACGGATGGTGACAGTGACCTTGACCTTTGACCACCAAGACATAATCAATTCCACACTGGGTCTGAGCCGACGTTATATGCCAAATTTGAAAAAAAGGCCCTCTTGCAATGTGGCATTCATGTGAATGGGACAACCCGACACATAATGCCAAAAAGTAATCCAGTGCATGACATCCAGGAAATCTGATCATTTTAGACTTTTATTGTTGGTTAGCTTAAAGAAACAAAATATAGCCAACATTATAATTGGTTAGTATACAAAAAACTGGAACAGCTATAGGCATCTGACCAGTCACCACCTGTGGGAATTACTATCAAAACTGAGCCACAACCACCAAACGCACACAGCACAAACCAACTGAGACTACCACGGGTGTAAATAGGCGGGTTTCCATTAACCCTCAAATCACGCATATTAGATTGCGAATATAAAAGATGCCAAATGGAAACAAATTAATATAAAGAAAACTCCCATTTATCGCAAAAAAGTTTTTACACTCACATGAGGTGGCATTTCAAGTGATTCGAAAAAGCCACATTTTACAAAACTGCAATGGAAAGACTTTTTTGGCTTTTGCAGATCACATGATGCTATGGCTATGTGCTTGTCGGGAGGAACTGGCTCCCTCAGGCATGATGCAGCAGGCGCTACAAGAGCTGTTATTGCATCGCATAACTCTTGATTAATGATGAACTACATGATTGATTTGTGAGCTTTAATGATGCTGGTTGGTGGATTTTTTTTCTACTATTCAACAGAGTTGTTTGGACCTGCTTCCAGTCTCTATGCTTACTGTCTGCTAGCTTTATCTTCATATTTAGTATGGCGTGACAGTGATATCGGTTTTCTCATCTTATTCTCTTGTAAAAAGCAAATAAGCTTATTTCCCAAAATGTTGAACTCTTCCTTTAAGTAAAGTTTCTTCCCTCTAATACAAGCAAAAATAAGAATAAGAGCGCTCTGATGTCTCAGTTTGATGTAATAATTTCATCGCCTTGCTCAGAGCAGTTTCGAATATGTAGGACAGAGTTTTGCATGGAAAACTTCTCTGTGCAGTCAGCTTCAAAAACTTGTTCTTCTTCGGCTTGTCATGTGCAGATGAAGCCATTGTAGCACTGCCAATGTTTTTTATATTATTGCTGCACTGTTGCTGCACTTTTTCCTTAAGTCCCAAGAGGGACGGTTTGGGAACTCATGAAGTATTAATCCAGGAGAGATGGAAGGTGCAGGAAGTTAATGTTTCTCACATCATATGAATGACTTGCTATTTTCAAACATCAGTCTAATTTGAGTATTTTTACATTCACCAAAATAACCACACAAAATACTCTGTTCTGTTGTCACTTGTGACAAAGATTCCTTTTTAAGAGACGGTATCTGTGGTGCAAATGTAGCGTCTCCTCGCCCTCCTTTTCCGTTTCGGCCCATAAATTTTCCCTCCCTCTTCTCCTCCTCCTCTCTGAAGTATTTCCCACGAGGAAAAGGAGGCTCAAAGCTATATCCTGATCGATGTCATTGTTTGCTGCCCTCCCTCAAGGCGTTACCTATGCAGTGACATAAAGTTGTATTCTCTCTATACTGTATGTGACCAAAAAAAGCTTTGAGACATTCATTAATCACACTGGATGGTTGGTGAATTTTGGACATTTTACTTGTCCTGCTACAGGCCCCGATGCTCCTCAACATGATCTACTGACCCTAAACTTCACTTGTATAGTATGAGTGACATGTCATATTATGGCGCATCAGTTTCTTTTTATTCAACATTTAACATCAATGGAAAAGTTCAACATTTTGGGTAAATACCAAGCTGCAACCTCTGAGGCTGAAAATTAAGCCAATGCAGAAACTATTCCTTCTCATTTTTTAAATCTGGATTGTGCACAAGAGTTACATTTTCTTGTACTGTATGAAACACTTAGTTAGTTAGTCAGTTACTTGGAAAAACCCTGGAGGATCAGGAGAAAAGAGACTTGCTAGAGAAAAATTTAGGCTTTCTGTTTTTCTGCTATTTATTAGATATTTTGTGCAGAAAGTTGTTAGCAGGATATCTTTTAATATGTATTTATCCTGTGTGTCTTTTTTTATGTTTTTGATGTATATTTTGATATATAGTATCTTGTATTCCTGTGTATAATGGAGGAAATTTGCCTAATAAACTGACTTTATTCTTCTAGTGGGCTCAGATAAGCCACTTTATTAATTTAGCCAAAAATAAAAAAATTAAAAAATTAAAATGTCATGGCTAAAATTAAGCGATCACACCTGAGGGAAACATCTCTTCTGATTCACTGTGAGGTTTGTAGACCTCTCTGGCATAAGAGAAAAATACCTGCATGGACTTTTTTCATGGTTAAATGCTCACAGAGACTGTTTGAATTAAGGTTTGTGGTTAGTGACCTGATAATATAATCAGACAGGTCAGTCGCAGCTTTTTTTCCATCCTTAGCTTGTAAATTGCACTACAAGAGGCTTCAGTGAACAAAATAACTGTAACACTGCAACCTTTCCAATTTATAATCACTGGACCTGAAATACCAAACCTGCCTCAAATTCGCCCCGTCTTTGAGGACGGCCATCTTTATGTGTTTGTGTGTGTGTGTGTGTGACTCAGGGGAAGGCAAGCCTCATCTGGCCAAAGCAGACAAGTTCAAAGATTGTGTCTATACTAAAAGGTGATGGAGTCTCACAGCTGCTGCGTTTCAAAGACGATTCACACAAAGTTTGTGGACATAACTCTCTTAATAAAATGTTTTATTTTTTGGTACTAGGTCACCTGAGACCATTATTGTTTTCCTTTCACACTGAAACAGCAGCTTAAATACAGAAAAAAAGTATTACTTAAACTACTTTACACAGATGTGGTTGACTTTACTCTGTCCTCTTGTGTATTTTGCAAATGTCTGTAGATTTTACATTTGTTAAAAGAGAAATACATCCTTTAGTTATTCCTATCTTCACAATCCCACAGTGTCTTCTTTATAACAGAATCAGATAATTTCACCTCAGAATCTAATAATAAAATGTTGCTGAATACATTTACTGAGCAAACCAGGGAAATGAAAGATGTCTGATTACTGGCACCACCAAGTGGTGACTGCAAAAAGGAAAATCTCATTTACTATATGAGAGAAGTCAGTGAAGTTGACACACAACACCTTTGTGTACACAAGTATTTCTGTAATAGTACTGCAGGTTAAATAAGCAGTGGTTCAGCTGGTAAAGCAGACAATAACCTGGCAATCCAGCCTTACAGGAGCCAAACATACTGATCCCTAACATCACGACATATCTATGGTGCGCATGGTTTCACATTTCCTCTGAGACTTCCTCTGTAAACTACAATAACCCACGAACAATCTTACCACATGCAACATGAAAAAGTATGAAGAAATGTATTTGATCACAGCATCAACTTCCACCACGTAAGAAAGAAAACCACAGCTCAAAAAATTAAATGCAGCTTCTCTCATACTATCGCTGCAGTTCTATGGAAATGCTTTCTATTTGAACTTAATAAAGCTATTTTTTTTAAACAGAAAACGGATGTTGCTCTCAGTTTATCAGAAACACAAATTCTGGAAACAAATTTTTAAATATCCTTCAAGATGAGACTTCATAAGTTGGTGAGTTAAACCTTTATTTACCAGCGTTTGTGATAATCTACTGTTTTATTGTCTAAAAATTCCACAAAAAGACTAAATGTAATAATGCATTCAGATGAAAATCATTGTCTGTGTATGTAATAACCCTGTAGCATAGAGCTCCCAAAACACTTAAAAACACACCAGTAAGCGACACTGTTGCACTGTATGATATGCTTTTTCATAATGGTAATCATGGGCACCAGTTGGGGATCTTTCACAGGCAACGTGGGCGGCCGCCTGGCGTGCCGTTCAAAAACCACCAGGGGCATATAATAAAAGAGAAAAAAAATTGCAAATTTGGACATACCATATTCCTTTATTGTTTGTTATTTATCATTATTGTTTGAAAAGTTGTTATTTGTGTTGATGTCTAATTAGCTCTTTTCTTTTTCGTGTTTGCAATAAATACAAGACAGTTACGTTTTTTTGACTGTCCTGCTTTTTAATTTAAAAAAAAAAAATTTTTTTGTTTTTGTTTGGGGGTATATTGATTTATAGTTTAATGGGTTCGAACATTGAAAGTACTTTAAACACTGACAATATATATTGGTTTTTTTTTGTTTGTTTGGATTTTGAGATGTTAAGGTAAGCTATAGGACGCAACTTAGAAACTATAAGGTTTGGAGTGTTGCTGGAAGGAAATTTCAGTAACTGCACCTCTTAAAACTTAAATTGAACACCCCTGTCAGACATTATTTGCATGGAAGGGACATGTCCTGTTAGCAGCAGTGTTAAATGTTATTCCCTAATTGCAGCCGTGGATCTTGCAGTCTGCTGAGGATCTAATGATGGTTTTCACACCGGGGCCGGGATCAAGTCATTACAGCCATCGCACAGTCAATTAACTCCCATTCTCTGCCCCGTCGTGTCCTTTAAACCACTTGAACCTCATGAGCCGGGCATAACACATTGAGCTCCGTGGATTGTATGAATGGAGTGGCTGTCTCGCTCAGACACTGTAGGCAATGAGGATGAAATAGGCTGCACCTGCTTGAAGTTAATGGGGATAGATTGTGTCCGGGGTGATGTAGAGCCACATTTACTGGAGGCCGCAGCCAGAGTGAGGACCTGAACTGTGAGCCTGCTGAACTACAGCGGCACGGGGAGACTGATGCCTGCTCTCCCAACAGGCTATTACACATGTGACCGGACCAGAGGTGGCCCAAAGAGTGAGGACCGGGATTCAATGGTCGAGAGGTTGCAGTAATTAGACTTGACCATGCTGCTGCTCATCCATTATTCCTGGTCCCACAGTTGCTCATTTGGAATGGCTGGAGAAATGCCTTGCTCCCATTTAGTATAGTGTGTGTGTGTGTGTGTGTGTGTGTGTGTGTGTGTGTGTGTGTGTGTGTGTGTGTGTGTGTGTGTGTGTGAGTACCTGCATGCATACAATATTTGACTTTTTAAAAGTTCAGATAAAAGTCCATAGAGTTTTAGCACTTTAAATAACTGATACAATTGCACTATAAAGTAAAAGTAATGTGACCGCCCTAGTTTTAGCAGTTTACTAAAGTTGTGACCTCTGTGGCGCATCTTTTACTGCCTGGAAAACACGAGGCTCGGTGCTACTACTGTCCCAACATTCAAGGGTGCAGAGACAGGTTGTGTCTGTCATTTCTAAGTGACCATCACCAGCACTGTGTCATAGCCTACTTGCCAGAAATCTCAAGTTTGGAGATTAACTACTTTCAGGAGTTTTGCTTCTAGTGCATATTAGGCCTAAAATGTTGGGACAGATGTCAAGCTCTGGGTGTCCCTGCACTACATTGATCAACTTCTGCTCTATATTTATCATAGAAAAAAGGAAAGATATCTGGCAGCTATGATTGGTTGTTCCTTTTCACATGACATGTGGTGTGTGTTGCTATGTTCCAAGAGTTTATCTCAGGGCACGACAGTGTGCACCTTTTACACGGGTACATTGAAAAAAATAGAGATTTACGGGTGCAAAAATGCCACGTGTACAACCCTTAGTCTCACCTTTTTTGAAAATGATTTATGTGCACATGGTGATAAAGGATTTGTACTGCAAACTACAAGGTTCTGGTTTAATCATCGGGGATCAGGGTTCAGTGTTTTGTTAAAGGACACTTTGACATGTGAAGGAGCGAAGGATTGAGCCACTAACCATATGATTAGTGGATGACTTACAAAGCCCCTTTTATTTGTTTGTAATTTATTGGCAACATGCTCATTTTTTATGTCATGCTCAACATTGCTTATTTACCAGTGTTTCCCAAAACAGGGGTAAGATGAAAGTATTCCAGCCTCCAAATGGGAGCATGACAGAAAACCCCTAAAAACACCTGTTTGCTGGATTTGAATGAAAAATTATCCAAATGTTGGATGTTTGGTGTTTCTTTTTGACTACGTCATATGGTTAATAATTGCACCAAATCATGTACACAAGAGTTCAATAGATTTCTTCATAAGACAAACTTAATATAATAAAATCATACAAAAAATAAGATGTCAAAGTTAAGTCAACATTTATGTAATTACATTTATGTATTTATGCAAATTTAATTTTTTAAGCATGAAGGTTTAAAAGCCTTTTCCACTTTCTGAGTTGTTGTATATTGAGTCAAAATACTATATTTCTATATCTAAACTATGTGTGACTGAACGTAAGTTGCTGAGATCTCAGTGTTAGTTACAGCTCTGTACAGTATTAAGTTTTCTCATTTCCTTACACATTATTGTCATTTATGAATATAACTAATTAAGAACATACTGATGTGTTGTTATAAATTTAATTTAAAAAAGCAGATAATTTAGGGACAAAGCAAACGTCTTTCACCACAAATGCAAAATCAAACTAGTTTTTCTTAAAAGAACAAAAAAAACAGACAAATGTTTATATTATAATTCCTAAACACCAAATAATACACTGCAGATGATATGTGATTCTCAGTGAATTTGTAAGTGAAGAATACTGTGTTTACTTGTTTTATTTGAACAGAAAACACATGCTGATGGTATCTGTGTTTCTCACCACAGGCAGATGGAGGGAGATGAGAGCTGCACGGCTGCTCGCCAGGTGCACCACATTAATAGGAAATGAATACATGAGGTACAATTCCTGGAAAAATGAGCAGTTTCGACTATCTGTAGCATAGATGCAAGTTTAATACAGAATGTTCAGGAAATTATATTAAGATGTTTTTGTTTTTGTGTTGTTTTTCTTATCTACTTCAGATGAAAAATATGAATAACAAAATCCTAAACTAACTGCAACAAAGTCTGTTGATTCTTCCTTTTTGATGCATTTGTAATGCATTGATATAAACCAACTATATGTGAAGCAGCAGCACAATCTTGTGTAACATTTTACATTAAAATCAAGCAAATCAATGCATCCTGTTGCTAAAATGATCCAGTTAATTACTTCAGCACCAGCTAGTCATGCTTCCAAACCCTGCATATCCAACTACATTATCACTTGGCAGAACTCAACACACACACAGTGAAACTGGCAGCAACCATACAGGGATGGAGTCTCTGCTTCGCCTGCGTAACATGTTGCATCTGTATCCATGTATTTCAGCTGTATGTCCTCTTACACATACAGAAGGAAGTCATTCAAAACACATTTGTTACACTACAAGCAAAACACTACTTGCTACTCAATTTTGAACCACATCCAGTGTGTGAGCCTTTCAGCGGATGCACATCGGGTGATTATATCAGCGTAAACAGACAGTAAACACCTCCACATTAGCGTTGCTAGTTTGCATTATTGGCTTGAATAAGATGTTGGGCTGCTGATGATTTGAATGTTTCCTGTGAGTGGGGTGAAGCGCAGCTCCTAGCCTGCTAACAATCAGCTCTCAGCTCATTAGCCCTGGCTCCGCTCACTCAGACACACATCTTCATGAGACTCCACACCACAGCGGGGGGAATGACTGGGATAAATAAGGAATAATCAAGGAATCGTTCTGGCTGCGAGTTGACCTGAATATGGGGCTTCTTGCCGTCATGGAGGCTCTGCCGACGCACTGCTACCATTATAATGAACAGAGTCATGTATGGCGAGTACTAAGAGAGAGACCCACAGTACCATCACACTAATGCTAGAGGAGGAGGAGGATGCTCTTTTGTGGTTGAGTTCATACGGAGGCTTGTTTCAGTACAACTTCTGCATGCTGTGACGACTACCCACAGTCTATATTTGGCACAGCATCATTTGCCAGGCAAACAATATGAATTTTAGTTTTTGTAAACCCCAGAATAAAACAGTCGGTGAGGAGGCAGTTGCGGTTGATTGCATAGGACTGGTTCTCAAAAATAACACATCCTCCTCCGAACATTCACACTCATGGCTGACTGAGTTTCTGCAGCCAGCATGAAAGTTAGCAAAATAAAGAACGATCTCGATGTAGGGGAGAAAAAAAACATTGTGAGCATGACCCTTAAACTCACTGAAACCTGGCTCAATATCAGTTTTCTTGTGCTGCATTCAGAGGCCTTGCACAAGTTATTTAACCCTTTGAAAACTCAGCAAATTAGAAACATGGAGGAAAAAGCAATGACCAACTTGGCATGACATGCCCCATAAATTGCAATAAATTGGTAAAAGGTGACAGTAAAGTTACGTAAAATTCAGTTTTAGACAGATTATTAGACAGTTATATAAAAAAAGAATAATTGTCCACTTAATTATATTTATAATAATAATAATGTTATATTTAAAATTATGTTACAAAAAAATGTAAGAAAATATATAGAATAAATATGTTTTTTTTCCCTACACTTTTTAGGTGATTTTCTTGTTTGTATGTTGGCTTATTTTCAGGTAATTTTCTAGTTCATTTTTAACTATTTTTCTGCAAATTTTGAGGTAATGTCATTTTAAGTTGCTTGTCGTCCTCTCCCCATGTTTTTGAGAGAAATCAAAACAATTTGCTCAAGTCAAGGGTTAAACTGCGGCAAACAAAATCAGAGCAGGCAATGCAAAACAATACTTTCCACCCTACAAGGTGTAATTATAATTAATCGTTTTTTATTTACATTTTGACAATCTAAAAGTTTGCTCTCATTAGACTAATAATCACCAATATGCTCCCTGAGCTAACATATTTACATTTTCTCTGTCTCTCCGTGCTCATTTCAAGCTGATGGACCATGACGCTTCACAAAGTTCACAAAGCCATGACACGTTGCTGCAGTATCAGATCAGGTATCTTCCTCTATAAGTATAATATTTCATGTACAGGACATTCGTTTTCTAGTCAACTTTAGCGGTGAGCCACCGCCGGTGTCTGTCCATCCATCATCTCCTGACCTTCAGCTTCGTGCCCTGACGGCTGCCTGGGGCACGGGGAGAGTGACTAATGTCGTCTCAGCCGCCACCTCCCCGCACCAAAGGCCCCTGATATCCGTCCAGTATTATCCGACCCCGGCGTCTACAGATTTCTATCGCTGCTCCCAGCTTTAATTATTCACGCTGCTGAATCACACTCTCACCAGAGATAGCCAGACTGGCCAGACTGCCTGCCCTCTCCCTCTCTCTGATCTTATCTATCTGGCTGTATGACACTATCTCATCTTTCTCTTATAATACTGTAGATTAGAAAAGACAACTGCTGGGCTCACCGGTCAGCAAGAATACAGCCTATAACTAAGCAAAGACAAGAGAGACTATAGTTTCACGGGTGAAGTTGGTTTCAGAAGTGGAAAGTACACAATGAAGTCAGCTCTTTTTTATTCTCTGCACTATTACTGCCATCACTACATTATTATGCCTTTACTGCCATAGTCGTGTCTATACTGATAATGTATCAGGGTCTAGTCGAGTTGCCCATGTCAAAAAGGCAGATTTGACAAAGGGCATTCGAAAATGAGGGGTGAAAATAAGGAACAGGATTTGGCTGTGAAAGTCTTAAAATTTCATGGCAATCCTTTCAAAAGTTGCTGTGATACTTCACTACAAACACAAATGTCACAGTCATGGTAGAACAAAATGAGTCAAGTCCTCTGGGGACCATGATTGTCTATACAAAATGTACATAGGATCAAAATGGTCAACCAGTCAACAAACTGACACTGGCTGCTAGCCATTACAAAGTACATTACAATACAAAAGTACGATAAAAAGTACTCTATTTGAGTACAGTTTCTGAGTATCTCTACTTAACTTGAGTATTATTTTTTGGAAATGCATTGGAGAGGTTGACATATATTGTTAAATAAATTGGGGTTGACTAAATAAATATACTGTTAAATACATAGTTAATAATAATACATTGTTAATAATACAGGGAAACAGAAAGAGTTTGTTTGTATTTGGGAGTCATTTATGCCCTTGTTGGCAAACAAAACACTGACTGAAAAGGAAATGTTACATGGATAACATAAAAGTATGGATCCTGCTTTTTATTTTAATTTAATTTATTTCATTTCATTTTTATTTTATTACATTGATGTTTGTTATATTGCTTTAACATTCTATTTTTTTAATTTAAAAAAATTTATTTATCTATTTTCAAACAAATAAATCAAATTCATTATTTATGTATTTCAGTTAATTTATAATCTGTTACTGGTATTATAATTATTGTTATTTTCATTGTTCATTCATTTTAATTTCTTTGTCAATGGAAATTGACTGTATATATAAATTGTACACTGGGATATAAATTTGTACATTGATGTAAATGTTTTGATATACGATTGAAATTTCAATAAAATACTGTAAGTAAAAAAGGACTACAGTTGTGTAACTGGCTGTTACCAAAAACAGCATCTGCTCCCACAGATTATGAGACACAAGTGTAAATGACGATGTGAAGTATTTAAGTCATTTTTAACAGTTCGGTAATAACTTGATAGGAAACATCCGTCCACATTTACGATCACTTTGTGGTTACTCTGGGGAGAGGAGGGCCTCCAGATACTGACTGCCTGCATACATGGTAATCTTGTGTTTGATGCGGTTTATCACGATCACATGCATCCTTCCTGTGGCGCTGGGAATTCAACATCATGACTTTAAGGTCTGTGAGACGGCAGTGAGTGCATGAAGGACTTCAGTCATATTAACCTATGAAAATCCTACAATATCGGCCACACACACCCTCATATGCACACACACCTCACCCATATTCAACCTCTGTGCCCCCCCCCCTCCCCAGACTGGGACTCTGGATCTTATTTCTCAGTGACAGGTCCAGGACAGAGGAGGGGAGGTCAGTTCATTTTTTGGCTGCTGAGAGGAGGACGAGGGCGGGGGTTTGAGGACACAAGATTAGCTGCCAGATTGACAGGCCGATGGGGCTGTCGCTGGGGGCTAAGGTGTAGAGATGTTCTGGGAGTTGGCGTTTGCGGCTCAAAAGATAAGCATCAGTGAGAATATGAGAGGCTAGATGGTAATCTTTCACAGGAAGTCAGGCTATACCATTGCAGAAGAAACCACAGGAGAGAGGCTGACCTTGTGTGCCTGTGCTCAGCTGCGTCGCTTTTTGGAGGCCAGGCCTCCAACCCGCTGCAGACAGGAAGATACTCTGTCATAGTACTGCTCTGTTGAAAAGGCCAGTCAGCTTTAGATTTTATGAACTGCTCAAAGAGAAGTCGCCTTCAACTTTTGTATAATCGCTGCAATATGGCAGCATGCACAACCAAAATCTGAAACATTGCACATTTACAACAGACATATTCAGTGCTGTAGATTAGATGTTTGATAGGAACTTAAAGCTGCTTTAAAATGAGCTGAACAATAAATTGAGTATTTGACTGATAACTGATGAAAAAAAAAATAAAGATGCAAGTCCAGGAAATGTGATGTGATATAAGCTCCTCCAACTTGTGCACTATTACATAGTCCTTCTTGCTTCTTCTTATATTGATGGCTGCTGCTTTTTTTGTCACTTCTAGTGCCATCTATCACATTAAATAGTCTTTTGATGTTAATGTAAAATACTGAATATTGAAGGTTCCATAATATCCAAACAAAATTTAGCTCTCACAACTTTCTTTTCTGAATAATACAATTTATTGCAACTTGGATTTTGTTGTAGCTTTGTCATGGATTATATTGGTTATGATAGCATAATACTCAATATAATAACTCACTATAATAATATAATAATTTGCAGAGAAATGTGACATTGCTAAAATAGGTCAGATGGGTCCAACAGCATTGGCAGTTATGTGATCATACAAAAACCCTCCAGTTTACTTAAACTTTATTTGGAAGAAAAACAAAGTATCTACCAATTATTGCCAAAACTATCCCTCACAGCTTACCAACTGACTTCCTGGTTGAAATGGCCTAGAGTACGTGTCATATTTGTGTGCAGTTATGGTTTCCCTCTGCAAAAGGGGATTTTTAGCAACAGCTAACAGGTGTTAAACCTCCAAATTAAGTGGTAGCTAATCAGGATAACCCCTCCACTTGTTTAAAACATGTACATTATTATGTTTGTTGCCCTGTTGGAGCTAATTTTTTAGAAATTATATTAGTGGCTACAATGTTATCACCACCAATATAAACAATTGCTGTAGCTACAAAAAAATAAAACCAAAATTATAACTGACCAGACTTTTCCATAAACTGTGTATTGTTTGGTATGAGTGACACAAAAAGTTATTCTTTTCCTTAAACTTTAGAAAGTGACCTGTGGTGAGAGTTCCACATATCGTTTGAGGTCCCCGTTTTTTGAAGGTTAGAGAATGAGGCTTTTAAGGAGAATATCACCCGTATAATTTCCTGGACTTGCAGTAAGGTTTTTAAAATCAGAGTGAGTAATGTTCACCTCTATATCTCTAACAACTGTCAGAGCGCCCTGTTCAGGGTCCAAGAAAACCAGCTCCATGGCCGGAGCTGAAAATATTCTCAGCATGATTCAGCAGATATTTCTGCCTCATTTCAGCCGTTATATAACAACTATTAATAGCTTGAGTTTTATGCCTCTCAAGGTCTGAATTTAGGCTTATGTGTTAACCAGCATAGTGTAACACCATCATGCTGTTATTAAATGTAACTAGACATTTATTCATCTGAGTGTTAAAGATGTGACTTAAAGTTTCACTTTTTAAAGTATCTAAGTGACGGTACACTCTTCATTAAGTGTTTATGCTATAAAATGAAAACATTACGCTCAAGTGAAACATCACTTTGAAAGGTTAAGCTTGAATAAAATATTGCCGCAAAGTGTAATTTGGGTTCACCTTCTTGTTTGATATAAAAATGAAGCCAGATGATCTGATGAGATGAGTAAATGTCAGCCTGCTTCCTTTTGCACTTGAGCAGAGAAGATGTTGAAATGTCACCATGTCCCTGCTTAAATTAAGAGAAATACCTGTAGCATTGGCAGATTCATTTGACCCTGATTTACTGAGCAAACGGGAAGGTCCTGGTTTTAGAAATAGTCTTGCGCATTTAAGTTTTGCGATGCTGTTGCATGAAACTAGTCTCACACTTGCAGAAGTTGTCAATGCTACACAGCAAAAGCCAACATAGAAAACATTGAGGTTAAAGCTCTTAATCCAACTACTTTTCATGTTGTATATGAATAGGTTACTGCAGAGCACAATGTTTTCACAAATTGTTTGAAATCAGGTCAAAGATGCAGAGGAAGCCCTCCCCTAACAAACCTTTTACTGTCTAAAACATCAGTGAAGACCTCTGGTTATAGGCCAGTTATTCACCACACAGGAAGTTATTTTGGGTTACTGCAGTGGGCTGTTTAACGCCGACAGTCAGTCTCGAGGCAGCCCAGGTGTTTCTGTGTGTGTTTGTGTGGGGGGGACAGAAAGAAAAAAACTGCAGACTATCTGTTCTTGTAACCAAATACATTCAACCAGATAGGCAGAAATTGCTGAACACCCACTGAGGCAGGTGTGCTTGTTGTGAAAGTCTTCTGAAAAGGTAAGGAACTTTTGTATTTGTGATTGTGTACAAAAGCAGTAAAAAGTAGCTTTGTTCTAAAAATAGATACAAATACAAAGAGGGAAGCTTTGAAATGCAGTATTTCCTGCCAGAGTTCAGAATCCTGCTTTAGTTTAAAATTCAGTCACCACTTGCTTTTAGATTTTAGATTTAAGGTTACTTATAAGCGTTATGCATGAGCGCTCATTATGAGCTTTAATGTAAATCAGGCTCCTTCTGCAAAAAAAGCACAAAATTCATCGCTGTGGTTGCACACAATGCTGATGATTCATTTAAACTACTTTGTGTTTGCTCTAAATAATAGCTTAAATATCTCCACTGCAATGATTAAAGAAACACATTTATTGTTGTTAATTTGCTAGTAGTATTAGCTCTAAAATAGCTGCACAAATACCATACAACTCTGGCTTTAAAAAGACGTGTCAATACATTTACCACCACAAAACAAACAAGCAGATGGCTAATTAAACACATGAATATCTGTCAGCACCAAGAAAATATTTTTACCAATAGTGAGTAACATGTTATGAAAAACAAGTTACAGTATGTCCTAGTTTGATCCCTCTTGATATTGTTTCTCTCCTCAGACTGAGCTTTTTCTCGCTCTCCGCAGTTGATAGTTTCTTGACGCCAGAAGCAAAGCCAGGTCACAAATCCTTAAGTAGTCTGGTGGTTTGAGTTGCCACAAATCCTCTGCACCCAATTTCCATGGGGCAGAAGTTTATTTTCCAGACTAACTGCTCAACCTCAGACGTGAGCTCCAAGTATCTAATCTCCTTCCTTTTCATACGTCTCATCCAACACCACTTCCCATGGCCCGGTAAGCTCTGCTAAGTAGACAGACGGCCCTGCTGAGTGTTGGACCACACTGCCAAATCCAATACTGAGTTTGAATCTCCCTTTTGGGACTGTGAGTTGGTAGCCGGTTATGTCTCATGGCATTTTCACAATCCTTGAGCCTCGCTTAAATGTCCTAACTTCTATTTTAGGTAAGTTTCGTTCCTGCTTCCTGTTTTGTTTTCTTTCACAGCCAAAGGGATTCAAAGATAAAAACCTGCCAATCAAAGAGTGATTGATTGTTTCTTTTCCTCTCGTTGCCTCTCTCACTGAAAACATGATTTTAAAATTGATTATGTGTCATAAAAAACTCAAATGTTGGATAAGTGGAGGATATGTGACTAAGACCCATGCATCAGTCTTCTTTTTGCAATTCAGATTCAGATCAAGACAAAACAATTACTCATGACTCTGTGATATTCCTGTGGAGCACTAAAAGTCTGGCATTTTGTTTACACTATCCAAAAATAACCCAATATAAGCGTAAAAAGTAGGTAAATAAATATATGTATTGTCACAAGTGTGAAAGCTACTTTCACAGTTTTGTTGACCATCAGCACATATAAATCTGCAGCTGTTAATAACTTAATAGTCTTGATAGACAAACCAATTTTAATTTTCTTCACCTAGCTGGTAGGTTAAATATAAAAAGAACAGAAGGTGATAAAACTAGCATTTAACCCTTCACTTACAGTGAGATAATCTGAGGTGATTACTGAGACATTGAGTAATAAGGTGCTACACCCACATAAATTAAGTCAAACGTTTGACACTGTTAGTAGGTAATGTCTTTGTAAAACCTCTACTCTGACGACTGATTTATGCTAAATGTTAGATACAGAGACAGCGATAGAGACAAAGACGGAAAAGGAGACAGAAACGGAGAGAGAGAAGAAGCCTTCTGTCTGTACTTTGCATACATTTCGTCCATATTTGTGCGCGTTTTCTGAAAGCTTATGAATACAGATGACACAGTAGTATCATCTGAGATCGGGGGGACAGAGTAACGTGGTTGAAAGTGACAAACAACAGCGGAACAGAAAAAATCTGTAATATTTTATGATCAACAGTAACATATAGTGAAAATTGTTAAAAGAATACTCCATCAACATGTTGGGATGTATACAATGGCAGACAACCAGTGTCTTAAATGCTGCCTCCTTTTAAAGGTGCAATATTTCATCTTCCTCCACTGGCACCTTGCTTTTTTGTTATGTGAAACTTCTAAATCCAACCTCTAGTGGCACTTATTGGCTCGAGCAATCATAAAACTCCCTGAGACTAACGATAGCTTTGTATCTCTGACTGAATTTGTTGTGTAATGTCATATAATATACTGGCAGCATATATTTTCTACACTACACTGATGACACTTTACTTTATCTCTTGGCAGAATAAATTACATTAATTGCTGTGCTCTCTTAAAACTATGCAACTTTTGCACAACGGCAACGACTGTGACCACAAGTGACAACTATGAGACTGTGGTGCTCAGTAATCTATAAGCCTTGTCTTTGCTATTCTGTTGCTAGGAGAACAGCTCTGGCCCGTTTACTTCCTGCCAGCTATTGCATTAACAAACACGGCAACACAAAATACAGAGGGACTCATTCAGAACGTTTATGTTATCAAGTTAGAAAAGGTCTATAACCAGTAAGCTATATCTCAACAAACATTAACTAATATTAACAACCTTAAGCCACTATTCATACAAGACCAAGTAAAGCTGTAGTTGCAAAACCTCTGACTGTATTAGACCAAACAGGATGTGTTTTATTGTTAATAAAAGAAGGTTTTACTTTGAAAGAGGGACCCTGTGTTGTCTCAATGATTATACAAAGTCTCGCTATCATGTCATAAGTAAACAATTAAATTTTGACAAAACTGAAAAAATCACCACAAAGTAAACAAACCAACTGTTATATATATGGTGAGGATCTTCTCTACCATAATTCTATATTGATATATGATATGATGATAAATGATGTATGACTTTTTATTTTATTAAGTTATTTTATCTAAAGTTGTAAAAGCAAAAGCATCGTGTGAAGTTTTTTTCCCTCTTAAAACAGCTTAATCAGGATATTTTTTTGTGATAATTTTCAGTGATAATTCAGATTTTACGAACAAGCCGTTGTTCTTACGAGAGACTTAATTTTAATCATATCACAATGACTGACTAATCCCGGAGGCTCAGTGGGATGTTGATTAACAAGATATATCTGATTTTTTTAAATTCATATGTTTCCATGTTTAAGAGGCATCTGTCCTTCTTGATTAAAAAAATAAAATAATAAATCTTTGTTATTTTAATGAAGGTTTTTCACAGTAAATTCAGATATAGTTTCTTTCCACTGATTGTTAAAACTCAGATCAACAAACTGAAGAGAGACCCGCCAGGGGCCACAAACAGCTCTGTTTAGTTGTATATGAAGACGTCACTCTGCTGCATGTGTAACTGTTGAGGAAAGTCCAAGGACAAATTGTGTTGGAAGGCCAGATTCTTTTGCAGAACATTAAACTAATGATGTTTTTCATATTGTTTCAGCCCCTCGTTAGCTGCAGAGAGAGGCAACAGCCATGAGTCTGCTGTGATAATGGTGAGTTATTGCGCCCGTATCCACAGCGTTTCCCTTACGGTTCCACATGAATGTTCCCAGGGGAAGCTTTGGGAGTTTGCAGCCCCCCTGTGTAATTACCTTTTAGCACAGCAATGAGGAAAGACTATGATTCTGCTCTGTCATTGTTAGTGCACAAAGGAACAATGCAGGGACACTCTCTGTATTTTTACTATGATTCATTACTTTTGTTTTAGGTTGCATTAATGTTCCTTAAGAAGTTAATTATGAAAATATATTTTAATTTATTTAGTCTTACTGATTAAAATCATAATCATCTCTTAAATTCATTGAAACTCATTAGATAAATAACTTAAATATTGCTAATTTTAATGGAACAGTCATATTTCACTCCACATAAATGTCTTATTGTGGTTATGAATATTAAATGTACTGTATATTTCCAAAAGATCGGAATCACAAGAGGCACCCCAATTTGATATTATTAAGATACAATATTATTTAAATGATTTGTGATCTGCTCAGTATTGCAATAATGTATCTTGCGATATATTGCAATTTATTACCTTATTTCAAACGCTAATTTAGGAAAAACTTTGTTAACATCTGTTTTTATTTAAAATGAAGTTTGAAGTCTGTTTATCTCACTTCAGCTATTTATATTGCATCAATATGTGTCAGGTGGACTTAAAAGACATTGATTTCATCATTCTTGTAGGCAACCAAAAGTTGAATTTGTATTTTTAAAATGAATAATTTATATAATATAATAGTGCCTCTTGCCTCTCTCTGCAGCTAACTTGTCATGGTAGGGAGAAAATTACCATTAGTATTTGAATGAACTGTAAACTCTAGAGGGGAGGTTTTTACTATAAGCCCCTTTGGGTTTTCTTTACCTCTCCTGCACAATTCTTGTTATGTTTGTTATTATCTACTATTTCATTATCTATTAGCTTTTACCTAATCTTGTGTGCTAATAAATTAAATTAAATATAATAAAAAAAAACAATAATTGCGAAATATTGCAATATTATGCTGTGTTTTTTTTCCAACCACCCTTAATATGCACTGCACACTATACACTTAGCTGCGACAGTGAAACAGCATTGATGACAACCTGCCATCCCCTTCAGATAGTTTTCAAAATGTACTTTCTATGCATCGTTACCTCACGACACTTTTCATAAATGCAGAACAGAGTAACAACACAAAGTGTAAAGTGGGGTTTTTTTTCATCATTTTTCTGACGTTGTACTCCCTCGCATCCACTTTCCAAAATCACATGAATTCCTTTGAGGTTATGCCCTTGTAATGCTCTGACTTTAACAAGGCAAAGTTCATATAGTCATCAGAAATAAAAATTCTAAGTCATAAATGCAGAAATGCTGCTAGTCAGAGTCTATACTGGGTTTAAAAAATTATTTTTCCCCTACCAGTAACTGTCATCTGCAGGCAGGATGGTGACAGCCGTCTCTTTTGGTTGATTAGATCCCCGTAGCCATCTGCAAGTGTGCCTGTTCCATCTGCAGCCTTTAAATAGAGAGATGAGTTAGACATTCTCAGCACACTGGGCAAGAATGTGCTCAATAGGAGTATACAAGGTCTGAGGAATATTTTTAGTAAATTGCTAAAACTTCAACTATTTTACAAGCATTGCTAATGTGAGAAAGTGGCCCTGACAGCAAGTTCTAATTGCACTTGGCTGTAATTTAAACATAACAACATCATATTATAACAAATTAACCTCAAATACATCACAGGATATTTACAGCATGGGCCAATTCATTCTAATGCTTTCAGCCAACTAGGGACAGTTATATTAGACATTGCAATTTTTGTGAAGTCAAAATCTTGATGTGAAAATATCCTAAGGGGTATTTTTAGTCAATCTTATCCCGCCACCTTTTGCAATATAAGAACTAGAACTTCTGCTCTATTTTGAAAAGTCCACAGTTTGTGCACATACACAGACAAACATGTGGTTATTGTATAAATCATTGTCTTTCAAAATAAACTTTCGGGATTCATCATAACGCCTGAAACCAATGGAACCTGAGCTTCCAAAAAGAGATATTTCCAGCCTTAGGCGACATATTCATGGTGACACTGCGCCTGCTGGACAAAAACATCAATTTCCTCTCGGGGAAAAGCCAATCTGGACTCTCTTCTTCATTACAAAAGAGCCTCTTCTGATGTGAAGCACATTGCTTTTAAATTGAATGAGAGAAGCTGGTGTGATTGGCCCTGATTGATGCACCCATTGATAATATATTCATCCTAATCTCACCTGTTTCTCCAGCTTCACCACATGTGCACTAAAATACACAGTCATAAAGCCCTTTGTGTCATTTGCCATGAACATAAACAAAAATAGACAATTGTAATTATTTAACACTGTGTCACAGACTGTCATTTTTTTCTGTGACTGGTTGTGTGTGCGTTAGTGTTTGTGTGACTATAAAGCTTTAAAAAGGAAATCCCTCAGAGACAGGGGGTGGATTATGCTGCAACACCTCATTATATCTTCCTGTGCTTATCAGTGTTGTAAATGTCTAAAAGATGTAACACTAGCTGTCTCCTAAGAATATAGAACTGTATGTTACAGCACGTAATGAGCAAGAAGCAGCAAGACTCAAAGGTGATTTCAAGTTTACTGATTTCATTATTTTTTAAAGCAGATTAGCACATTTGTTTCCACTAAAAAGTGTTAAAAACTGAGATGAATTTTGTCTTTTGTACATTTAGTATCTCAAATTTTAATCAACTGCCATTTCCTCTCCACAGAATCGCAACAGGACAGGCAGGAACAGAAATCAAAGATGTGGTAACCATAATAACGTTGCAGAGTCTGAGTACGATGTGGTGGATGACCAGGAGGAAGTGCTAAATGTGCACATACTTCCTGCGAGGCCTATAAATGATGAGAGAGAGTATGCAGGTAGAAAAGACAACACTTTCACTTTCACTGAGCTTTTTCCAGTTTTGCTTACGTAGAATGTAGCGTGGGTTTAGTTTCATTTAATCCTCACAAATGTCGAAGTCAAGTTTTGTTTCTGTTTGTTTAACCTTGTTTACATTAAAGCTGGGTGAAAAACAGTGCAACCACAAAGTTGCCATATTGGTCACTGAGTGGGATGAGACTTAGATTGAGCGAATCTGACCTTTACTATTTGTCGCCACCTGTCAAGTTGTCATTACTGCTGTCTGCCTTACAGGGACAGTTCACCCACAATCAATATTATACTACTATACTATTTATCCATCAAGATTGTTTAGGTGCGAGTTAGTGAGTGTAGTAGATATCAACCGTAGAGATGTCTGCCTTCTCTCCAATATCGTGGAACTAGATGGCACTCAGCTTGAGGTGCTCAAAGCACCAAATAAAAAAATAAAAATAAACAACTGGAAAAACTCAACAGTAATGCCTATTTCCAGAAATCATGACACAGTAACTCAAGATAATCCACAGACCTTGTGAGCAGTTTCATGGAGGAACTATTTTCTTTGTACCAAACTACACCTGCCCACCCCATCGTCGCACAGAGGGAAACATCTACTGTAGCTGCTCCCCTCCAGTTCAGCCACGGACACAAGGCGTTTGTCTCATTTTACGGGCTTTTATTACACAAAAATGCAGTCATTACATTAACATTAATTAGCAAAAGACACTCAAAGCATTATTTAATTCAACTCAAATGTCAATAATGAAATTAAAGGTATAAGTGCCACTTATGGTAGTTATATCTACTGCTAGCTCACATAGCACCACTGAGCTGGCTAATGTTACAGCTCAGCAGAGATGGATGCCATTAATGTTTACACCTTGTGCTATCATAAGCTCGAGACTCTAGTCCACAAGTAGATGCACGCTTCCTTCAGCGCAGTGATACGGTTGGTGGGTGTAGTACGGTAGAAAGAAAATAGTTCCTCCATGAAAATGCTCACAACAAGGTCTGTGGATTATCTTGAGTAACCAGGTCATGATTTGTGGAGAGAGACATTGCTACTGAGTTAATAAATAAATAAATACAATTATTTTTGGTGTTTTGGGCACCACAATCCAAGTGCCGTCTAATTCTATTATAAATAAGAAAAGGCAGACATTTGGACAGCTGATATCTCCAACACTCCAAAACTCACTCCAAAATGATCTAGACTGATAAATAACACTACGTTTAAGGATAGAAAAAAAATGTTTTTTTTGATTGAGGAATGAACTCTCCCTTCAAATATAGCACATAAAATGCATAGATAGTTCATGTAAAATTCATAGATAGCTCATAAACCATATTTCAAAAAAAAAATTTTTTACTTTAAGTCCCAAATTTCAACTTAAACATGTGTCTGCATTGTAGTTGACAAAATGAGAGTGATTTTGTTTCATTTTCCTACACAGAATAGCTCTGGTGAACATAATTAGAATGAAGCTGAGTGAAGTGCAGGCACAAAAATAACTAGCTCCACCGCAAACTGTAGTGAGAATGAAAGCGGAGTGTATCAGAGAGAGAGAGAGAGAGAGAAAGCTCATGCTGAGTGAGCATGATCTGCCAGTGGGTCTCCAGGGCCATCTGTTGGCTGAGTCAGACTGCGGGAGATTACAATTATCCAGGAGCCGAAGGGGGAGAGAGGGAAGCATGTAGTGTGAATAGACTCCCTTTACTCTCCTGCATGGATGTGGCCCACAGCCAGGGGCCTCACAGCTGCACGTCTACAACTTTATACTGAATGTGGCTTTTAAATTTGTTCACACTTGGAGTGTTCTCCCTCTGTAATCAATACAGTCTGCTGCTGCAGCGTACTGCTGGGACTGGCAACGACCGAGTTACAACGATGATACAAACTCATGGAGTGTTTAAAGTGTCTACTAACACTGGAACTACTGAAACTACTATCATTACTATCACTGTAAGAGCGAGGGCATCACAACTTCTTTTTGCTTTCAAGACAGGGATCTTCCAAGGTCATCATCGGCTCAGAGCCTCTCATCACTCGCCACTGTAAGCTTTCTGATTTTTGTTTTCTATAAATAATTTAATTACAACTGCACTGCTGTAAATGTCTGCTTATAGCTTGTGTGCTCTCCACTCCATCAGGGTAACGCTAACATCCCACCGAGAGAAATCCCCCATACTTCAGGTAGAGAAATGCAAATTTCCATCATCTGAATTTTAATTATTGTGCTTAACACACATAGTGGTGGTCTTACTTGGCCTGCCACAAGAAGCTAATGATGTTATAAACTATGGAGGAAGTATACAAATTGTTAACTTAATTAAGAGTACTTATATCAAACAGTGAAAATACTCTATAACACATGAAAGTCTTAGTCTGAGTAAAAGTATGCATGTATAATTGGGAAAATGCACTTAAAGTATCAAAAGTAGGGGTTGACTGATATTATTTCTTCGGGGCAGATACCGATTATTAGTAGTTAATAGGACCGATAACAGATATTTGGAATTGATATGCATTTACAATAAAAATGAAAATCTTTATGTCAATATTTAAATTTGGAATATAACAAACTCCAAAACAAAACTTTTATGAAATGTTTAATAAAAACTGAAATGTTCAACATCATATACAGCAACTTGACTTATTGTTGTGTCAATAAGTCAAGTGAAAATTTAAATTTAAAAAAAAGTAAATAAAAATAGCTCCCTTAATTTTTACAAAGTAAAAGTTCCTCCCATGCTGACACTTTGTTTGGACTTTCTAATTAATTAATTTTATTGGCGATCATTAAAATAAAATACCCATATAGATAATCTGCAAAATGCCATATATCAGCCCCAATAATCGGCCAGGCCAATAATCTGTTGACCACTAATTAAACAAAAATGGCCCCTAAGAGTTTTATACTATTATGTATTATAGATTATTATGACACATACATTTAAAAGCCAAATGTTACTGTTGAAGTTATGTTTTTTAGGTTGCATTTGGTTAAGGTGGAGCTAATTTTGAACTATTAGTGGCTACTGATTATTTCCATTAAGGATTCAACTGGTGATTTTTTTCTCTATTAAGTGAAGGATTGTTTGCTTTTCAAAAAGAGAGAAAATATTGATAAATTCTGTGACAATTATCAAGAGCCCCAAAAACACCTTCACAACATTTGTTTCATCCAACCAACAGTCCAAATCTCCACATTATTACAGATACAGTACATGATAATTATTGCACTTACTTAAAGCAAAAGCAACAAATCTTCACATTTGTGAAGCTGGAATCATGAAATCTTTTTGTTTTTACGTAAAAAATAACTTCAGTTAGTTTTCTTTCGATTGACTAATGATTACTTGACCAATCATTTCACCTGTACTGGTATATACTCTACAAATGTAGAACGGTAAAAAGTCTGATATTTTTCTACTGAGATGAAGTAGAGTAGAAGTATTAAGTGGCATTAAAAGAAAAGGCTCAACTACCTGAGTAAATGTGGTAGTTGCTTTTCTCTGCAACTTAGAGACTTATATTTACTTGGCCACAGGCTGCTGCTCAGCAGTGGTTACAAAGGGTTGTCATCATCATTCAAGAATTAACATTAAATTAAATGGCAACTCAGGAATGTGAAAGTGTTGCTCATAGTACTCATAGTACTGAAAACATACACATACCACAGCTTCATAGTCTCTTTGAGATCACAGTATTAATTTTATGCACATTCACGGCACGGTTCAGTCTTTTCAGTGTTCGCATAAATCCCCAGACAGTCAAGGTAACAACTAGCTACTGAACACAGTCAAGCATGTGACTCAGATATTTGTCACAGTTTATTATATCTGCATGCTTTCGAAATCACATTTAATGCTTTTTAACCCCTTAAAAACCCGAGCACATCACCGTTATTTCTTCCAAAAACACTTAAAAAAAGAAGTTACAAGATGCATGCAATAAGCTATAAAAAAATCATCTGAAATTTAGCAATAAATAAATAAATTAATAAAATGAATCAAAAGCAAAATAATATTTTAAAAAATAATACAATGATGAAATTATTAACATTAATGGTTAATTGTAAATACAGTTAAATTAGAAAATTGATGTCATTCCAGGTTTTAAAGGCTTAATATATTTTAAATGAGCATGTAATACTTAAGCTGATGATTTTCAAGTCAATTATGGCCCTTCATGTTTCGGTTTAAAGCAAACTACCTACAGCCTTGCAGTTTACTAAAAAGTGTAAACTTTCCCTCTGAAAAGGGGGCAGAATATCAAAATTGTATTTAAGAGCACTTCTCCAGTAAACATATTCTCTTCACATGATTATTTTTCTACATTCTGTGTTTTTTAAACACAGCTCCCACGGTAAATAGAGACCTGAAACCAAGCAGAAGAAAGGCCAGATTTGGTAAGATGACTTAACTTTCCTCACATTCACTCCCGTCTGGCCTCAGAGACAGCTTATATATTCACATGTTGCTCTTTTAGATAAAAGGCCTGCACCTGCGCCGCCAGGAGACCAGGTAAACACTTACAGCTCAGTGTATCATTAATTCTGATGTGTAAATAATTGTGATGATTGCAACTCATAAAATAGTTAATGACTTTTCTCTCTTCAATATCACAGCACTCACACAGGTAATTTACTCCACTACTATTCAAGTTATTCATTGTTGACTTTAAAATAGTTATAAATGGACTTACAGCTGAAGCCTTTGTACTTCCAGGTGCTCTCCATCACCTCCACCATTTATCTCGGAGTTAGTGAATCACCTGCCTGCGCTGACTGTACATGAACCCTGCAGGAGAAAGTGAGTGCTGTTTTACTGCAGGACACAAAGCAAGAAGTCAGACCATCACTTGTTGCCGTTTTATTAAGCTGTAGCTGGCTTTGACCCTCACTTCTAAGTTGTACATGCTTGTTAACTTTGCTTGCCTTCGCTTCTTGTGTTCATCTAAGATGAGAGCAGAGGAGGCAAGGAGGAGACACGAGGAGTCAAGGAAACAGGCATTTAATAAAATGAGATATCCATGCTCCTGAGCCATTAACTTAAAAGCTACATCAATTATATGTGACGTGTGGCATAGCTGCATCATCAGCTGTGTGTCCAAAGTCACTGAAAAAGACTTCTGCAGAGGATACACCTGTGCATCCTCACTCATGGCTCCTGAGGGCCACGCCTCCTCTCTCTTCTCTCCTTGAGATGCATTAAAGGAGCTAAAACACCCTTTTTTGAGATTTTCAGGTCAGACAGGAGGAAGAGGAGAAAAATGAGAAAAGCCCTTCTTGGGACCCTCTGTTCTGTGTGAATAGTGGAAAGGACGCCCTCTTTGTTTGAAGTTTGTACAGTGTAGCAGTGGCGCCATCTGCTGTCAGAAATATTATCACAGGAAGGATTTGTGTCTGATAAAGCACATTGTGATGTTATGTGTAACTAATACTCTTTTCCATTTCAGTGGACAGAAAGCAACCAAAAAGGTAGGTATTCACACATGCTGCATAATTTTTACACCTAAGAAATGTTGTGCCAGATTTTTTTCATGATCTTGTTGCCTGGGTCTCACTTGTGTATGTACCATTTATTTATCTATTATGTTAGTTGTTTACTTTCCCATACCAGTAATACTTAACTTGCAACCCGTGAGTTCGCAGATTTGGCCTGTGATGCCCGCTGATATTTTCTAATTCACAATGAAAATAAGCAGACTCATGCTGGTCTTGTCAGTGGTAGTGGTAGTTTCTACTTCTGTAACCCTAAAACTATGTTGTTTACATGGTGCCATGACACAAACTTTTCTTCCAATCAATAGGGATTTAGCCATGTTATTTTCATAATCATTTACTTCTATCTTAAACTAGTGTTGTCTCAAATATCAATTTGTCAAGAAATATCAAATCTGAGCATTTTAAACTGTTTCATTACATTTTTTTTCACATTATCAATACACAGGCACTAGCTACAAGGGGTGGGGGGAAATCGATTCACATAAGGATCTCGATTCTCTTTATAAAAAATCCTACATCGATTATTCTTAACCCTCTTAAATTTTTATCATTTAGAAAAGTCTTAATAATTTTGAGACCGTTTGTCGAATCGCCTTACTGTTTTCGCCGGTGAAAGCTGCCGGCTGCGCCGTTCAGAGGGATGTCTCCGATGCATCGTAGCTCTTTTAGAAGCCTCAGTATCCAGCCTGCGAACTCGGGTGTTTTGCGGGACCTTGTTCAATAAATACATGGTGATAGATCCGATATTGGGTGTCTTCCGTCCATATTTTATCCATATTTCGATGACAAAAGTACATTAGCATTGATGCTAAACGCCATATTGGTTTCCCATGGTTCCTTTGGAGAAAGGTCAGAGGTTTGTTTCGGTCTTGTCCACCAATCGGAAAACGATCCGACGCTTTATATCCGCTTACGTATGCCACACGTCATCTGGAGCACACTGCACTGTCAGTGGCCTAATCCTATTGTAGCTATCGCTCAGTTATTGGTAGCGTCTCCTGCGTTAGAATAAACTCTGGTAGCCCCTATAATGACAATAATAATAATAATAATAATAATAATAATAATAATAATAATAATAATAAGACAAGGGTAAATCAGGAGACAGTGTAACAAGCAGCAGGGCCCTATATGGATGTAAATCCTGTGTTCACTGCAGGCGGAGCAGGCAGGAGAATCAGGCCCCTCTTTGACGTGTCAGGAGTGTGATGTGGCCCTCTGCATCATCACAGATGGAAGCTGCCTTGCAGAATGGCACAGATAATGGGATACACCAAAAAAAAAAACCAATGGGACTTTTTTGGAAATTGATTTTGAATTGGAAATCGTTTTGAATCGAGAAGCGATTCTGAATCGAATCTTGACCCCAAAAATCGAAATCGAAATTGAATCTTGAGATACTGAAAGATTCACACCCCTAATTGTGACAACACTATATTACTTTACACAAACTCATAACCTAATTAGAAAGGACTCCTTAACTTTTTTGTCATTGTGGGTTGATTTGTTTTTAATCTTTTATGATATTACTTCTAATAGGCAGAATTCAGCTCACATACCAAAGGTAAGAGCTAATTTAGAGTGAATGTAATATTTTTTATTTGAACATCTGACAGTTGTAAAAATGCTGAATGTCTTTTTTAGATCTACAAAATGCTGAAAGTGCTTCAAAAAAGCATGCTGAAAGTGCTTCATCTTTTCATGCCAATCAAAGACATTCTCTGGATCTGGAAACTCATGATATAGAAACAAGGTTCGACTTTCATCTCTCATGCTTTTCAGGACAATTATGTCAAGCTATGCCATGTCTGATTTGCTATGTCTTCCTTTATTTAGGTCACAACAAAATCTAGGTAAGTAATGTTATAGATCATCAACATCAACATTATACATTAATGATGGAATATGTCAACATTAACATCATCTTAAAGAAAGGGTGCCATCAAAACGTCATCACCACGAGTGGCCTCAAACTAAAGAAGACTTTGACCACCATGACTTTGTTCCGATGGAAAAGCCTCAACAGGTATACTCTCTGCTACAGGGTAAAGCAAAGTCTATAAGGGTAAAGCAAAGTCTATAAAATCATTATTTACTGAACTCTATAATATTTAGTCAACAACCCAATTGCCAGAAAATGCTGGCATTGTACATCTCTGCAAACCACAGATAACATTACATTTGTTGGTTATTATGTCGCGGATATGTTAGAACATTTCACTTCAACAAGTGTGCTTAGGTTTAGGCCCCAAAAACATTTGGTTATGGTTAGAAAGAGATCCTGTTTGGGATTTGTTTAAAAAAAGCAGTTTCAGTGGCATTATTACTGCTGGAATCGCAACAATGTCTCTAAAGAAAAAAAAATATTTTTATGGTGCTATCCGCATTAGAAAAAAAGGCCACAGGTGGCTAAAAAACACCAACTTTTGGTGGCTATAAAGGCACTTGATACACAGCAAGGACTTGCTTAAAAAGAGCCAGTTTTGTTGTTTGTTGATCAGAACAGTGGTCTGCAGCTTAGAGAGCATCTCGCCAAAGTGTCATGACATCCACCATACCCTCCACCTCCTAATGGCAAAGTCAGCTCATATACAACATCACATTAGAGACATTGATAATATATGAATAAAATGTGCAAGTTCAACATGTTAATGGTTTGCATAAATGTACAATGCCAACACCATTTTCATTTGGTGACTGGGCTGTTGTTGAATTAACTTTACTCAAGTACTCAACTTATGGACAATTTTCATTGAACTTGAGTATTTCCATTTTATGTTATACTTCTACACCACTACATTTTGCAGGCAAATATTTTACTTTTTACTGCATTACATATACAAAGCATATTTAGATTATAAATTAAATAATAAATCATGATATATTACTATTTGCTGACTGTCAGTATATAAAATAATCAAGAGCCTTATCTTTGGCAGCTGCAACACTAAAGTGATGTACACATTAATGCATCACTAATTATAAACCAGTTATATATATTCTTGTGAAATGGCCATTCTGCCTGGTGTATACTTTTACTTTTTGTGCCTGTAGTAAGCAAACTCTCTGAATACTTCACTAATATTTGGCAGACATACTGTGAGGACTGGTATATCGGGGCTTGTACTCGAGCAGATGCAGAACACGCCTTACACCTGGTAAACAAGGTACTGTACCTCCTCTAGTATGAAGTAAATCCAAAAATTATCAAATATAGCTCATCTATTTTTGATCACATTTACCACATTAGGATGGAGCATTTTTGGTACGAGACTGCTCCGTCAACACCAACAGTGAGCCCTTGGTATTGGCTGTGTACCATGAGAAGAAGGTTTACAATGTAAAAATCCGGTTCATCGAGAACATTGGCAAGTACGTCCTGGGCACAGGACAACGATCAAATGATGTGAGTGGACAAATTTTCAAAAGATAGCTCAACAACCACTCTGTTCATTATATTCACCGAAGCTCACATCTTATTTCTCCTCAGATGTTTGACTCTGTGGCCGACATCATCAAGTTTCACTCCATATTCCCAATAATACTCATCAGTGGAAGAAGTATGCCTGCAAGCAAATACCCAGAAAACTGTGTGCTTACATTTCCAGTAACGAGACGAGATGTTGACCAGCTGCTGCAATAACACCAGAACCATTTCAGCAAAAATAATCTGTTCAATTCCATCTGGTTGTAACCCAAAATATCCACTTATGTTTAACATGAGCATGCTAAGAAACAGCTTACTGTGTGTAAAAATTGTTAAAGTGTTTGTGTCAATAAATAAACGTTTTATCCAAATCTGCAACTAAAGATTATTTTCATTATCAGGTAATTTGTTTGTTACCCTTAATTGTTTTTCTTGTGTACAACAACAGTCCAAAGAACCAAAATATAGCGTTTTTTAATGATACAAAACAGAGAGAAGCAGCAAACTCTTATATAAGAAGAGAATTATCTGTCATTTTTGCTTGATAACTTTACCACATTAACAAAGTACATGGCAATCAATTTTGTGCCTTAGCAAATGGCAAGTCTTCAATCTTCTCCAAGCACGCCAAATTTGGAGACTCTCGATCAAAATTGTTACTTAATAAAACATAATTTCAAGATAGTGAGTGAACATAAGTGGTGGAAATTTTAAGCACAGTTTTGATATACTTTGCTTGACTATTTTCATTGTATTGTATGTTTATAGGCCTTGTTGGGGAGAAAAACTAGCATTGATTTAGATGATATGAACAAAGCCGGAGAAAAAGGCAGCAGGCATTGAGGCCGAGCAGTTTATTTAAAGGCAAAGGTATTTAATGTGTGTGTGTGGTTCTAGCTCTGTAATATGAAAACACATTTATTAACAATAAACAAAAGAATGAACTAATAATGTGCCGTGGCAAGGTATATTAAAGTATTAAAGGAAAACAACTTACATGACGCACGCATTGTTGCTGACGGACAGAAGAACAAGCAAAGGCCTCTCATTAAAGAGTGATTGCATCTGAGGCAGGTGGAGCCTCTAGGCAGGTGCACTTGATTTATCCTCCTTTCCTCTAGAAAGCCTACTTCCACTCTACCACATTTAGGAAGCAAATATTGTATTTTTCACTCCACTACCAACACATTCCCAAGCTGCAGCTTTGTCAGTGACCTCCCGCCACATATAATTCGACTGCTTTGGTTAATAGATCTATAAAAGACTCAGATTATTACTGCAAAGTGCAATGAACTAATAAACGATGATGGATTTTTTATGAATTAAGCCACCTGAGCCGTATAAAGTAATTAAAATTAGCCACCTTAAACACACTGCTGGAAAAAAAGCAGCTTGACCAGTTTCAGAAGGTTAAGCTGGTTGACCAGCTTGTTTGACATCTTAAGGTATGTTTTGCATGATTTTTGTTGGTTCAGCTGGTCATACCAGCTTGTGATGGTCACTCTAGTGTGAGTATGGAGAAATAACAGTGTCATGAGGAGGAAATATGAAAAGCAAAGGGCACAAATCAGTTAAGTCTGCTTTCATGTGATATGCATAAAGATAAATGTGGGCAGTGAATTAAAAAAAAATATATCCATATACACACATGCACCCATAACATTTAGCCTATACATATCAACATCAAACATCAGTGATACTCAGTTTACAGCTAGCATGCCAAATGTGGATGCTGGGCAGCTCCCATACATTATCAGATTCACAATAAAAATAAAGTGATTCACAGTTGGAATTATTTTTGTACATGTAGTATACATAAGGCGCAAGGGTGCATAAAACAGTCCTTGAAATGTCCTTAAATTCTAGCAACATCCTTAAATCCTAGAAATGTCCTAAAATCCAAGAAAAGTCCCAAAATCCTAGAAATGTTCTAATATTCTAGAAACATCCTAAAATCCTAGAAATGTCCTAAAATCCATGTATGGCATATATACAACATATATGGCTACATACGACCATGAGTATGGTGTTGAGAATCTGTAGAAGTGACAGTCTCTAAAAAGACTTTTTTGAGATTGTTCTCCATAAATAACTGGAACTTTTTGCAGATGAGACTGGACTTAAGCCTGTTTTTCACTAAGCATTGAGTAGTAGGCTGTCAAGGTGTTGCTCAATGCATCTACAGGAAATGCCATCAAGTAATGTTCAAACCTGCCCACCTGCAGCAAGGTAGCACTGGTGTGCTCCAGTATGGTGTAACAAACCTGCAGGAAGAAGAATTTTAAAAATTATACGTAGAGATGACAAAATGCTCATTTCGCCTCCATCACCTAAAGTTACCAACTGGCAACACTTCTATTTCTTAGTATAGGAAAACCTTTTATACTGCCACTGTTCTGTTCTATTCTATGAATTAATAAAAAGAGAAGGAAAATATATAATATAAAATAAATATATGATAGAATAGCCAATTCAAAGGTCATTTATAGAGCGGTCAGAACACCAGATATCAGATATCAGATGCGGTGCAGGTTTAATTTGCACATGCACTGGGAGAAAAAAGAAAATACAGTGCATGAGAAAAACAGCCTGGGTGAATACAAAACAAACAATAAGGTAGACAGTATGAGGTAAAAAAAGTGTTTTGAACATTACTATTTAAACAAGTTCTAGTAACTACCCAAAATACAAGTATGAACCTGAAAATGAGTATGTGATCTTGAAAGAACAGAGAAACAACAAGAAGACATGACTCACACCAGCTCAAGAGGGCATGTTTGGGAGTGTTGCTTAGAGATTCCCTCCTCCTGCTCCACATTCCTCGGAGAAGACGATTAGAAGTTTTAGAAGTGTATGTGGAAAAAACACTTATGTGACACAGGAATTAGATTTTATCAAGTATGTTTTATACATACTCACACACACACACACACACACACTCTTGGTACATGTGATTGCTGGTTATTTGTAGGACTTTTACTCCATGCAATAACTTAAGTGATGTTTGTAGTCATGCAGCTGTGAATAGGTAGCTATCAAATGTTGGAGAAGTGCATAAGTGATATAAAATATTTTGTATTTTAGAAAGGAAAGATAAGTTCAGCAGAGAAAGTTAATGACTGGGAGGGGGTCAGCTTTGCACCTATTTTTCACACTACCCCTCCGAAGAGAGGCTATTAATTAGATACAACACCCAGGACATTTATCTTTTTCTCTTTTCTCTTTTTAACTATTTTTCTTTTTGGCATCATACTCAACCCAGCAGCTAACACTCTGCCAAATCTTTATTCCCGGACCTCCCCACTTTTTATGCAACTCCATAGGTCATAGTCACACGTGTATTACTGAAGATGAAGTCACATGCAATGAGTTATTATTATTACTTGCACACTGCTGGCACCTCTTTGAAATGTTGTATTTTCCTTAATTGTATGCATTTTATACACTTTATTTTCAGCTTTATTTTCATTAAAATGACCTTATTAGGTTTTATTTTCCATCTCATGTTGTGAATTGTATTTTTATCTATATTTTTATCTTACTTTTACAGGTATTTTATCAATGTGAGGATGCATTCTTTGTATTTTATTCTTATTTTATTTTTACATGTGGGTTTTATTATGTTTTAATGTCTTCTATATCTTCTCATGTGAAGCACTTATGACATTTAATTTCTCTGATTCAAAATGCGCTGGGTGGCATTTCTTGTATGATGTTGCTATACAAATAAAGTTTATCATTATTGCTGCTGTTTACCTATTTTATTTTTTTTAATTTATCCATCCTTGTATGCTTCTGCTCATTTACCTGCTTACGAGTTTCTTGGCTTATTTATTTATCTATTATCTTTAAGCACTTGATTTTGTTGGGATTAATAATCACCAAACAGGCTTGGAGCAAAGTTTTTGTAACTGCCATTTTTGTAAATCTTCCGGCTGCCAATAAAAACAAAAAAAATGAAAAAGAAAAAGAAAGCGCAAAACTACTATTACACAAAGCACAAATTAATTACAGTATTGTGTCATAATTAAACTGTAACCCGAAATGTGAAGATCAGTCCCTTTGTTCTTTGTCTCAGGATGTTGCGTGTGTGCTTGCTGATAGTTCCTGTCTTTCTGGAATGTGCAAGTTTTAGCAATTCTCAGGTTACTGTGAGTTCAGGGGATCGTAAATTGAGTTTTTTTTCCGTTAGTGGCATCCCTGGAGTTTTAACAGACCTGACCTGAACTGGGTGAGTCCAGTCATTTTTTCTTTGGAGAGAGAAATCCTTAACTCCACACCACAGCATGAAACACAAAAGCACTTATGTGTAGAAAATAGGTGGAGTCACTGGCTTACCGTACTGACCTACCATTGGGCAGTTTGATAATTTTCATATGTAAAACATCTACAAAAGGCAGGAGTCTGGGTGAAGGAGGTCTTTTACCTTAGTAAAAATAGGAATACCACTGTAAGTCCTGCACTCAAAATCTTACTTAAGTAAAAGTGCATATGGATAAGCATAATATAGTAAGCAAAATATACTTAAAATAGACTACAAAAAGTAAAAGTTAAGATTATGCAGAGTGGCCCATTTCAAAATAATATATACATCGCATCCATTAATTATTATTAGTGCTGCATTAATGTGTGAACATCACTAATGTTGCAGCTGGTAAAGGTTGAGCTAACTTTAACTATTTGATCACTTTAATCATTCAACCTGTATCGAAATCTCAAGGAGTCATTGACAGCATACCCACAATTTCAATGATGTACAGTTAAAACAGCACAGTTAAAACACAATAGATACACACAAATCACACCAAAAATAATCAAATAAGATAATAATTTGTGAGCAAACAAACAGACACTGAGAAAACATGGTTAAAAACAGCTACGTGCTTCGGTTTCAGGGTGCTGGTGCTGTGCATGCTTCCCTCAGTGTCACAGTTAACAGTGGCACGCTTAAACTACTCTCAGTTTTCTTTGCTTTTTCAAGATATTTTTAACCAAATGTTTTTTTTTTTTAATTGACAAATAATCTTTTTCTAATTCAAACATTTCAGATTAGAGTCAGAAGTATATATATGTGGCCCTGTGCAGCAGTAAGGTTATCAGAGCGAGTTAGGTTAATCTACCTTTTGTCAAGTATTAAGTATTAGGTGAAAATCACGTAAAACAGTCCCTAAATGCTTAAGTGGGTCTGAGGGGCACAACTGGGCCCGTGGGCCAAAGTTCAGACATGTTTGCCTGAATAAAACCTGTGCTTTTTGTACTAGGTCAGGTTAAAATGTGCACTGTGAAAATGCTCCAGTGGTCTCTTTTTTAACAATACGGCTTGAGAGTTTCTAAGTGTGTTCAGAGACCTGTTGACCTATGAGAAAGGGCATGTGATGATTGTGCAGTTTATGTTATTCTGTTGAACAAACGGCAACAGGCCATAAAACTGTGATCATGTTTTAATAGAAAAAAGAGGAGTTAGACAACTGTTATTATAAAAGCATGGAACACGATAATGAACACTGCGAATGTAGTAAAACCAAAAAACAGTTTTAACAGCAAAATGGGTAAGTCTAACACGCATGAGGACTGAATGAAGGGCAAAGTAAAAACATTCAGAAACAACAGTCACACCCTAAACACCTTTAAAATAATTATAATTATATATATATATATATATTTATAAAACAAAAACAACACGGCAGGTTCAGACACTGCAGTGTTAGGATAATAAAGCACAACATTACTGCTGCTGCAGAAGAGGCTGTGGAATGTAATCCATTCCCTACTGAGTATCAACAACAGATATCACATTTTAGATGTATAGGTATATACACAATAGAATCTGTGGGTGATTGAAACATATATACACGATAAAAACTGGGCAACCAAAACCTTTACATAGGATCATAGGTCTAGCACCTGATACATCTTGGTTACATTATAGACAAGAGTGTTGATATGCAGTCGTAGGAAGAGCAACGGATCTGCAAAGTGTCCTTTTTGAAAATCATACAAGTTTTAACAGGTTCCCAGAATCACCACAGTCACTTTGTATGTACAGATAAGATAAAACACAAACGTGTCTTTCTGTTACAGTAATAAACCAGCTGCTTTTGTCTGCTCCATCTTGCACCTCTGTTTAAAGCTGCAAAGAGGCTATACATGGATGATATGGCATTTATTTCATTATTTTTTTTTTAAAAAAGGAGCAAAATGTAGGGCACAAGGAATTACAATCACTCAACATGGCATTAACACTTGTTTCTGGGGCCTCCAATAAGTTAATTACAAAATATATGTGATGAATTACACATTGGCATTTTAAGAAAACTAACACCTAATGTGGTAAAAATAATAAAAATTACACTGTGTTCCTGAAATTCAGATTTAAATAAGACTGAAAGTGTAAATAAAAATGCAGAATACTTCTTTGAATTAACTTTTTTTTAATCCATCTGGAATATTAGTATTGTCAAAACTTAAGCTTTTAGCTCCGGTCTCTCAGACACAAAAACTCTCAAACTCTCAGGCACTGGTCGCCAGCAGATAAAATCAAAAACATTAACGTGTATCACCAAGTATGGCCAGCAAAGTGGTAAACTGGTGTGAGAAGCTGGGGCACATTCCAAGTTTAAAGTACAGCTGTGACATTTCACTTCACACAAAACGAGGGACGGCACTCAAACGTTTCGTCCGTTTCTCTGCAACATTGGGTGATTTACAACACATTCAAACTGATAAACAGTGGTGTGCATCCCCAGCTTCCATTATTTACACCTATACGTGTCTTTTTTACTGGTCCAGTTAATCTGATGAATTTACCAGTGACTGATGACCGTGTGGAGAATATGACATGCAATATCTCCCAAATGTAAGAGTTTGCAAAGAGTGCCTGAATGCACCACTACACTTCTGGCCAATGCTGAAAGATACACATATGGTCCCTTTTACACTGACTGTTCCAAGGCGGGAATATTGTGCCATTATGCTGCCTCGCCCATCTGTATATACTTTCTCTGTCGGCAGGATGATATCATGGGCGTGACAGGTGTATCATTTTGATAGCGTGTTACACATGCGACCCACCATGGGAGCCATAAAAGTCCACAAATCTGAAAAACAATGAGATTCTGGAGCTCCTTACCATTCGAGCAGAGGACGAGATCAATGGTCAAGTAACAGAGACGCTAAATGTTTGTACTTGACACGTTACGCCGCTGACATGTACGTATGTTCTATGTCACAATGGAGTCTGATGTGGTTGTGTTAAATGCCTCTCTTGTTTCCACGATGCCAGCAGGCTATTTAAAATTACACACTAGAGCGGGATAATGCTGCTGTGTTTTGGTTCTGTGTAAAAATGAAAAGGCAATGTAAAAAAGGGACTTCATAGCGGCTCAATGACGCAATCTGTGTGTAAAAGGGGCTTATGATACTGCATGTGAGCTCAAACAAAGCAGCATTTCTCTTTTAGCATTTGATATGGGACGGGCCTTATTCACCACTTGTACAGTGCTGACTTGTTGGATGCAGCTCCTGAATTAGGATGCAGCACCTGTGTATATAACAACCTGTTTTCGCCAACAAATGAAGAAAGCAGGGACACTGTCCAACAAGTAAAACTTTTTATAGGCTTGTAAGTGCCTTGTGTCCCTCGCCATGGACTGGTTTTAACAACAGAAAATGGGGGTTTATACTGGCACAAGGCATTTTTTCAATGTATATATTTGTGCTAAAAATTTAATATGAGGTTTCACCCAAAAGAAATGACATCTCACATAACATTTGATCATTACTTTAAGTTATACTGTGCAGGATTGTTGGATATTATTTGTAAACACCCACAAATGGGTTTGTGAGCACAGCGCAGGCGGGTAGGCAGATCAATGGCGAGAGGAGCAGCTGCTGCCAGTGAATGCAAACTTTTAGACTCAACACAATGAGTGGTTGCCTTTGACATATAATGCGCCTGACGTTCTGCTGCTCTGTCTGTTCTCAGATTACGAAAATCCTGCATAGTATATCCTTAATATTCACCACTCGTTTCCATTGTTAAATAGGGAGCTGTGCATGTCCCACATCTTAATGGCATTTTAAACATCCTGAGCAGGTAAGAAAAACAATGATTTTAAAACTCAGGTGTTGCACATCAAATTCAGGGTGTATCCAGCAGGAGCCAGATGAACTGCAAAACAATACTGATGCAAATATGTTAAAGTGAACAGCATGCATTTTCGCCTCAACTCTTGACAAATTGCCTGCTTTCTCAAACTTCTTAAACAGTACTTAACATGTGTATCACTGACTGCAATCAACTACAGCAGATGGTCCATTTTTCATATCATTGCACTTAAGTAATCCATATCCCATGCCTGTATAAACATATAACACAAAGTTCAGTGATAAGCAGATGTCCGTTCTTTTTAAATCTAATGCTTCTTTAAAGAAAATAACCGCCCTAATATTTTGTCTTTTTTTAAGTCAGCATCCTCCCATTGTAGTGCTAGTTCTCATTAATGTACACTTCTCTCCACTAATGCGTTCAAGGAAAGACTCCGACAGTGCACCCCATCACCTCATACTTCTGCCCCATCACTTTGCTCAGCCTCATTTTTAAGATTTGGCACTTTGGAGCCACCACAGGGGCATTCGCTAAAGAGTCCACCCTCGCTCCCTGACCGGACACCCGGGGCTTTGGGTGATTGAGCACCACCACAGGCTGGTTGGGGCCCGGTCGTTTCACCAGCTGGTCCACCTTCAGCGGCATTGGGTAAATAACAGTGCAATCTGAAAGACTTCTCATGGGTACCTGAGTCTTGTATTTGGATATCCTAAGTTTCAATCCCTTTTTGCTTTTTTTCCAGATGCCAAGTTGAACCCTTTTCAGAGACACGGTGAGGAACTTTGAGATGTCATGCTCACTTTTTGCCGATTGCTGCAGAGACTCCGGAGCATTTACACACGTGGAAACCGAATCCTCATATGTCGAAGATATGGAAGCAGGAGTGTTACTGCATTCCTTACTGTCTGTTGGCTTAATGCTTTTCTTTTCCTTTTTGACATGGATGTGGTTGTTGGTCGGTACAGGAGGGTGCTGAATACCTTTATCGTGCTCCTCCACTTTCACAGACTCATTGGTCTGCTCTGTCAATACAAGGTTGCCGTTGATCGATCCATCTTTTGTGGCCATCCGAGCACAGAACCTCATCTTTGGCACCTCCTTCACCTGCTCTGTGCTGTTTCTTATCTTGACGTGATCTTGTGTTGTACTACTGGAGTTGTTACTTTTATCCATCACTATACCGCGCAGAGCCATTACAAGAGGTTGCATGTTGCCTTGGACGTCCTCTGGTTGTTGACTCAAAGAAAACACAGACGAGATGACGGGAAACCCCTCAGGCTCCGGCATGTCTCCTTCTCCGGCATTGGATCTGACTTCCTGGGTCCAAGCCGACATTTTTGAATTTGTGCGGTTGGAAAGCACCGGTTTTCTGACTGCGGGCGGCTCATTTAGAGTCTTGGGTATTGAAAAGGATGACTTTGCAACATTATCCTTGGAAACCAAAGTCGTTGGAGGCCTCACTTGGGGAGGTGCACCTAAGAGAACACTCAAGGCAGGAGATTTTTGCTGGTTCAAATCCAGCGCCTCTTTCTTTATTTTTGAAGGCGTGTTGTTTTTCATCTCCCCTGGTTCCACCTTAACAGCCACCGACATGTTATCTGCAGAGATTTTTAGGTCAGTCGCTCTCCTGGGTGGGATGCTCTTGGAATGCTCAGGAATTAAACTCTTCCTGTCATCTATCGCCCTCTGAGAAACACACGCTCCCATGTTTTCTGGATGCAGGGTGCGTGTGAACCTGTTGATGGCCCTGTTGGAGATAACAGACGGCAGAGCTGCATTGTGATTAACAGGTTCTCTCTGTGTAACTTTAACTCCGCTGTTTCCTTCTCTTATAGGGTTCAGGATGCTTTTGGGGACCTTGTTTGGAATGACTGGGTGGCTTTCTAAGTTGATCACTTCTTGCGATGCTCTTTTTAATCCACCTTTGTCTTTGCTAACTTGACTCGGGATGCTTTTGGAAACACTGCCTGAGCGCTCAGCAGGACGCTCCACATTCACAGTCTTTGTATCACACTGTTTCCTGTTGACGCTGCACATCCCCATGCTCGCAGACTTTACCGTGTTTGGATGGTTTAACATGGATAAGAATGGCTTTCCCGCTGCAGTGTTTTGAGAGACCGCAGTCCTTGTGTCTTTTATCACAGACTCGTTTTCTTGTTGGGAGACGAGCCTTAACTTTAGCTCCTTTGTCCCGTTGACAGTTTTCACCTCGACAAGTTCAACCAAACAGCCAGCGGGGATCGTTACCTCCTCTGGGAGAGAAACTGTCAGAGCTCTGTTCTGCTGAATGACTCCATTTAAAGGGGGCAAAAGTTCTGTGTTACCGTTGGTGCCATGTGATGTGTGTGTTTCCAGTGTTTTCCCTCTCTGTTCATCTTTACCCAGTCTGACTGCAGGTGTACTCAGAGGGGGCACCGTCACCCGAACAGCTGGTCGAAGTGGTGATGGATCAGCAGTGGGCACACTTGATAAGGCACTGGAGACATGTGGATTTTTTATCGTGCATGGCTTAGCAGGAACTTGACTGATGCTTTTACTGTGCAAACGGTCAATGTGTTTCACAAGGCACAGCCTCCTCATGTAGCCCTGTCCACAGTGCGGACACTTGAACGGATACGTTGAATTGTGTTGCTTCAGGTGAGCGTTTAACTCTGCCTCACTGAATGACACTTTGTTGCAGTAAAAGCAGTAAAACCTCGTCAGCCCTCTGTGCTCGAGCATGTGCTTCTTGAACTCTGCTGCGTCTGCAGAAGCAAATCCACATTTCTGACAACTCTTCAAGTTTGAAGTGCTTAATACACGATCCAAGACCAGATTGGGGTGTCCACCGCTCACAGACGACAGCATGCTATGATAGCTGACAGGATTCATGATGAGAGATGAGGTCTGCTGGTCATCTGGCTGCGCAGCCCACAGAGGCTGCGATCACGCAGAGGGGGACCAACCGTGAGCTGAAAACTGAGACGTCTTCACTCTGTTTACAGCAGAAAAAAAACAGTCAGCGAATAAACCCTACATTGCTTACATTAACACAAGGCCCACAGAGCCCCTCCCCCCTCACACATACAGATCACACAGCAGTTTTTCTTTTCGCCTGCAGCTGTGTGCTCTCCACTTAACGGATTGCAAGAAAAATACACAAAACGGTTCACCAAATTACATGTAGTCATCTCTATAGATATTTCCCTGCAGCTGTCCCAGACTGGCTTCCTTTGAACACAAGGTAAGGCCCTTTCTGACCACAACAAGGGGGGTCGCGAAGACGACGGCCCGCATTTCGGCTGTTTATATTCGCAACAGCATCAAATTCCTCATACATACCTTTTATGCGTGTTGTGTTTTGTTCTGTTGTATGTTTTAAAGTGAATAGATCCTTTCAGTTGAGGCGATATTAACGCTTTTCAGGGCAGCCAAACGAGCCGCTTTGCTCTAACGTTAGCTTGGAGTTAGCAACTGTAGCCAGCGACAGATTCCGGCAATAAATTGCTTGTCTTCAAAATAAGAGTGTGAAATACAAAGGTACATTTTTCGAAAATATCTCTCCATATGTGGAGTTGGATTTTATTTACTCGTTTTGTATAACAGAAAACAATATGATGTTGCAGGTGTTTACAGGGGTTTTTGTTTATTTATGTGATTGTTTAATATTAACTTTTTCCCCCATGTTTTTCTTTTTTTCTGTAAATAATATTTGATTCTGAGTATGTGGCTGTATGTGTATAATTAGAGTGTAGGTTTAAATTAATAAGAAAGCTGGTTCATTAAAATTCAATGATTTATGGAGAAGGGGTGGGATTAAATAATTGTTTTCCTTTTCCAATATGTAAACCAAGTCATCATGTGTTTGACTATTCCTTTTGCTTTATGTTTTCCATTATCTGTACATTATACTTTTTTTGTCTGTCTGCTTTTGTATAATAATTTCTCTATTTCCTTCATGACTGAAATAAATAAATAAAGTCAAACCAAACTGTTATGCAGTGGTGAAATGACCTATATTGCACACTAGCTAAATGTAAATGTTAAAATAGAAATACAGTAATATTAAATAACCAGTACAATATGTTAATATTTAAATGATGAAAAAATAAAGTATTTATAATATGCTGAGCATGTCAGTGTGTAAAAATATGAATGTTAAGAAATACAGTAATAGATAATATTGTGTGTGTGTGTGTGTGTGTGTGTGTGTGTGTGTGGGAGTACTGGAATTACATACACATTTTTGTCATTATATGTACATTGATCGCAACAAATTTCTTGTATGTGTACACATACTTGGCCAATAAAAGTGATACTGATGTATGGTAAACTATGCCTTTATATTTTTGACTCCATGAAATGTATTTGACATTAGTTACTATTTACTTATAGGCCTATTACAAATGTTTACACATCAATCAAAGATTAAAAAAGTAATATTGGTTTCTTTTGTTTGTTTTTAAGTAATAATATCATTTATATAACTCTAAATGGCCCATTCTAAATAATGTCTTCCTTTACTTTTGATACTTTAGATATACTTTGATACTAATAGTTTTTACCTGAGTATTTTTACACTATGGTATGACCTTGACACCTGAGGACTTATTGTACTACTGCTGTGATGAGAATGAAGTATTATTTTGAAAGTTGTAACCGGAACTTTACGTTCTTGTTTTCCTCTCTTTACAGCTAACGAGCTGGGCGCAGCGTAAGTGCTATTCCCGAAGAAATCCCAAACAAACCTGCTTGAATACCTGGAATTATTTACGCTAAATGTGCTACACGAACTACGCAATGCTTTGATTGGACATCTATGTTATCCACGCCTTCAAATATGACAACTTCGAACATCTTTATGGTAATTTTAAAATCGTCGGCGCCTTTTCTCTGTCATTAAATCGTCAAAACAACATTTGTATTGGTGTTTGGAGACAGACGGGAGGTCGTGTCGTCTCACCAGTTTGTATGTGGGCTGTGAGTTCACCCAGTGACACAGGAAGTGATTTAAAGCTTTTGTATCTGACGCGATAATGAAGTCAAAGCACACAGGCCGTCACCAGCTGGGAGATAAACATCGACACGCTGTGGATGCATCTCAATAAAATATGCCCTTAAACGAATAAAAACATGCTGTTTGTACGAATCTGCAGACTTCTTCCTCCCGTGTCAGTGTCTCTGGCATTACCAAGGTAAGTAATACACTAATTAATAACGAATATTGACTGTTTCAAACCATTGTGAAACTTCACTGCATTTTATTGCATATGATTTTTTTAGAATTTGACATATTATTTTTTTTGCAGAATTAGCTCCGATTTACATCTGTTATTGTCACCCACATACTGTAGCTCATGTGAGGATCACCATGACTATTGTGAAAACACTTTCTGGGATTTACACACCATTGTTACAATTCATAATGACACAGCAGTGGCTTTCACTTGACCCTCCCATTCCCCGTCGGTCACACACACACACACACACACCCATGCACACACACACGCCTGCGAGCTTCCTGGTCATGGCAATATTAATCCAGCTAACCCGGATGCGAGCTCCCTGCTGCTTCATCCTCAGAAAGCAACTTTTCTCGTCTTTTCTCAGACACGGAGTGATCATCCGCCGCAGCATGGCCTCGGACCCGACGGCTACAGAGACGACTCGGTTCGACTTTCTGGTGATCGGCGGCGGGTCTGGAGGTCTGGCCGGGGCTCGGAGGGCGTCGGAGCTCGGAGCGACCACCGCCGTCATCGAAAGTCACAAACTCGGAGGTACCTGCGTGAGTAAAAATTAAAAACAAAACACCGCTACTCTCCATACCGACCACCACAGGCACTGTGCTGTCGCCTCTGCAGCTTTCACACACACACAAACACACACACAAACACACAAACACACACGCTGGTTGCCAGGTTCACTGCGAAACCTCCGGACTCCTTTTGTGGAAGTTTTTTGTGTGTGCAACAAACACTGTGGGTTTGTTTGAAGTTTAAAGCGTCCCAGCTGATGAGCTGTCCCCCAAAGCCCCGACACACTGAAACTAACAGCCAATGTAGGATGTTAAACAACAGAGGAGGAAGGTGACTGAGCACATTAACTCAAGTACTGTAATTACATACACATTTTCGGTATTTGTAAGTATTTTCCTTTCATGCCACTTTTTACTTCTTCTCCACTGCACTTTATAGGGAATACTTTAAAGTGAGCTACATTTATCTGATAGCTTTAGTTAGTAGTTACTTAACAAAATAAAATGAAAAAAGAAAACACAAAAAGTAAACAAAATATGATATTTTAACATAAATTGAATCGATAATTAGTTTATACAAGGTCATCTGAAATGATTAGTTTACTAATCAGTCAGTTGACAGGAAATGAATTGCCAACCATTTTGCTAAACGTCTATTTCCATGTTTTGAATAATTTTAAGGTGTTTGTTGTTTTAGATTTTTCTGTGTTGGGTACTTTTTCTTTTAATACTTTAAATACACTCTCTTGATTATACTTAAATAATTTATTTTGAACATGTAACACAAGCAAACAGAAAATATAAAAATAAAATTGCAATACTAAAAACCTAACATATACTCAATGAATAGATTCAAATAAGCAGCAAGAAATTGCATCTTACATGTTCGGAAAGCAGTATGAGGAAGTGTATACCTATTATTTGATTTGGCTAATAAGTTCATTCATGAACTTCATCTGAAACAGGCTTACTAACTTTTCATTAGTATCATTCACATCAAGTATCATTATCAATGCAGGACTTTTGTTTTGTTACAGAGTATTTTCAGCGTGTGGTATTTGTATTTTTCTCCAAAGTAAATGAACTTCATACTTTCTCCACCACTGGTTAATTTCTTCTAACTTCTACTTTCTATAATTCCCTATGCTTTACATCAGAGCAACTGTAACTAACTGTAAATGAACAAGTTAGGATACCAATTAAAAGTTAAATAATTTAGGTTAACCCGAGTATAAACTGCCACCCTTCTTCAATTCCTTCATTAAATATAAATTGAGACATTAAAGTTGTAAGCTTTGAGGCAGGTGTTGGTGCACACGAGTTTCAATATGAAGAATTTGTTTTATTTTTGTCATTGCAAGGCTGTTGAACTGGAAAACAGTTATATTGTAGGTGTTCATATTATTGTGTCCATCCACTACTTTGACATTTCAGTTGATCTGACAGATAGGAAGTTAAACCACATCCTTTTTGCATAAAGGCAACACTTAGTTTCCCAACTCTGGCAACAAATGAAGAAATAAGCTCATACAACATAATTTCGTACGTAACAAACCACAAAACAGGAAATTGAATTACAGGTAAATCCAGCAAATTCGCTTGATTGCTGTCAAAAACATGGGAGGAAGGCAATGAGCAACTTAACAAGAAATGATACAAAATCAGCAAGAAATAACTAAAAAGTGGAAGTAAAAAGCACTAAAAAACTTTCTGTTCCTGCATAATTTTCTATTAGTTTTCTCTCCCTTTTTTTATTTAACCTCTTGCAATTTGCTGCCATGACATTTGTTACCAAATTGCTCAATGCTTTTGTTCTCATGTTTCTAAATAAATCAAACAATATGCTAAGATTTAAATGCTTTTGATAGGCATCTTAATGCACCACAACAACATTTGATAATATAGTGTACCATGTTATTACTATGTGTGTCATTTATAAACACACCTGATATCCAGTGTACTCTGGGTTGTAGTTTGACATTAACTTTTCATTTAACCCTTCAACACATACAGTATTGCAACATACTGAGCAAATAGACTCCAGACCTTAGTATTGGTCTTAACTATTTTCTTTGTGTTTGCTGTTTGATCAAGATTTCCCTGAACTAATGTGCTCTGTTTGAATGTTTTTCAGGTCAATGTTGGCTGTGTTCCCAAAAAGGTACAGTTTTCTTTCCCTTCTTGTCAGAAAATGCCAAATTTGAACTCTCAGACACAGTAATTCTGTATTAAATTTCACTCGCTGTTTTCACCTGTCTGCACAGGTTATGTGGAATGCAGCCGTTCATGCTGAGTTGCTCCACGATCACAGTGATTACGGCTTTGACATTGGAAATGTTCGCTTCAGTTGGGAGTAAGTCACAATATCTGTTGGTGTCGTTTTTCACTTGTTTTTGTGCCGCAACAATGAGCTCTTTTGAAACCTTGTTCATCCCGGAACAAGGAGGTGTCCATTTCATGGTGCGACTTCTCAGTCTGGCGTGTCATTTGTTGCTTCACTTGAGCCCACTTCTCTATCTTTGTGAACAACATACTGTGGATAAGTCAGGGTGATAGTTAGAGATAAGCTTTAGCAGGGAGTGGCAGCCTGCTACACCAGGAAACATTAGCCAGGGATACAAAACACCAACGAACGTCATTTAAGGTTAGCCTGCATGGATATATGTAAACACCACTTAGTGGTGTTGTATTTATTTTTATCTCAACATATTATTGAAAAAGTATATATTAAAATAGAGAGGAAACATGTACAATCTAGTGCAATCTTTGCATTCAACATATATTTTAAACTTGTTTTAAACTATGTCAGTCATGTTGGGTTGTATTAGATTGTGTTGATGTTATTTTGTCCATCCCATGCATGTCCATTTGAATAGACAGTAGTTTTCATAAAATGTAAATTCCTTCAGACAAGCAGTTGCCATGAAATACTTTCAATACTTATGTTTTTACCACCTGATCTATGGCAAAAAAAAAAAATCTCCCACTCAGAAATTTTATCTGCCACTTTTGAAAACTATGAAACTAAGACTAAATGAAGGAACAAAATTTACATCTCTCATCTGGCGTTTCGACTTTTCGTTCTGACTTTCGACAGTTTTCATGAAGACTGGAGATGATCTAAAATAAAGAGCACTGGTTTATCCATGTGAGAATAAAGGATTTTTAAGTATAGTCAGAGTGCCGGGGATGATTTGCCTTATCCTTGAAGAGCACCTGAGCTTTTTAACATTACCTATACGAGGTGTCTTGACCCGATGCAGCACTTCCTCATTTTTTCAGTTTCTCTGTCGGTCCAGGTGTTTATTTTTTGCCACAAAGTCAAAGTGACAGTTCGAGATAAGCCTCTGGAGGTTGTGTTTTCAGGGTATAATCTGATGAAGACTGTCTAAAGTCGAAACATGTTGGTTTATCCATGTGAGAATAGAGTGGTAAAGTAAGGAGTCCTAAAACGCGGAAGTCCGTTAGCCTTTTCGTTAGCCGGTTCCCTCTACCAAAAGTCTATGGGTTTTTTCAATAGGTTTTGGGTAAAATGCCCTAAATAAGGTCTATGGTTAACACAGGCTTAAGATATTTAGATGTTTTGTTCTGCAACATAAAATACGTCCACTTAAACACGATTTTTGAACTTCTAAGGTTTTACTTTTCTTAAAAAAGGCGGTTGCTAACAAGTGGCTAAATGGGACTACAGTGTTTGTCGGGGGACGGGGACAGCTTTACGGAGTCGCATTTTATTTTTAATTTTCATGTTTACACCTTCATTTGGCAGCTGTAGTGTGCTAATTTCAGACCCTGGCTGTGACATATTTTTGTAGTGTCTCCTAGCTTACCTTTTATTTTTCTTAAATTGATAAACCAAACATATTAAAACATCAGGTAAAAGGTACAGCACTACTTTAAAAAAAAAACAGTACATTTGAAAGTAAACATGTGGTATGCAAATGATAAAAATGACACAGATGAGAAAATAATTAGGTAAATAAGAAGAAACTAAACAAAACAAAAAATACATAACAAAAAAACAGAAGTACAAACATGCAATCCAGCTTTAACATATGAAAAGAGTCATTCGTGACATATTAAATATACAGTTATAAAGAAGCACTCTAAACCGGTTTATCCTTCCAAAGTTATCCAGTTTCTGCGAAGTGTTTATGATAACACAGGGTGTCATTAAAAAATGCAGGCTGCAGGAATGCCCGCATCATTTTTGCCCTTGAGCTGATGGTTGCCAGCCTCAGTCACTTGAATGAATCAGGTTGCCAGCTTGATAAGGCTGAAATCTCTGGTCAGTAGATTTTTTAAGACTACAACCAGGAAGTATGGAGACAGCTTAAAAGTTTTCATGTCAAACTTTGATTTGACCCCACCATTTCGCATATTTTTACTCCAGTTATGCGTAATATTTTTTTTCCTGTGTTTTTTTATATTTGTATGTATGTTGGGTTTTTTGTACTTTGGCGTTACATATGTATATTTTTTCTTCATTGTTTATAGCATTCACCTCAAAACAATGATATATCTGTTTATTTGTGTCCGCCATCATGTTCAGATGTGTACCTTTTCCCTGAAAAATCTGCTGTGATGAATGTGTATTTTATTTAAGTGTATGTTCTTTATTTGACCCATTTTTAACCTTAAGAAGTATGAGTTTCATGCATTGTTCCTACAAACTTGAGTGGCAGGTCTTCCTTTAGAAAATGCAGGTAAGAGGACAATCAGTCTCTTATCTTTAATCATTTCCTGTTTTTTTGTTTATTTTTCAGAGCTCTCAAGGCAAAAAGGGACGCTTATGTTAGTCACCTAAACCGCATTTATCGAAACAATCTTGACAAAGTAAGTTCACATTTATATATTTTTTTTATTTCAGTGTGTCTGTTGATCCCTGTATATTTCTATATTTAATTCACGTTAACCTGATGTCTGTGAAATGTTTTCTTTGTTTGTTTATTACTTTCCAAATAAGAAAGAACATAATGACATGTGCTCCATTTCAGGCTAAAATCCAAACTATTCAAGGTCATGCCAGGTTTACCAGTGATCCTGAGCCGACTGTGGAGGTCAACGGAAAAAAATATACAGCGCCTCACATCCTCATCGCCACTGGAGGGCAGCCTTCTGTTTTGAGTGAAGAGGAAGTTCCAGGTGAGACATGCTGCACTCAGGTAATCATCTTTGTGTTGAGCCTGAGTGGTTTATTTGATCTGTTAATCAAATTAGACTACTTTTATGAAACACTGTGCTAAATGTTGTGTTTATTGTTTATTTCAGGGGGAAATCTGGGTATTACCAGTGATGGTTTTTTTGAACTTGAAACTCTGCCAAAGTAAGCTCATTGTATAATTTTATAGTGTTTGCACCATTTTTAAAGTTTTTGCCCGTAATAAATCAGTTATGTTTTCCTGCCAGGCGCAGTGTGATTGTTGGGGCAGGTTATATTGCAGTGGAGATGGCGGGCATCCTTTCCACCCTGGGGTCCAAAACATCGCTCATTATACGACAGTCCAGTGTAAGAAACCCATGGAAGCACACCGAAATACGAAATTGGGACAATTCAAAAATGTGCAGCCGTGCAGAAATTAAAAAAAACATGCATACTGTCATATTATCTCCATAGGTTTTGAGGAACTTCGACAGCTTCATAAGCACAAACTGCACCAAAGAACTGCAAAACTCTGGTGTGGATCTGTGGAAGAACTCTCAGGTGAAGTCTGTGCGTAAAACGGAGAGGGGACTGGACGTGACACTTGTCACCAAAGACCCAGAGAAGAAGAACGACGAGGAGAAGGTCAGCACCATCCAGGATGTGGACTGCCTGCTCTGGGCCATCGGCAGACAGCCCAACACTTCTGGACTGAACATCGGCGAGATGGTAACAGTCTGCTCGTAGTGTTTACTGCAAACTGGATGCTGAAATGCAGCAGTGGAAGAAATGCTCACATCTTTTACATCAGTAAAAGTAGAAATTACACAACGTAGAAAAACTCAAAACTTTACTTAATTAGAAGTTCAGTATTTACAGCTTGACACCAGCACAATTAGAAATTGATATTTGGTTGGATTTGGCTGACATTGATAACCAAAATTCAGTGTCAGGTAGTCTAATGCCAACATCATTTTGACGTAGAATACTGATGACAGACAACCCTGATATTTTGTTTTAAGTTGTGTTGTTAAGTAACCAAAATCCAACATCCTCCTAACGTTTCATGCGGAGGTCATTTTTACATAGAATAACAACATTTAGTTGTAAGGATTTGAGAATAAAACTCAGTGTCTGCAAAACATTATAATATTAATGTCCACCCAACATAAATTGTTACATTGTTAGACATTTAAAATATCATCAACCGGATTTTCATTCTAACCAGAATTAACCCATTTGTCTGGCCTCATGCTGACATCTGGTGCCAGGAAGTTATCATTAAAAAGTATCAGAAGTAAAGTAAAAGTACTAAGTATTCAGAATGGCCCATATAGAATAACATAACGCTGGATTTTCTTTTTTATTAATCTGTAAGAATCACTAATGTTGAAGCCAATAGAAGTGAGGTTAATTTCATTTACTTTTTTTGCTGCCAGGAAGCGTAATCCATAAAATACATTAGAATTTATTACTTTATTACATTTGTATTAACAACCTGAATTTGCAAAGTAAATAATGTTGTCAAATTACTGTAGTGAAGTGAAAAGTACAATATTTGTCTCCATAATGTAGTGGCGTTGGAGAATGAAAATGGAAATACTCAAGGTAACAACAAGTACTTGGTTACAATCCCCCACTGCTGAAATGTGCACAGCAAACAATAACATACAACATCCAAGCCCGGTGAAAAAAGACAGATGTTCTTAGACTAAAAACATGATTGATCTTTTTTCTCCTTATTGTGGCAATTCATTTTGCAGCTGCAACGAATGCAAAACATATGCAGCGTCTATCTGTCAAACAGTTACAGTGCATTTAGGAGATGTCTGCAGCTTATCACTGCTGTCTGCCTGCAAAGGGAATTAATTAGTGTTTGGCTCTGCACACTTTTCCTTGTGTCATCATCCTGGCAGCTCAGCTGCCCTCATTGATTATAGCAGCTCTGCAGATCATTTTGAAGCATTTGCTGCCTTCACACACACCTTTTGTGAAAGATCTAAATCCATTAACACAATTGAATGAAAGGTTTCATAATTTAACACCTTTTATATAAAAAGAGCTCAAAATAAACCAGACGTGGGATCACCTTTACCCAACAATCGGGGATAATCCGGGAGCAAGACGAGACAACAGTCACTTAACAGTCTTTATTGTTTGTTGGAGGTGAAGAGTGAAACGCATGTTAGCTCCGGATTAAGAGGCGCATTGTCACCAGATTAAAGGGGCAGTTAAGTCGTTCCTCTGTTTAAGGTACTTCGACATACAGTAGCTAAAAAGTGGGCACAGATCATCCACTGAAAGTTTAAAAGATGTTTTTGTCTAGCTAGATAGATAGATAGATGGATAGATAGATAGATAGATATTCTGAACATGTAAAACAAACAGAAAAGAATAAAAAATAAACAATAAGGCAATAACAGAAATGGATGATAACCTATACAAAAAGCTGCAAAAAATTGCATCTTACATGTAATTAATACCACATATTTTGGCTTTTTATTGTTTTTAAAATGAAGACAAATGTGATTGAGGGACTTAAGCAGCATTTCGACACTCAGGAAACCAATAATTTCTATCTATAAAGAATCAAACTCAAGGAAGGGAAGTGATGTGATGTGTCGTCTTGCTGAGTTTGCTGAGATTTTAATGTTAAACAGTTTGTACCTGGTTGCTCCTGTGTTGTATTTCGGTTTGCGTTTGATGCTCTGACACGCAACAGTAGGATGAGGCATTGTTTTTTTTTGCTTTTGACAGAAACAAAACTTTTCTGCTCAGCTGCTCACTCCTTATTTTAAAGCGTACACTGTCTGCAGCCTCTGAATTGTCCGAAAGAAAAGAAATGGCCGAGACATACAGTGTCTTTCCTCGTGATAATTGTGCATCCCAGCAGAGCTGTTTTGGAAACACTTCAGTGCTAAAAAATTGATGTTTTAGCCAATTGATGACAACTATATTGCCGTTTTTTTTTTCTGTGTTTGCAGGGTGTGGACACGGATGAAAGAGGTCATATCCTTGTGGATGAGTTTCAGAACACCAGCAGATCAGGGATCTACGCTGTAGGGGACGTTTGTGGCAAAGCTCTTCTCACACCTGGTAGGAAGTTGCACTGATAACTCAAATCATTTCAAGGAGCTTAAAAACTATACAGTCGTGTTTACAGTCGAGCCCTCCCAGAATGGGCTTTGAAAGGCTTATACACTAAAGCAGGATTTCAACATTGGTCTGTTGCAATGAGAGTTTATGGGTGCATTCACAGGAGACATTTTTAGAGGTCTCCAGATTAAGTTAAAGTGAAAACCAACAATATTATTGTTGATGCTGCTGTTGCAAAGACAGCCAGATTGATGTCCTCAGAGCTGAGCCGCTACCACAGTTTCTAGAGTTACTTCAGTTGTTCTTTCATCCAACATTTCTACCACTGGGGATAGTAACTGCAAATAACTCAAAGTGAGGCTCTGTAGTAACTACAGATAGCAACTGATAGCTATCAGGGAAAACAAAAATGCTGTCCTCTTCCTGTTTTGGTTGTGCACTTCCTTTGTGCCATAAGTCTCCATTTTCCCAGGAGATCATACCCGGTGACAGAGAGAATGGCATAGTCTAGCAAAGCTTACAGTGCAAACGCAGATGATGTTTTTATTCTATTGTCATTAAGATGTGCAATCAGCATTTACCTCAGAATGCTGAGTTAAAGTTAAAGCAAAAAAAAATTAGAAAGAAATTTAGGTCAAAAGGTCAAAAGGTGAGGACTTTATTTAGTGTCTGTTAAAGGCGAGACCTGCATAAAATAAAATACATTAAAAAAAATTAAATAATGGAGCCTTCAAATGACAAATGCACTGAAATTGACAGAAAATGCAGGTATATGTCCTCACCTAATCAAATTTTTATAAGAAACAGGGCTGGACGATATGGGCTGAAAATTACATTGCGATATTTTTAGGCTATATCTTAATATTTTTAAATCTCCTCAGAAGCACTTTATTAATGCTAGAACTGGGAGACAAAATCAAACATTACATTTTTTTTACTTTTTACATGTCTGTCTTTTATGTGACAATATTGTAGGAATGACTATTGGAAAAAATATTAACACAATTCAATTTTTGGCCAGTAAACATTAGTAATGCAGATATAATGGCTACTTGTGTAAAGGCATGTATTAAAGTAGAAAAAAAGTAGAACTGTCTGATAAGTTGAGAAAAGTGCATTACTTTACTGTAATGCAACCGTTAAAATCAGGAAAAAAACACAGTTTATTCCATAAAAAACCTTCAGACAATGATGTGACTGCAAATCTCACCTATAAAACATACACTCAATCATCTCTCTCTTTCAGTTACATTTAAAGTGAGCAGTAGGAAGTGCTAAATTATTGATAAAAATGATAAAAATCTAATTTTCCTGCACAATTATCTGCTCCAGCCTGCATAGTGAAAACCATCTATTATACATAACCCCTGTAGTTACAGTTTACAACAGCTAAATAACATATTTGCTCTTATACAGTTAAAGGATAATATTTCACATTACAAAACCAGTTGGTCTCACAATAAAGTTGCTGATGGAGTTTTGGCCTCTTCAGAGTTTTTCCTTTCATGCACTGTTGAAGTAGGTCACGTTGTGCCAGGAGTCCCTGCTGGGCGTCTATAACAGCAGTGCTTCTTTGTACTTGTTTTTCTGGTTTTGGAATAAAGTGTTTTTTATCCTTTTGTGGGCACTGAAATGTTTACTGAGGACATTTACTCATAGCTGCATCCTGATGCTTTGTTGTGTGTCGGGCAGTTGCCATTGCTGCAGGCAGAAAGCTGGCACACAGACTGTTTGAGGGCAAGAAGGACTCCAAGCTGGACTACTCGAGTATCCCCACAGTGGTGTTTAGCCACCCACCCATCGGGACGGTGGGCCTCACAGAAGGTGAGCAGAAGTTTCATAATCAGAGTTAAACTTTCACACGATTTAAATAACTTGTATGTCCAGTGTCGCCATCGTTCTATAACTCTTTATGAATGTGTCAGCTAATGTGAAATCTGTATTAATCCCAGTTTTACTTGTTGTATACTAACAATTTAAATACTTTGTGTTTGTCACAGAGGAGGCCATTAAATCTAGAGGAAAGGAGAATGTGAAGATCTACAAGACCTCTTTCACTCCGATGTATCACGCCATCACGAGCAGAAAGAGTCAGTGCATCATGAAGCTGGTGTGTGAGGGCAAGGAGGAGAAGGTAGGAAAAAATACATTATTTTTCTGAAAAAATGGAAGTGTAAGTCATTTCAATTTTATGTAACTTAAATAACTATAATTAATCAAAAAAAGTTAACTGGTTATGTCATTATTGGTTACGTAGATATCAATATTAAAAGCCTTTCATAAATATAGCAGTTATGAAAATACACCTGCTGGTATCTTTAGCACACTTGCCTTCATCACTGACACAACAAACCCAAGCTAATTAGTCTAATAAGGGCTGTTGCATCGGCACTTTTGGACGTGTTAATTTGCTTTTCCATTGTCGGATTTAAATACACGGAGTTGTCTCGATGTTGCATCAGTCAGTGTGTTTATATGGACGTGAATAACTTGTTTATAATCAGGTTTTTGCAGTATCCCATTTATGTGCTTGAGCATGTGAACACCATATTCTGTTAATGAGAAACCCGAATATGTTAGCTGGAGTACTCTCAAAGAAACTGGGATGTATGCATGAAATCTGAATTAACTGATTCTCTGTGTTCATGTAAACACTATTTCTAGTATATGATCATAACCAGGATAAGCCTCATAAACAGGTTATTCATGTCCATGTGACCACAGTGAGTGATGGGCCATTTCCAGAGCTGAGCCAAAGTTCGCCTGACCGCCTCCAAGCGGATAGCAGTGACGTCAGATGGGCTTCATCATCATTTTTCAGCATCAACACTCAGTGAGGATTCAGTCATGTGAATAAATAGCCTGATTTTGCAAAGCAGAATCAAAGCATTTTTTTCCTTTCAAAACAAAGCAAAGAGAATAGCATGCGCTTAGTCTGAAAAAATTTAAGTGTAAGTCATTTCAATTTTATGTAACTTAAATAACTATAATTAATCAAAAAAATGTCAAATCCTTTTTTTTTGTTACTTTAAACTGAGACACCACAGTGATAGAAAGTTAAGTAATTAATAAACAACTTCAACTGGAGTGACAACTCCAGAATGCAGTTTACTCACGTAATGCATCACACTTTGAGTATGAGGTGTGTCTCTTATAGTTTTCTTAAATAGGATTGACTCTCCTGCTCTGACGGTACTGAAATCACAATTGTTCTCTCCACCTTCACATGCTGTGTATATATAAAGCCACAGCTGATGACAGCAGGTTCACACCCAGTTTCTACAGGTTATTGAAAGTCATTCAGGTAAAATGTGAGTCAGCTTAAAGGGCGAGTTTGGTATTTTTCAATCTGGACCATATTTTCCAGTGTTTTTGTGTCTAAGTGACAAATGAGACAAAATATTTTTTTATTTATTTTTTTTTCTTATTGCCTTTAGCAAATGTTTAATCAAAACCGAAACTTTCAACATCATATACAGCAAGTTCCCAGCAACTTCTTTTTTTTTGTTTTGTTTAACAGCTTTTATTCAAGTTTTCAGAGAATAGCATGTTTGTATGCAGTATACAGTAACAATGTTTCTGTAAAAAATAGGATACACACATTATTTGAATGAGGATAGCTATAAGAACAGTGTGCCCTTTCCCACCCACTCAACCACCCAGTCATACCCTCCCAATTATCCCACTAGTACTACCGAGTCCGGATTTACATTATTAGACAAAATATTTTTTTATATCAGTCTAGTATTGAGAAAGACCGCTGCAGCTGCAAAGTAGACAGAAAAGAAATTAAATTCACAAAAACAATATTTGTTCATCTTTCCACTGTTCCAGCATTCACCAGCTGTGGTTTGGCTCAAATAAAGCCTTAATTCAGCCAGTTAGATGTAAAAATGTGTTATCCTTATACACACTAAAACTGCTGTTTATTTTTTTATATTTATGTGGAGTCTGGTAAATTTGTTAATAGCAATTACAGGGCTGTTTTTTTTCCCCAAAGATGGTTTCTGTCACTGAAGGTAGTTCTCACCTCCCTGATGTTTGTTCAAGTGTTTGTTTTTATGATAAGTCAGTTTTTAATGAGTTATTAAATTATACATAAGGGTGGGGTTGGGGGTCCGTCATGATTGACAGCTGTGACAGCCAATCCGTGAGCTTGCAATCAATGCAGCTGCTCGCGATTAGTCAGACGGGTGTTTTTGCGAGAACTCCCCCAGCGCGGATATCGATAATGCTCAGAATCAGGTTTTGGATGACATCACCCTCGCAAGATAGCAACGCCCATGTCTCGGATATTTTAACCTCACTTAAGTATAGCAGGCATAATGGGGGGCGCGTTGTCCATCTTCATATACAATCTATGGGTCTATCTCCGTAGGTATCTTTTCCGTGATATTGTCAGTCCCTTGAGAGATTAATCTGAGCCTGTCAGTGGCAAAAACAAGCACTTTTATTGGACATAAATTGATGATGAGAACATGCCCCAAATGGTTATATTGCAGCCTATTTAACTGCTGCAGGCTACAGACTTGTTGTTCAAAACTGCACTAATATAAAACTGTTTTTTCCATTAGTCACTTTGACACAAAAACATGGGGAAATAGAAACCGGGTTAAAAAATACCAGCTTACCCTTTAATGAAGCAGACGTAGGCGCAGCAGCTTTAGGAAAAGTCTCGACACTCAACTCGTGTGTTTGACTCTTGATTTTGGATTCTTGTAAACACAAATCACAGCAGTTATTTTCACAGACTGACTCGACTTTCTTCTCCAGGTGGTGGGCCTGCACATGCAGGGCCTGGGCTGTGATGAGATGCTGCAGGGCTTCGCTGTGGCCATCAAAATGGGTGCTACCAAAGCAGACTTTGACAAGACTGTCGCCATTCACCCCACCTCGTCTGAGGAGTTTGTTACGATGCGTTAAGGCATACGCACGCTCCCCCCTTTGCTTCCCTATACGACCAGCAACCCAGACAAGCATACCAGGACAGAGTCACTCCTCTGTACCACTCTCGCATCAGCTTGACGACTTGCTTTCTAAAACTACAAACTTCCATTTTCTCTCATTTAAGTGACCTTATTCGTGCGCAGTGTTTCATCTTTTCTAATTTTTACCTAAATGGACCAAGACCGAGTTATGGCCTTCTTAAACTCTTAAACTGTACTGTGGGTCTTGATTATTGATTGAATTTTCCGAATTCCATTTTAATGATTGTGAAATGGAAGTGATGGATCTGCAGGTATTGTTGTCAAGTGAGTGCATGGGAAATCAAAAAGACCTCTCTCCTAGTGTATGTGTTTGATTTGTCAGTCATTCGTCAGATAAATATATTACAAACACTGCTGCTCCTTAAGGCACCTATTTACTACCAATGCAAGGTCATAACATACTATCTACTGTACTGTTCTAAAGATTCAATAAACATGCAGGTTTTTTTCTTAACCGCTGTGATTCATTTCTCTTCATTCTGTGACTGAGACTTGTTTTTATTTCGGCACTGTGTTGCAGCACTCCTCCCCACAAGCGTCTGTCCTTGTGTGTGTTTTCAATCGACATGTGTTGAGCAATGAATGAAGCACTTCACATATTAAGATAAAGGGAGCTGTTTTCCTGCTCACACTTTAAGTTAAAATGTGTAATAGCACTGCATTTACAAAAGCTCTTGGCAGATTGCAGCGTTGATGATGCAGTGATGAAAATTTATTTATGCCTCCATGCTGGCGATAGCCGTGAGCGAGGTATTGTGTTTTTGGGTTGTCCATCTGTCCATCCCATTTTTGTGAGCATGATCTCTCAAGAACATGTTGGGAAATTCCTCAAACTTGGCACAAACATCCTCTTGATCTCAAGATTGAATTGATTCGATTTTGGTTGTGAAAAGTCAAAGCTCAAGGTCACTGTGACTTTGCATTCATCCCATTCTCGTGGATGCATTATCTCAAACATACCTTAAGGGAACTTCTTCAAATTTGATACAAAAATCCACTTAAACTCAATAAACTGATTTGAATTTGGTGGTCTAAGGTCAAGGTCACTGTGACCTCGTCCATCGCATACTCGTGAATGTGATATCTCAAGAATGCCTTGAGGGAGTTTCCTCAAATTTGTCCACTGAACTGAAAGAATGAAGTGATTATTCTAGGTTGCTTTGTTTTTGTCAGTAATACTATTTAATTACCTTAAATTACAAAATTCTGCAGTGCTGATAACAAAACACATTAAGCATTTCACTTCAGTATATTTTTGGTACTTAGTGGCCATTTTCTGATACTTTATACTTCTAATCCAATACAGCTCAAAAGATGATACTGTATTTTTTACTCAACAAAACTTCTTTGGTCAGGAAAATTAAGGATCCCAGTCACCTGTATGACTGCCTTTTTACGCTGTTGAGGTCAGGAAGAAGTTACCGGTTACACCAGGTCAGCACTGAGAAGCTCAGGAAGAGCTTCTACCCTGACGCTGCCTAATCCTAAACATTGGCTTTAATGTATTATTACAACTACAAATTAACATAACAGAGAATATGTACATTTCACTGAAACATTTTTTATAATTTCACATGGCATGTAAATTGAATGTATGTATGTATGGATTGTGGTACTTCCTGTTTCACCTAAATCAGTATTCTTCCATCAGTGGGTACTTGAAGCCTTTAACACCTGGAATAACAACAGTTTTCTTGTGCTGCATTCAGACACCTTTCACTACCATTTAACCCTTTGATACCTGAACAAACTGGCTTGATTTCATTCAAAAACATGGGAAGAAGGCAATGAGCAATGAAAAAACACTGTCAAAGGTGAAAGGTGGTCGACCTGGCTATATAAACATAAGCTCCCAGATGGGATGATGTCATAAACTATTGAAACATTATTTTTGGGTAAAGAGGAATTTTTGTTTACTGTAGTCACTGTAGTTTATTACTTTACAAAGCAGAACTGATTTAAGGCCATCTAAATGTGAAAAGACATGATGAGCGATCCAATTCCAAATAAAAGTAGGATTTTTGAAATCCTGTTTTAACCAGTTTATTTTGAATGTGTTGCTTAGAGATCTTAACTCTGTAAAATTAAGCCCATCGTTGTTGTAGGCTACGTGTATTTATAACCAGGCCCGCCGATAGGGGGGGACAAACGGGTCTGCTGTCCCGGGCCCAGGGAGAGGGGGGCCCACAACTGGGCCCTCATTAAATTGTGGAATTAAAAAAATTGTCAGAATAGTGGAAAACTATTATTTCAATCACATTACAGTTTTTTATTTGTATTCTCCTAGTTGTCCTTGAGAAATAGTGATCATGAACCCTCCCACCCCAAACACAAAAATGGTTTGGCCCAGATCAAACTTTGATGTTGTTATTAATTTGAAGTTGAGAAGGCGCGCGGGTCTACAATCAAAATGTCTGGTAAGCACAAGTCCGGTGCCCAGAAAAGGAAAGAAAAGGGAAAAAGAGAAGAGGAAAACAAAGGGCTGAGAAATGCTCTAAACAAATATTTTAAAAAATGTGCCGACAGTGAAGCTGGGACGAGTGGAATAGAGCAAGGTAAGTAGTGCAGCCAACCTTATAAAGCAGCCTAACTGACCAGCTCTAATGTTAACGGCCATTAGCCTAGCTTGTACAAAAGCCTGACAAAACACGTTATCTTTGACAGAAACAGAGAGGAGGGAGAGCGAGCAGCAGTCAGGTGTCAGGAGTCAGGCTACGGGTGACGGAGAAGAGAGAGGGGGGTTGTGTCACGGTGGAGCGGAGGGGCAGAATGAGGCTACCGGTGACAGAGAAGAGACAGAGGGGCTGTGTGACTCTGGACCGAGTCCGGGGCAGCAGAGTGAGGCTACCGGTGACAGAGAAGAGAGAGGGGGGCTGTGTCACTCTGGACCGAGTCCGGAGCAGCAGAGTGAGGCTACCGGTGACAGAGAAGAGAGAGGGGGGCTGTGTCACTCTGGACCGAGTCCGGAGCAGCAGAGTGAGGCTACCGGTGAGAGAGAGAGGGGGTGTGTCACGGTGGAGCGGAGGAGCAGAGTCAGGCTGCAGGTGACAGAGACGAGAGAGGGAGAGCAGGAGCTGTCCGCTGAGCAGGGATCAGAGACTGATTATCAGGCACAAAATTTCAGCGATCCTGCATTATGGCCAACTGTGACTGTGGCTGGAGGTGAGCGGGCCTTCAGTAAAATGAAGACTATAAAAAACTACTTACGCTCTAACATGTCCCAGGAGAGGCTGAACGGTTTGGCAATGCTCTCCATAGAGCGTCAACTTGCCAAGAAACTGGACTTTCAAGACATTATAGATGATTTTGCCACAAGGAAAGCTAGGCGCATAGCATTTAGAGTTTAAATCTAAAAATGATGTGAGAAGAGGAGAGGAGAGGAGAGAAGAGGGAGACAGAGGAGAGGAAGACAGAGGAGAGGAAGAGCAGATGAGAAGAGAGGAAGAACAGATGAGAGAGGAAAACTGGAGAGGTGAGGAGATGATGACAGAGGAGAGGAAGAGCAGATGAGAAGAGAAGAGAGGAAGACAGCAGAGGTGAGGAGATGAAGACAGGAGAGGAAGAGCACATGAGAAGAGAGGAAGACAAGAGAGAGAGGTGAGGAGAGGAAGACAGAGGAGAAGAGAGGAACTAATGTCAGTTATGAGATGTTCATTTGGTTTTGAAGTTAGAGAACTGACAATTCTAGCATGATGTTGAACTGATAAAGTTTTCATTTAAAGTTTGATATACATGCTTATTTACTGTATTATCAGTTGACAGAGAGAAAATTCTTAAAATTAAAATGCCTAATTTATTCTTCCCTGGTCTATTTTTCCTGCATGTATAAGGATTAGAAAATGTGTATGCATAACTCTTAATAATATTAGCAGGTCCTTTGTGACAAGTATATAAATGTCATATTTAACTAAAATCTCAGCTGCCATGGAGAGCTAAGATTTTCCCCTCGTATACAATACCTTATTTATTGCATTATCACAATATATCAAACATAACTGGTGATGTTTAGTGACAAAAAAACCCGGCGGTGGTGGAGGGGAGGGCCCATCTAACATTATCTTGTCCCGGGCCCAGACAAGACTGTCAGCTGGCCTGTTTATAACTACAGATTATTACTGTGACTAAAAGTGAACATAAATGACCTTGTTTGCGCAGCAGCAAAAGAATCTCGCGATGCTAGTTGACGTAAGACTAAAATCGCCGTGCTCTCGCGAGAAGACCGTCGCCGTCACTGCTGTGTCACAGGTCACGTGCCGGTGTGTTTGTAGCACTTTCCTTACGTCCACAGCGGCGTTACCATCAGTTGGACCATAGATTCCCAAAATGGATACAGATTATGCAGAACAAACCTCAAATTAGAAAGGTATTGGATTTTTAAGAAACGAATTAATGTAATTTTACTCGCTGTACAGCTGTAGTTGTTTTTGTGTAGATAAAACGTGACACAGCACTTGTTACTTACAGCGGCTAATGACGTTAGCTCCCAGTGCTAGCTAGTTAGGTTAGCCAAGTTTGTGTCTCCGTAGCCGCCGGGTTTGGTGTCAGCCGGCCGGCAAAAGCAATATTTGACTAGCCAACTGCTTTTCAATGACAGACATTACACAGCGGACACTGGTGTCCGCTGTGTCAAACGTGTGAGTTTGTTTCCAGACGTGCTAACGTTAAAGTGTCAGATGTTGAGAGAGGGCGATGTGTTGCTGTTAATCTGTCTGAATTGGGTTACAAGCTAACATAACAGTGACTGGGCTATCTCCGCATAGCGAGTTCCTGCTCTCCGGTGCCGAGCCCCGTTACAGTGAGGATGTTCCCCAGCCTGGCCCACAGACCATGGCATGTCTTCTGCAGGGTCTCCATGCAGCACAGGGCGCCCCTGTCTCAGCGGTCCCCGAGGTTCAGTCAGCTGTGTTACGGTGAGGACTCTGGCAGTGACACCACACGTTACAGCTGTTACACGTATGCCTCCTACTATTCTGCTTTCTCTGTTCTCTAAAGTATACAAAAACACTCGATGATAAAGGATGATTTGTGCACTTTAAAGACGTTAGATGCAGTCTGAAATAATTTGCATTCCTCTAACATTTGCAGTAGGACTCTTTTCCACATTCACCCGGATTATTGGACATGATACATATAAAATACATGACTGTAAGGCAGAGATGGAGAGGGTTACTTATTTTGTGAGCCTGGTAGGACACAATTGCAGTGTATCAAAGTAATAACACTTTGTTATAGTACTTAAGGATTTTTTGAGAGTATATGTACTTAACTTGAGTTTTTCAATATCTGTCAACTTTCATTCTTACTCTACTACATTTCAACTAAGCCTGAGAGGACACAATTGCCGTGGTGTACAGTCAGGGTTGGAAATAGATTTTTTTTTTGTCCACATGCCACTGTGTCTGATGGACTCCAAAATCTACCAGCCACTCAATAGATTGCCATTGTTTTTGTAGCAGGTGAGTGAAGCAAATATATGAGCCACTTGCATATGGCTGGTGGCTGGTGCTAATTCCCAACCCTGGTTACATTACTTAAGGGTTTTTTGAGAGTATCTCTACTTTACTTGAGTTTTTATATTTCTGTCAACTTTCATTTTCACTCCTCTACATTTACCGTAAGCATGTTAGTTGCTTACTACAAAATAGGGAAGGAAGAGAGGAAGGTAGTAATGGATGAACAGATGAATGAAGGAATGGGAGGGAGAGGAAAAAAGGATTTTGCTCTTGAAATCCTGTGATTTAAGTAAAAGTTTTCCTTCAAGTGTATTGAAAACTCCACTTTTAAGGTAGTGTATGTTACAAAGAAGTTAACTTAATAATTCTCAACATTTTGACTGCTTTTTTGTTGTTGTTTATATTACCAGCATTTACTTATACTTTTTTTACTTCTGATATTTAAGTATATTTAATAACTTAAAATTGCTTTTGACACTTAAGTTCAGTTATTATCAGATACTTAAATACTTTGCCCAACTAATATTTTTATAGGTGACTTAAACTTCTACCAAAGTAATTTTCTGGAAAGAAATCTGTACTATTACTCAAGTATCATATTAAGATCTAACAGCAAGGATCATATAATTTCAAATGTCAGTACACTCACACTACATTAAAGCAGATGTGAGTTTCAGTTTATGGAGTTAAACTATGTGGGACACTATGAACTTTCCAAGTAACAGTAATGAAAATATGACTGTGACTGATTGTTTCTGTTGTTATTGCTAAATTTAAAATGATTTGTGAAACAAAGAAAGGGAAACATAGAAAGGTTTGTCATTTGAATCTGTACCTACAGTAGCTTCTGTTTGTTCATAGATTGTGTAGAAGTACTATGAGAAAAGTGTGTCATGGGTTTTTGTTGTTGTTGTGGAAATTACACACTGAAATGAGAAAACAAACCAAATATTAATGAATGAATGAATGAAGTATGACTTTCAGGTACTTCATCCACCACTGCTGAACTGCTTTGTGTGATGTGAAGCACTATAGTTTATAAATGCAATACATTATTGTCATGATTCATTACTGTTATTATTTACTCTTTAAGAAGTGGGAATTCAGAATAATTTACAATCCGGAGATACGATTCCTATCTCTGGCATAACAAACCGATGTCATCCATTCTGTTGCACAGGTTGGCAGAACGGAGGCATACATAACTTTTGGTTCAGCCTCCCAGACTGCCGTGCTGCTTCTTTAGGACTTGGCAAGGTGCAGTACTACTCTACCTCTGGCCACAGTAAAGATGGTCCCCCAAAATCAGCATCAGGTGGTCCTCCAACAGCAGAAAAGGTCCTGTCTGCTGCTGCAAAAGCTGCCCCAGCTTCACCAGGTGACCAGCTTTAATGTTTCAGATTGCTGTAGAAGTTGTTGAGATGTTTGATGTCTGTCTGACTGTTGTCTGCATTTTGTGTGGCATGTGTACATTCATTTTTACTTTCCTTTTTTTAACCTTTAAAACGGTTGTCTTGTTGCATGCTGTATCAACATTAGCAGAAGGAAATGACACTGGTAAGTGGAAGTGTTTAAGATAATTCAAAAGTCCTCCACAGGAGTTAATCTTTATTCCAAATCTTTAATAACATTTAAATGTTTGCTCTCGTAGGTTCAACACCTCAGGGGCTGACTAAAGCTGAGACAATTCAAGTAAAAGGTAATGAATGGCTTTTGTGCACATTTCACAGGATTCGGTTTTGAATAAGTCTCGCAGCTGTAGTCTTGGTTCACTTTATATTTTAGGTATCCTCAGGATGTGGGTGTTATTTGGGGGCTTACACATGAATGAGGACTAATAAATGAAATCGTCTTCTCCTCCTGTTGTCACATGCAGTGCGGGCAGTCCTAAAGAAAAGGGAATATGGAGCCAAATACACTCAGAACAACTTTATCACAGCAGTCAGAGCCATGAATGAGTTCTGCCTCAAACCAAGGTAACCCCTTTTCCCCAAAATAACTGTGCCATGTTTAAATTATTTTGTATATACAGTAACACTGTGACGAATCTGAACGAACCGTTTTGAATACTCCTCCATCAGTGTAACCATGTTCAGTGCTCGCTGAGATGCCAGCAGCCCACAGCACAAATTCCATTGAGTTAATAAGTAAACGCACTGTTGTGATTAGCTGATGTAAGACTGCCTCACATCGTTTAACTCAAGTCCTCCTAAATCTTTTCCTTTCACTTATGTGTTCACAGTGATCTGGAACAGCTCCGAAAGATCAGAAGACGCAGCCCTCACGACGACACGGAGGCGTTCACTGTCTTTTTGCGGTCAGACGTGGAGGCCAAGTTAGTTCCAAGCCCTTTTTTGCTTTTCACCTCAAAAAAAATCAAGAATACAAACACCTCATGTCCTCCTGCAAAGTTTTGCTCAAACTATATTTTTCATCGACTTTTGTTTATTCATTCATTTCAGAGCACTGGAGGTTTGGGGAAGCCACGAAGCTCTGGCCCGAGAGAGAAATCTCAGAAAAGAGGTGGAGAGAGAGTACCAAGAGAGTAGGTTTTTATCACTCCCTCACTGGATGTGCATGATTGTGAACATGTGATTTTACTAAAGATTTTGTGTTAAAGCAAAAATATTATGAGGACAAATGCTTTCTCACTTTCTGGAAGAGAGAGTGAGCGACAAATGAAAAGCTTAATACAACTTTTGTATGAGGTTGTAAAACATTAAGCTAAAGCAGAAAGACACGAAACATGAGAAATCAGCTATCCTGAGTAACATGATTAATACATGTTATATATCCCATACAAAACCCAAGTGTATAACGACAATTTGATATTTTATTGGAGGTCATGTGCCTGACTATTTCTTGGTTCTGAGCAGTTGCCAGGCAACCAGCAGAGACTCCAGGAAGTTAGTCCTGGTAGCCAAGAAATAGTCTGACCCAACTGGCAACTATTTTAAACATAAAATAATATATTTGTCTTTTTTTTTAAGCAAAAAGAGCAAACATTTGCTAGTTTTATGCTTGTTAGATGTGGATTTTGACTCATTTGACTTTGGATTTTCGGGCTGTTGGTCAGATAAAACATACAGTTTGAAGATGTCACCTTAGGCTCTGGGAAACAACACATGGCTTGTTTTATTATTTTTTGACATTTCATTGACAAAATAATTATTACAATAATTGTTAGTTGCAGCCCTAAATATAATATAACTTCCCTGAATGTTTCACAGCTGTTATTATTTCTTTGGTCTGCAAATTGTCGATTAATTTATCTCTCGTTTGCTGACCTCCAGATATTTTTCGGAATCAACAGTTGTTGAAGGAATACAAAGACTTTTGGGGAAACACTAAGGTGAGCACTTTGACTACTGCCTGCTATCATCATTGTCATGTTTTATATGTAAAAGAGAAGAAAGTTAGGTGGACATTGGTTGTGTATTTGTGTGACTCTGTGACAGAGGTCGCTGCATCTATCTTAATGTCATTATCTGTAGTCATTCATGCAGTCACTCCTCTTCAATGACTGTACTGAACCGTTTTACTCTTCGCTGTTATATCATGATATATTCTATACGCTAGAAGGTGAAAGCTAATGTTTACATTAAAATCAAAGGCTGTTTGTTCATTTTTCACTTTGCTTTTTCTTTCTTTCACAAAGCCTCGATCAGGCCAGAGGACAACTTTCCTGCAGGGGCCGGGGAAGGTCGTCATGGTCGCTATTTGCATGTAAGTTTCTTTTTCTCTTTTAAATTAAGGTTTTTATTTATTACAATGGCAACAAACAGACAATGTTATTATTATTCATAGTTGCACAGCATCAAGAGGCCTGTTACAAATGCACATTTCTATAACAGCCAAAATAAACATTTCGCAATTACAGCCATACAGTGGGATCATCAGTGTCGCAGCAGCACTGTGAGCTAAAAAAGTCCCATGTCCTCTTAAAGGTCTCGCCTTCATGTTTTACTTAACTAACATCTGTACTTATAACATTTCCCTTTTTAAAAAAAAAAAAAAAAGAAATACATTCCAGAGAGGCAGAGATAAACCAAAATAAATTAAACTGATCTAAACTAAAATAATAAAATGAAACCAGTAATTAAAATCAGTAAGTAAAAAGTTAATATTGTTCCCTCAGTCAGGTCTCACAGGCTCGACTTATCGCAGCCATTTCTCCCAGAGCCGTACATAAATGTCCATCCTTACGTGTGTGTAAGTTTCAACTCTCTCACCCTTGTTTCCGACTGCTGTGAAAGCTGTCTGTACTCAGTGACTTTACTGAGCTGACACACACACACACACACACACGCACAGCAGGACAAAGCAGATTAGAGAGGAACTACAAGCCTTTACTCACCAGGGTTACTACATACAGTGTGTACAGTACATGTATGTACAGTATAGATGAATATCAGAGCGTAACATTTGAAAAAAACCCAAAATACTGACTACATTAAGACAGTCGACCTACTTTCACTTGATTCTTTTGTTCTAAAAAAAGCCCCTGCTCTGTAGAGGTTTGAAGCTCACTAAAGTAAAGATCTAAAATATATGAAAATCTGTATCTGGAGTTGCACGGGACCTTGTCTCACATGAGATCCTGTGGCCTATTGGATTAGGATGATTGTGTTAGAGGACATGTGCAGTCACATGAACAGCAGTTTCTTTCACTTATGCACAAAAAAATCACAGGATTCAATAAGTTAAGTGCAGAGCGGAGGAGAGGTCCAGTCTGGGTTCAAACTCCGTGATTCAGGAACATCGAAACAGAGGAGCTGAAATAATTGTAAACAGAAAATAATTGAGAAATAGAAAATGAGAGTAGTTATATGTTATTTAGTTTAACTTCAACCTCCAGCCAGATTTGTTTGTCAACACTTCATAGCCACATTATCAGGTAGCTGACTATATTTTTATATCCAGTACAAGCTACCTGATCTGTAGACCACCTCAGTCAGAACTACTGTTATAAATGATGTTTATAAATCATTTTCCCCACGAAAGCTTCATTTACTTCATTCATTCAGTCAAACTTTCCTTTTATAGCACCTTTTATACAGATCAGTGCTGTTCAAAGTGATTCACAGACGACGGACAAGCTGTTAATAAGTTCATAATTATAAGCCATAAAATTAAAAAATAGCTGTTTGAGACAAATACACACAAGACAAGAAAAATGATGAGAATGTAATAAAATAGATTTAAAAGCTTTCATAATAGCAAAAGTAGTAAAGCAAAGTGAAATAAAAAAAACGTGATAAAATAGATTAAAGAGACAAAACAAGAATGAAAATAATGTCAATAAAAATACAAATAAAATAGATATAAAAGCTTTAATGATAATTATAAAATATTTTGATAAAAGCTTGGCTGAAAAGTATTTAAAATAGATAAAAAGGCAAAAACAAATACAAGTTAAAAGAGAAGAGAAATTTAAAAATGCATTATAAAATTAATAATAATAAAATAATAGAGTAAAATGCTTACTTTTTTTACTTGCTGTCTTTGTCCTCAGCAATGGGCTGAACTTCTTCTTCAAGCTCCTGGCCTGGGTCTACACTGGCTCAGCGAGCATGTTCTCCGAGGCCATCCACTCTCTGGCCGACACCTGCAACCAGGCTCTGCTCGCTCTGGGAATCAGCCAGTCTGTCCGCAACCCTGACGCTGGGCACCCGTAAGCACCGTATTTTAATATACTGTTTAAGAAAACAAGACAATAAGAGGGACTTGAAAATGAAAATGGGTCATTATGCCACCAAAGAGTAAAAGTGCAGATCAAAGTTTACAGATTTAGAAGAAGTAACCTTTAATTAATCCAAATATTTGTGCAGAGGATACATGTGTCTGCTTTAATAGAGACCTGACATCTTTTCCAGGTACGGCTTCTCCAACATGCGCTACATCGCCTCCCTCATCAGTGGGGTGGGCATTTTTATGATGGGAGCAGGCCTCTCCTGGTACCATGGCATCATGGGATTGTTGCACCCAGAGCCCATTGAATCTTTGTTATGGGTGAGTGTCTGTGTCGAGTCTGTTTAACAAGATGTGTGCATACTGTATATAAAGGATGATAATCTAACACGGGACATTTCTGTGTTGCAGGCTTACTGTATTTTGGCGGGCTCTCTGGTGTCTGAAGGAGGTAGTTTATATACATAAAGTTGCAGATCTTTGATGTAATTTTGACATAAAGTGCATTTTGTGCTGAAACGTCTCTTCCTGTTTTCCTCTCTCAGCCACGTTACTAGTAGCTATCAATGAGATTAAGAGGAGCGCCCACCTGAATGGACTGTCTTTTTATGAATATGGTAAGTACAGCTGAAATTTAGTTATGTTCTTAACTGATATGTAATTTACACCCAGCATTGGGTGTAAGTTAACGAGCCCTTATCTACCTAAAGCTGCAGGTAATTTGTTCTGCAAATACAGAGGAGGCATGATTTCTGATTGAGTTTGAATTGCTAAAATCACATATGCAAGAGTTTTATGACACACTGACTGCAAAATGGCCAAATGTAAATAGAAATGGTTCTCCGAGCCACATATAATGTATGATCTTGGCTCAAGGTTTTTGTTTTCGATCCCAGCAGACCTCAGGGCTGTACTGCAAAGCGAGATTTGTGGGTTAGCGATGTATATTGAGTCAAAAGCCTGAGTTTTAAGTCTTGTGAAGGTGGATCGCTTTTAACCTGGCTATATCGCCATGGCGGCTTTACCTTGTCATGACCAGGTTGTGTTCAGAGTTTTGGCCTGAAATCAGCTAAAAAGCACCTTTCACTAATCATCTGCTGTGGAAATGGTGTCACTCTGTAGTCAGTCGTCAATCTATAAATAATACATATTTTTAATTGAGGTAACGCATTATAAATGCACTTTATCCAGCTTGTTGAACCATAATGTTATATTAGTAACGTCTCTGAATGAATGAAGCCGTGCAATTACAGTAGCATTTACTGTATGTATTACGATGCAGGGTTTGTTTTTTATTTTGGCCACAGGAACCTCCAGTATATCAGCGATGCAAAAATTCTGAGCAACAGTACATATATATATATATATATGTGTGTGTATATATATTTTTTTGTTCCATTTTTTATTTGTGAGGTTGTTTCACTCTCACTAAAAAGAAGCCTTCTATATTATATTTTTTCACAAAAGTTACTTTCTGATTTAGCTGAAGCAAAATCAGAGATTTGAGCATTTTTTATGATGTTATGTCTTTTAGTTGAAATAAATAAATAACGCAGGTAGCATTATACATTAATAGTTCACTATATTGTGCGCAACATTTAACGTATCAAGAAGCTTCCCTGGCCAGTGTGAACCGAGTGTTATACTGGTTATATCTCTTATTTATTTGGTCTTTTTTTTTTTTTTTTACTTTGTTTCTGTACTTATTTCTATCTGTGTGCAGCTGCAACACCTGAACCTCCCCTGTGGGGATCAACAAAGGTTTATCTTATCTTAGAAATACAGAATTGGTAAAATGTGGAAAAAAAAACAGCTTGAAAATTCAGGTGTAAACGTGGTCTTGTTTTTTTTTTTCTGTGTGCAGTAATGCAGAGTCGAGACCCCAGTACGAATGTGGTGCTGCTGGAGGACGCTGCCGCAGTGTTAGGGGTCATCATGGCTGCTGGCTGCATGGGACTCACCTCCCTCACAGGTAAACAACGAGACGTTGTAAGTCATGCAGTTAATGAGATCAAATTTTATTGCTTCTTATATATCATCCTCTCTTTCTGTACTGTGATTTATTATTATTCTATTGATAAAGCACCGTCATCAGGATAATCTCTTGTGTTTTTGTACTTTGACTTCTCTCTACTATCAGTGTTGGCAGTGATCCATTATTAAATTCTGCTCCTTTTTTCATTTTCCTTTCCTGTATTTCTCTGTGCCTGTGTTTTCCCAGGTAACCCCTACTACGACAGTTTGGGCTCTCTCGGCGTGGGCACGCTGCTGGGCACCGTCTCAGCGTTCCTCATCTACACCAACACAGAGGCTCTGCTGGGTCGCTCCATACAGGCTGAACGTGTACAGAAGCTTACAGAGTTCCTGGAGAACGACCCCGCAGTAAGGTCAGCAAATGAACAGGCACAATCTGGTGCACACACACACACACATGCACACATGCACACACTGCTTTAGCATGATTTAGGGTAATCATCATGGCAATAATCCCAAATTACAATCTACAAACCACAGAGCGAGCCAGTACATGGTCTAACAGTGACTTTATAGGTCTACTGATGTTGATGGACAAAGTTCAGGCTTAAAATAGAGCGTGTGGTATTTACTGGTGTTTACATGCAACTGTCATTAAAGCCAGCTGTAAACACAGCAGCTGATCCACTTTAATGCCTTAATATCACAGCAGGAACACGGAAGTGAAAGTTACAAACTTTGCTTTAGGGATTAAACGTTGGGGTCTTGTAACCAGTTGCATTTTACGTCCTTCACATTACGTTATAATCGCATTGTTTTGGACCAAAAAAAGAGGGAAAGGTTATTTCTTTTGTTAATAAATCAAAACCAAAAAAGTCTTCATCAGAGCATGTAAAAACAAGTGGCAGCTCACAGATATGCTGAGGCTGATCTCAGGTGCCAGACAATCAGAGGAGCACCAGATAATTGTCACAGGTGCAATCAATGAAGTGAGTGTGCACACACTGAGGTCAGCTCCACCAAGCACCGGCAAATACACCACACAATCAGCAACGTCAGATACACGTCGCATAATTTCATACAAAAACATCAATAAATGCATGAAACACACTTTTTAACCTTTGCAAAACACTGTGCCTTGGAATTTTACTGAAAAAATAAGTAACAAGTCTAATCTCTCTCTCCTTTTTTGGTTATTTTGGTCCTTGAATCCAAAGAGCGGCGTTTTTTGAAACCAACACATGTGAAGTAGAACTCCTCAGCCAAACTTTTTTACACTGTGTTCAGAGTTGGGTGTTGTTTGGATTTTAACCATTCTTTCCAGTTCTTTGATGGACAGGGTTTAAATAGGCCAAATGCTTATTTCACAGAAAAACTTTTACATATTCATTCATAATCACAAATCACTTCATACAGTTTATGGAACCTCCTCATTTATTTCATACAGTTAGATTGGTTGCTGTTATTAAATGATATGATTTAATAATAATCTGTACATTTTTGTAATTGTAGCACTGAAACTTGCCAAAAGGACACTGGGTCCAACATACGTAAAGAGACATTGATTTACGAATTATGTCACTATGTCTGCGCTACCCTCTGAGACTTCGCTCTGCTCTGCTTGTGTCTGTCTCTACTCACAATCTCAGGAACGTGAGTACAGCCCAACGTGCGAAGACAAATACAGGCAGGCTTGTGTTCCTGAAATTGCAGTCAATATGAACAACATTCAAGTTGAAACAGAAAAAAAAACTATTCCTAGCGTCTTTGAGAAAAACATGCGACTCAGAGCAGAGAAATAAAGCTGCAGTCTGTGGCACACGGTCTTTCCCCGTCTCAAGTGCTGGCAGCTCTAATTGCTCTTCCCGTAGTACTTAAACAAAACTAAAACTAAATGTATCGCCACGTGCCGCAACATTATTTTTTAACTTCTTGGGGGGCTTTTTTGTGTGTGTGGCTTTTTTATTTAGAAATTTTAATTTCTTCACAATTTCTTTGGAATTTGAATTTTGGAGCTGTTTCTTGACGCCTAACACTAGTTGTGTTGTTGTGGTAATCTTCTGAAGTATCCAGTAACTATGTTGTGTTCTCTGACGAGGTTTCAGTGTGATAGTTTTTCTCCCTTCCTGAAGAACTCCTGCTGTGCTTTGTTGTTGTTCTGAGCAGGGCCATCCACGATGTGAAGGCCACTGATATGGGTCTAAGTAAAGTGCGCTTCAAGGCTGAAGTTGACTTTGATGGCCGAGTGGTGACGCGGTCTTATCTGGAAAAACAAGACATTGACCAAATCCTCAATGTAAGTATTTTTTTCCACCTCCCTTTGGTGTAAATATTTTCTTCACACAAAACAGCATCCTATGTCTTTAATATCGATACTTTGAATTTTCTACTTTTTAAAACCTTGATGTATGGTTGGCAATAAACTTTATGAGTCCCTCTGACTTTGTTGCTGCCAAGGACACACTGAACAAATGACAGATCCATTCAAAACAAAGATTTTTTACTCATTAAAGGATAATTACGTTTCTTTTATTTTTCTTGTTTATGCCATCATCACAGTTATGAGTCATAAAAAAGTAATCAGATTTTTTGTGTACCTCCTGATTGCTGGAAATGCTGCTGCACATAGCACAAGTAACGTTTTACAGTCCTTACCCTGCAGCTAACACACTGACTTTCAATAACAGAAACTGATCATTATCAGGACATTTTAGGTAAAAGTCAATGTGCATGTAGGCCGTATTTAGATTGAAATGTATTTATTTGACATTTATGGTTATAAAATACAGTATAATCATCATGCAAAATGAATCACAAGAAATCTTCAACAGATGTGAGAACTCTGCATGCTGTATCGCAGTTCACAATGTCGCAGCAGGTCCCCACATTATCTTGTAGTGTGCAGAAGTTTAGAGGTTTTATCTGTTGTCTCCTGATTCAGCCTAAGTCCAGTCAGAGTGTTTTTAACCAAATAATGCAGCAGGAATCTGGCAAACCTTTAAACTTAATTTTAATGAAATCATTTGTCTCCCTTAAGATTGCTTTTGCTGTACCCAAAATGCATCTATATTGCTCACATTTATCTTAACTTGCTGAAGTTTAGTGTGTGCTTTTGCTGTTCAAATAATTTACTGAGGTGTTTGGAACAATTGTTGACAATTATTCGGTCACGTCAGGATTTCGCAGGATGTTTTTATGATTCTTGTGGCCTGAAATTGCCTGATTTGCAGTGTTGCAGTGCAAGTTGCTTTAATAATTCATTTGTTTTTTAAATCATAAGAGTTTGTAATTTTTTAAAGTTACAATTGCATAACATCACATCATTATATGATGCATTTTCAGAGATAATATTACTGTACGGGCTAAAAACAACAGGGTCGGCAACTCATTCATAATTTATATGAAGATGCATACCCTGTTGTTTTTTGTAGGAACAGAAAACAGAAACAACAAAGAACAACATTAGACTGTAATCGTTGACCAATTTGTTAACTGCAATTTGGTGGAAGTTTTCTTTGGGCTTGCCTTATCGCCAATCTGACAAAATCTTTAAAATCAGTCCATTTCTAAGACACAGCTATTCATTCATTCAAGGAAAACATTCATCCTGTGTGCCTAAAGATTAAATATAGAAAGATAAGAAAATGACTGTATTTCAGAAAACACAAGGAGCTAAATCAAGTTTTTGATATTTTTGAACTGAATATCAAATATGTAGTTTTTAAAAAAACCTAAACAAATCAAAGACATTGAATAAATACAGCGTTGTCCCTCATTTTTCAAAAATCCCAATTTTTTTTTGTGTGATCTAAAACTTTCAAAGTTGTACTGCTAGATTGTTGCCCAAAGTATGTCCACACCAGATTTTAAGACTTAAAGCCAGTCAGAAGAAATGTTGTGGCATTTTTCTTTATCATACTAAATATAGTCTTTGGGCCCAAATGGGTTAATAATAGAATTAAAAATAACCAGAAATAACAAGGAACTGTCTCAGAGACAGACAACATGATGATGTACATTAGACCACATGGACAGACATACACAAACCCTTATTTATTCACAGATAGATTAAAAAAAGAATCAGAAAGTAAGAGAGTGAAAGAAAAGTAAGAAAAATGAAAATAGATCCTCAGCAGAAAGTGTGCGTCTCTCTCTCCGCAGGACATTCAGCAGGTGAAGACGCCCGAGGAGCTTGAGAACTTCATGCTGAAACACGGGGAGAACATCATCGACACTCTGGGGGCTGAGGTGGACCGCTTGGAGAAAGAACTCAAAGTACTGAAATATTCAACTTGTCCACATTGTTTTGTTGTACGACGGAGTTTTAGGGCTACATTGAGGGGAAAAATTTTTTTTTTTGAGACTTTGAGGATAAAGTTGTCTAGTTGTAATATGAGAACAAAACTCTCAATATTACAGGAATAAATTTGTAGTTTCATAAGAAAAAAAGTAATACTTTTATGAGAATAAACTTGTAATATTATAAGAAGAATAATAAGAAGAATGTTACGAGAATAAAGTCAGAATTTCATGAGAATGAGAAAAAAGTCTGAATTTTACTTGAAAAAAGTCACGAGAGCACAGGCAGTATCCTGGGAACTGGGAACAATGGTTGCCACGGAGGCGGCCTGTGCACTCGGCTGTTTTATAGTTAGCTTGCAATATGTATATTTTCGTAATATAATATCCCCCCCTCGTAACATTGTGACTTTATTCTCATAAAATTCCGACTTTATTCTCTTAATATTACGACATCATTCTCATAATATGATTACTTTTTTCTCAAAATATTACAAATCTATTCTCATAATATAATTACTTTCTTTTTTAAAATTTTACGACTTTTTCTTGCGACTTTATTCTCATAATATTATGACTTTATTCTTAAAATCTAACCTTTTTTTTCTTTATTAACATGACCCCACTGTGTACAAAATATCTTTAAACTCTTGTTTTTTTAAATATTTATTTATTTATTGCAGTTTATATGCACGGCAAAGACAGACCGGTATGTAACTCTGTTTTGTTCCTCTGCAGCAACGAAACCCAGAGGTTCGTCACGTGGACTTGGAGATACTATAATAACTGACGGGTCTCTGCTGAGGGAACATCCTGCTGAACCAAGAACAGGAAAAGATGAAAGGAGGGCCAAGCCCGCCTCCGTTATCTGCCTCCCACCCTGACCACCACAAAACAAACCTCCGTCTCTGCACAACTTATCAAGTCTTACTGTAGAATAGTCCACAACCGTACTCGAGGTTTGGGCGAGCTTTCTTTTGCGTTGCTTGAACTTCATTTAGCCGAGAATTCAACCTGCCGGAAATCCACTCTCGCATTAGAGTGAGTGTTTCGAGCTGAAGACTAAGAACTGTCATTAGTCTCCTTGAATTTTAAGAGATCTCTGTTGCAGTTCACACACATCTGTAGGACAGTTTAGTCTTCTGGTCGTTTGCTTGAACTCAAAATCCTGCAGGAATGTGTTTGGATTCGCTTGAAATCATGACGGCTCCTACAACAAAATCTCAACAGGACCAGTATCATTATTATTATCAGACTTAAATGTGATGCTTGAACCACAGTTATAGTGTTTCCTTCATTAGTACGAAGGAACCTCAGAGCTACATATTCAAACTAATTTTATTTAATTGCTAGACAATATTAGATGTTTTTTTTTTTTTTTTTGTTCTTTTAACGTAAAAGCTGAGATACTGACAACGGCACGATGCTGCTGCGGCTTCTCTAATGAAGATGGTTTGTTATGAATAGATTTTAATGCTATTACAGAGGAAAAAATACAAGTTAAAAAGGTATTAAGACATTTCATTGGATTGTATGTTAGAGTTGAAGAGTGAGCTAAGGTTAAATACAGTAGCACTTATTCAGCATCAGCTTATGCAAAAAAAGAATAATTAGAAAACAGGTTGTTTTCCCATAAAATCAATATTTTCCTGTGATTTTATGAAGTTGAAAGGCGAACAAATGTATTAATCATTTATTGGACTACAAACATCCTCCCACGCCAAGAACTGACATTATAGGCAGCGGCATCCCTCTCCTTCACTTCTCTCTTTGCCAGCTTCACACTCCAAACATTGATGTCCTACAAAATTTAGTAACTCGTGAAGTCTGGTAGCTGATCAGCAGGTGACTGGTTGCACTGATCCAAAAATGAGGAACTGGAGGGATGCAGAGTTCCAGTGTAAATAAGCGGCCCGTGATGTTAAAAGGTACTAAACGAACAGACCGGCCCCATCTCAAACAGGCTTTTGTCATCACCCAGGATGTCACCCTGTACAGTACATGTATCAAATAATCAAGTGAATTATCTCCTACTTGGTGTTACTGCTGAAACTCTGTGTGAAACATACAGCGACTGCGCTTTTTTGGCTTTTCATTTTGCATTTTACTTTAGTCAGTCACAGCAGCAGCAGAACGGGACACGCCTGCCTGCTCAGACGTGTCAGTCTGCTGCAGGAGGTGAGCCGGAGTCATGTCATCTCTGCTGGGAAGGGAGGGTGCATATATATTTTTGAAGGTGTTAATAATGTAAATTTTCCGGTTGGTTGTAACGATGTTGCCGTTGCTGAAGGAGTTGGAATAAATTTGAAATAATTTATTAAATTATTTTTGCTTTCATTTTCTGTCATGTGAGTTCATCTCAACACGGCTCAGTGAGATTTGTGGCAGATTTTCGTATAGGTGACATCGGGACTTATGGGTGCCACCTTTGGAACTGGTAATTCAGGTCACCTTAATGTGTTCATCAGTGACTGATCACATTAACATCAGTGACTGATCATAACTATTCAGAAGGAGTGCTGTTGGGATATATATTCGGTTATATGTTGCACTGCACTGTTGGTACACAGAGTGTATTCTGGGCACAGATGGAGCAGTTGAACGCCAATGAAAGTGAAACCTAACCGTTCATTCTGCTGCGTCTCAAAGTTTGCATTCACCGATTTAGCAGCTGCTCCTCTCATCCGTCGATCAGATCTGATCAGTTCTGACCATATCGACAGATCAATTATCAACCCGCAACTCAAGCTGCTGCTCAGGGAAGGCGCTCCGCCTGTGCTGTATTCATGAACCAGCAAAACATCTGAATTTAGAGATGGGACACGCAATTCTGTGGGAAACACTGATATTACTAAAATGTGCACACACACACTGTGCAAACACAGCCTCCCTCTTTCTGTTCTTTAACCACTTTCTTATAAAGATCAGCACTGAGATATCTGCACACAGCCAAAAAACAAAAACCAATAAATGTCCCACACAGTGCAAGAAATTAGTAAAAAAAAAAAAAAAAAGTACAAAGAAAGGCCTGATTTTTATTTAAAGATCATTAAAATGTATGATATATTATTATAGAATATATTCAGAATTGTTGTTATTATATGTAACAGAAAAAAAGTACTTTTTTCATTTTTTTGCACCATTTGGGATTGTGTTCTTTGTTTATTTTCTCATTTGTTTTTTACTCTCCTTTTTTCCAGATATTTTTTCCTTTTAACTTTTTTTTCTTTCTAATTTTTGGATCATGTCTTGTTAAATTGCTCACTACATTCTCCCTTTGTTTTTGCAAGACATCAAACCAGTTTGCTTAGGTTTCAAAGGGTTAAAATGGTCATGGACATTGATGCTAACTTCTCCAGATGTTGGAGGTCTTTTAGGACCCCAGTAATGATTCTTGGATACATCGGAGACCTCTTAAAACATCTTTTGGAGTAAATAAGTACGTTTTCAAGCCTTTCTTTTCGGATTTGAGGCATGTTTCCTGTTTAAAGCTCAGATGGTTGACTGGAATGTAAACCCAAGTCCATTAGATGGTGCAGTTGTAGGGATGAGAGAGGAGGGGGGGCACTAGCCTGTGCGCTGACGTCAATAAAAACAGTCATTTCCAACCAGTCTGCGCATTGACCGACCGTTCAAAACATTACGCACAGCATCGCGGCTGGACCCACGCTAGACTACTCGACTGAAATAATTTTTTCGCCGAGCCCCGGAGAGCGGAGACAATGCGGACAGACTCCACTGCAGGTTTTTACACCATTGAATGTTGTCTTAACATTTTGGGTGTTGCGCGCATATCAGTGTCATGTCTCGTCATACCATTCCCAAGTCAGTTGTGCCAGTGCCGCTGCCCATCTTGTTTCCTTTCATGTCTCCCCAACGCAGAGAGAAAGAGAGAAAGGCTCGCTTGTGCACGTTGATTAAAAAAGATAAGCAGATCCTGAGGGCTGATTTGGCTCCATTATTATGAAGGAAACATGCGTCGAGACGCGCCTGCACACGTCTGGAGATCACCAAACACATCTTTAATCCTACCGCAGCCTTCTGCACAGCACAGCGTCACTTTCACCATCATTTATTTTGTGAGCGCAATTTAGGAAAATGTAGCTGTTTTTGTGATAATACTCGATGCATTTTTTCTCCCCCTCTCCAATATTTTATTCTCCAGCAGCCCACAGATGGGGGCGCAGTAAACCTGCACAGTTGGGGTCTCAGCTTTTCATGCAACCTCCCCTCCATCACCACAAGCCTGCGGTTACAAAATCCCAAACCCCATTTCTCTTCGGTGCGGAATTGAATTAAAGAAACGAGATTTTTTTGCAGCATTGTAATCACTTCCCATTACTAACCATGCAGAATACCCTCATCAACCTTTTTTTTGTTGCTTTACGCACCGTTTTTTTCTCTCTCTAAATAATCGATTTGGTTGCTGTTTCAATCACAGGTGCAGCAGCGTCTAGAACAATCCAGGTAGTGTGTGATGGCAGGAAAGGTCTTCATGGCGGATGATCACCACCATCACCACACTGCTCTACGCTTTTAGCCTCTTTACAGTGCTGCCTTGTCTAATCATGTTCAAGCAGCATTGTACAGGGCTATGACAGCATAGAGAGCTGAGCTGCACGAGCGCTGCGTTTCTCTGACCCTTTGGATGGCAGCCAACGAATGACATCATCCGTTAAAAAACACTAAATAGCGAGGATTGCATGCGAGGACTGTTGATGACTTTTCGTGCTGATGTCGTAAAAAACTGAAATGCATTGCTTTGGTTTGAAAGGTGAAAGAAAAACTGGAGCACATGAAGTTCTCCTTGGGTTGAATAATTCAATGCAAACCGAAATCCCTTTGCAGCCAATACATTATTGAACCAATTAGTCACATTGCATTGTGCTGCTCCTGCATCAGCCTGTTTGTGCATCTTAGGTATTGCAGCTGCATTCGGATCACAGAGCTAAATATCCCAGTTTTACTGAAAAATCTTTGTTCTTTGAAATAGTGATTGGAAACAGGGGCGTAGGTTTGATTTTAACATTGGGGGACACACACGTGAAACGGGGGGGGGGGATGGGGGCGGCATCAAAAACTTAATTTCCTGCATTCTGGTAAATTTTTATACATTAATTTGTGTTTTTTTGCATCGATTTTATGGTGTAAATGTCTTTAAATTTGATAAAAATATAAGGCCTTTATTTCTTTCATGGGGAACAAAGGCACACGATGTTTATTATCAACAGTAACTGCTGTTCTGAAGACTCTTCTAACTGTCTGGATGAAAAATTATCCTGTTTTCTTCGCAATAACAAAGATTTTTAACCCGTCTCTTATGTTGCAATAATGAGAGGCAGAAAAAGGGACTTCCTTTGGACAGGTGCTTAGATGAGGTGATTGTATTGTATGCATTTAAACTAGGACTGTAACTAATGATTATTTTCATTATTGATTAATCAGTTGGTCTGCAAAATCTCAGAATATAGAAAAATGATAAATAAATAAATAAATCACTTTTTCCTCACAATTACAAATTCCCAAAGCCAAATGTAACATCTTCAAATATCTTCTCTTTGTTCAAAACAGCAGCTGGACAAAGAAAACCAGCAAATCCTCATGACTGAATCAAGGTCTCTTCCCTTAAATGATTAATGTAGCTCCAGAAATATCTAATGTAATATTAAATTTTTTTAAATTAGTTTGAATCCCTTGATTTATTTGAGTATTAAAATGTTTAAATTTGTCTGATTCCTTTGATTTACTTAAAGTTAAAAATGTTTACATTTGTCTGATTCCCTTGATTTGTTTGAATTTAAAGGTCCAGGATAGTAGGGTTTAGTTGCATGTGAACTGAAACTTCTCTTGTGTCAAGTGTGTAGGACAGGCATGTCCAAAGTCCCACCAGTTTTAAAGGGCCTGCAGCTTGTTTTATAAAATATACAATATTTCATTGATTAATCAAGTAAGAGCATTTAGCATTTTTTTTCCATTCACCTTTCACTGGCAAAACTATCATACAGTTTGTAGGAAGTGTACACGTGTAACTAATGTGTTTTAATAAACTGACGGTAAATGAACAACCGAATTGATACATAGCAGCTTATATTGCCTTCCAGGTAGCAGACATGGCCGCAGCAAAGAAGCATTAAGTCGATGACGTGAGGTGCTGCTTTAAGGGGCGGTGGAAAGTTGAATACTTTTTCAGTGGCAGATGAAGCGTTTGTATCATTTATACGTGATTTGGTTTTTTAATAACTCATGATGTGAAAAGCAGCTGGCCCTGAGGTATTTTCATCTGATCTGATCCCATTACAAAAAGTTTGGACAGTGCAGGAGAACTACTGTGACTGACAAAAAAAGAAGTGTGAATGGCTCTGGATAGAGTCCGTATTTAGTTTGTGCTTTCTGGGCCACTGTAGAACAACATGGCACCTTGTGGAAGAGGAACATCACCACCACGAATTTAAGGTGACAAAAACGTCTTATTTTTTAGATTATTATAGACTTATTATAGTTCTGGATACTTTATACCATTTCTGCTGATAGATGATGCTAAATCCTACACAGTGGACCCTTAAATGTGCCATAAAAAACAGTTTAATAGGTAAACTTTGCTTAAAACTAATACCCCATTTTTAAAGTTGTATGTGAATTTTAAATGATGCTTGGTGCTCCGCTGTGAGCTGAGGTCCAGTTTCATGTCCTGCAAATTGAGCCCTTCTACTTTCCCTCTCCGTCCTGTGTGTCTCTGTTCTCCTTAACCCCGTCTGATATGGGATTAGTAATGAGAGCGTTGTTAATGAAGGAGCCTCCTCACTAATTAAATAACAAGCTTACCACAGGTGAAACTAGTTCACGGCTCCTTGGTGGACAGACGTGTTTACAGACAGACTTTTCAATGAGAATTTAGAAAATAATCCAATTGCCTGCTGTTATGCTTTATATCATAAAGACTTTGTGAATTACAGAGAGATTTACAACAACACCACGTCCACCAATTCATAGATTTTATTACAAATTCCTTCCTTACTAACAATGGCCATGGAGGAAGAGTCCTGCTGTGTGTGGTTTCCCTGCCTGTGTTACAGTCCAGCTGAAGGTCCTGGGTAAAGTCCCACAGAGAGGAGTTATAAGGATGTTGGGGTCAGGCACTTAACATCCTCAGTGGCTGCAGCTCACGCAGGGCTGCAGGCCGTTCTCGTTGCAGGAAGTGCACTTGAGGGCTTTGAAGGAATCCGTGAAGCAGTTGCGAAACACGGACATCTTGCTGCCATGGCACATTGGACACGGGATGAAGGCGAAGCCCCCACAGGTCTGGCACGTTTGGGGCTGCTGGACCCTCTAGATATGTGGACAGAAAAATATTTACATTCCACATAAGATATCCAACACAGCTCTGCAAGGTTTTTAAAGGGATAGTTAACCCCAAAAATCAAATGGCGTATTTTCCCTTTTAACTCTAGTGCTATTTATTGATGTTGAAGGTGACTTATTGGTAAGGCTCTTTATTATTCTCTGTGTATTTATTTATTTATTTTTTTGTTTCTTTTTGAGATTACTGTAATTATTAAGTAACTTATTCAGGGATCCTTAAAAAAATCCTTAAAGGCATTGAATTAATTAATCAAAAAGCAAGGCCTTAGTTGGTATTAAAATGGTCTAAATCAAAATTTCAACAGTATTAAAAAAAACCCCACAAAGACACTGAAAGTAGGATTTTATAAATTGCATTGTAAAATCTCAAAATAATTGGTAAAATCTTTTATTTTTTAATAATGATAATTTCATGAAACCACTTTTCATGATGGGTGTTAAAGTAGTGGAATAATCCCACATACAGAATGAGACACTCAAAATCAGTGATAAAACTCACCCATAAATGCTAGATATTTCCCAATTCTAACCACATCCAATGTTTTTACTGGACCAAAAATGTAATGTTTCATGTCAAAATACATTTTTGGTCAAAATTCTTCTCAACTCTATGTAAAAGGTTGGTTCATGGCTCATGGGTTTTTTCTTTTTCTTTTTTTTCAGTTTTGGTTATCATAAAATTGGTCTTAAATATTATACCAAGTGACATTTAAAAAGTCTTTAAAAGTATTACATTTAATTTGCCTGTGGGGGTCCTGTAATTGACAGGCCATCTGTTTCCTTGGTATATGTATGTTTTGAGAAAGATGCAGGTAAAATAAGATTTTATTTTCATTTCCCTGCTCCTTTTCAGTCGTGTAATGTGTATTAGATTTGTTTTGAATCTAATTCTGATTGTTGTGCATTAAGGGGAGCTAACAAATAAAAAATGAAATGTATCAGTCTAGTTTTTTTTGATGTGAGGTGCTGAGATATCGGTTGTCTGCTTTCTCTTGAAAATAGTGGAACTAGATGGCACTGGGCTTGTGGTTCCAAAAATAAATAGGCAAAACAAAACAAAACAAAACAAAACAAAACAAAACAAAAAACAAAACAAAACAAAACAAAACAAAACAAAACAAAACAAAACAAAACAAAACAAAACAAAACAAAACAAAACAAACAGACCTTATTGGGAAAAGTTTTATGTAGGAACTATTTTCTCTCTGAACTCCTCCCACCAAAAGTATGAATGCACAGAGAGAAGCGTGCATCTACTCGTGGACGAGAGGCTCGTGCTCTTGACAGCATGAGACATAAACACTAATGGCGCCCTCCTCGGCTGAGCTGTAACATAGCTAACTCAGTAGTTTTGCTGTCTTTAAAGTTAAGTGAATAATTTAAATAAGTTAGTAATTGAAAAAGTGAAATAAGTCAACTAAAAATGGGTTAAAAAGTAAGCAAGTGTACTCTCTATTGGGTTTTGAAAACAGGATCAGAGTGAGCGCTCTGTGCTGTTTTTTTAATGTTTTTTTTTTTTTAAATTTTAGAAATAGCGACAGAGTGAGTGCTCTCACCGCTCTGCTTTCTCGGCCTATCTGCGTGTTTCACTGTTGTTTTTGGCTTCTTCATTTGAGAACAGACAAAAAAAACAACAACTAAATTCACGGTGTTTTTAAATGTTTTCTAATACGCTTCTGCCTCGGAGATTATTTTTCTTTTTAACACGCTACCAATACTTTAGTAAAACACAGAAAAGGTAAGTCTTATCTGTTTATTGGAGGACTTCCGGGATATTCACTAGCTGTGTAGCTTTCGTAGCTTTGCACGAGACAACGCGCTGTGAAGGCGGTGCAGTGACGTCAGAGTGAGGTAGCTGCAGACGCACACTTCCGGCCACATGGTGATACGGTTTGCAAGTGAAGTTCAGTAGAAATAAAGTAGTTGCTACATGAAACTGCTCATATCAAGGAGCCTGGGAGGTGATGTGTGTTTTTAAAAAAGCATCAAAGATGTTTTATTAAAACTCAAATGCGAATTACTGCTACAACAATGCAACACATACAATGTACTTTTTCAACCTGCCAAAAAGTGATTACAGCTCCCATCTTCTTACTGAAAATTTGACTCTGCCTTACTATGATTTGATTTCATCCATAGTGGTCATACAACAACAACAACAACAACAACAACAAAACCATCCATGTCATCTCCCAGGCTCTGAAAAAAAAAATATTTTTTTAAATTTTGGGGTGAACTGTCCCTTTTAAATAAGATGAATTTGGTACAAATACACAATTTTAAACTTTAAAGGAATAATCTAACATTTTGGAGAAATATTTGCTTTTTTTGTTGAGAGTTAGGCGAGAGGATCAAAACTACTCACTGTTATGACAGCAGAGAAGAAAAATCCACCTACCAGCTCATCTAAATCTGACTAACACGTTTTATCTCATTTGTTCCAGCCGTACCAAAAAAGAATTGTAAAAATGACAAATTTTGGTTTTACAAGTAATGTGCCAGACTATTTCTTGGCCGGGTGCAGTGGAGACTCCAGAGAGTCACTGCCAGAGGTTTAGTGGTAGTTGATGAGGTGGGTGTACTATAAGTAGACGGGACAGTTACCAAGAAAGAAGTGGATGTACTCTCCTCTATATTCCAATGGCTTTTTGGCAGATAGCTGGGTATACAGTCAGCAAAAGAGGTTGGTATACCCTGTATAGCTGCATATAGCATGCACTACACAGTCTGACATATATGCCAGATTTACTGCATATCATTCTGACCATAATTAGAAGTAACCTCGTGGGAGTCACCGTTGACTTCTGATTCAGAGTTGTAATTCCAAGTGGAAAATATTGGGAATTTCTGACAGCATCAATATCTATGAGTTAGAGCTGGGACTCTCTGCCTGAACCCGATTGGGCCCGACTTGAGCTGCTTGGTTTTGGCCCTGTCGTCATTTCTCAATATTCCCCCGGACTTGAAAGTTTGAAATTTGGTTGTTGCCTAGTTCATCAGATATGAACACACAGTAAAGTCATGTTGCAGGCCAGTTCTGGACTGATTAGTGTATGCATGACCTTTCAGGAGCTGCATACTCTTTTTAATAGCCCGCAGTGACTGGAATGCATGACTTAAATGTCATAACACTGCTTTGTATTCGCTCATGAAGACTCTTGTTGAGTCCAAATTACAAGCGAGGCCTGAGAAAAGGCCAGTGCGTGTTTGTGACAGGCGTTTCTGCAGCTCAGTGAGAAACAGAAATAGTTTACACGATCTCGGTTTGTGCCAGAGAGCGATTCGCTCTGCGTCGGTGTGTTGGACAAATGTGTTGGAGGCAGAATCAATAGCACACCCTCCATTATTGATGGTCACTTATTGATGTGCATGCATCTTTTACATTGCAGTTTGCTCATGTTTTATTGATGACACAACTGGTGTGAGGGGAAGTGACTGCTCCTGTTAGCACCCTGTTCATCTGAGTGACTTTGGGCAAACACAAAGCGTTAATTTATTATGACTTTATAATTACCTCGTGCTTAAATATGATATGTGCTGCACATGAAACACATGAAAGATTAAACGTGTGTCAGATCAAGTGGTTGACTCAACATCATTCACAGGAAAATCATCTATTTGACGGTCAGTCATTCAGAATGTGATTTCCAAAGCAAACAACTCAAAACAAACCTCGATTTTTGTCAGAAGATCTTGAAGCTCTCCTGATTCATTCATGCCGAGGATTTTCTCAGCACCCTGCAAAACATAATAAAGTATTCAACCCTTTGAAAACTGAAGCCGCATAACTGTCCTTGTGCTGTTTTCAGATACCTTTGAGTTAATTGGTGTGATTTCTTTTATAGACATGGAAAAAAAGGCAATGAGCACATTGGTAATAAATGTTTTTTATATTGCAAGAAATAAATAAGAAAACCTTTTTTTTAGCAGGGGAATGTGTCTAGGGGAAAAAGACAAAAGATAGGGAAAAACAATATTTGTAATTATCATAATTACAATCCCGCTACAAAATAATTAGAATTTTTGTGCACTTTTTTTTCTTTTTCTTTCTTTTTTTAATTTTTTTTTTTTTTATACAAATTTCAATTAATTCTTTTGTACTTTTTTTTTTTTTTTTACCAATTTCTTACTAATTTTTTCCTAACTAATTTTTTTTTTAAAGTTATTTGATAGGACAGTTTAAGTGAGAAAGGGGGTCAGGGAAGGGATAACACACAGCAAAGGGCCAAGGCTGGAATCAAACCTGTAGCCACTGCAACAAGGACTAAGCCTCTGTATATGTAATATATAAATATATATAACCTTAAGCCAATTTGCTCATTTTTCAATGAGCTAATACACTCCAACATTTTGACTTCAGATATCATTAGAAAGGAGTGATGACATGAACTGACCCCAAGGTAATGTCCGTCAATGAACACGACTGGTAACGACGGAGGTTCTCCCACACGTTTGCACCGCTCCTCCAACTCCTTCCCATACTCGCTGTCCAGGGCGATGTTCTTCTCCACAAATTTCACCCTGTGGTTCTGGAAGATCTTGCGGACCAGCTCGCAGCGTTCAAACGTCGTCCTCACCACGCGGAAGCTCGTCGTGTAGATCACAATCCGCCCAAATTCAAGGGATAACTCCGTCTAGAGGAAGTGAAAGTTATTTTTACCCAGAAGGTTCAAACTAACTATACGCAGAGATTAAACCTCCCAGCAGCAAGATTAGGAAACATTTCAGTATTGCACTTTTAATATCAGCCTCTGAAAAGCTTCTCACAGCAAAGAGCGTTGCTAATGGCATCAGTACTAACAGCAGAATTTTTCTCTGACATTTTCTATGTTTGGTTCCACCTTTCTGCTGTAATAAGTTGTGGATAATGGCTTTAATGCTTAACAAAGTAACATTAACAATATTTCCACTGCCGGCTTAATAAAGCCTTCTTTTCGTTCACAGGTTGAAAATGACAAATTCAGAATAAAATGGCTCCTGTTCTTGACCTCTTTTAAGCACTTTTTTTTTTTTCATTTACCATCAAAAAGTCTAAATTGGTCGACTGAACCAAAATCTTAAAGGGACAGTTCACCCCAAAATAGAGAATACATTTTTTTGCTCTAAACTTTAGTGTTTTTTATCAATCTCTTGTTTTTCTGAATGTTGGGGATATCGGCTGAAGAGATGTCTGCCGTCTCTTGAATATAATGGAACTAGATGCTACTGAGCATATGGAGCTCAAAGTGCCAAAAATATAAAACTCAACAGCAATGTCTCTTATGAGAAGTCATGACCTGGTCACTAAAGATAATCCACAGACCTTGAGCAGTTTTATGGAGAAACTGTTCTGTCTAACAAACTACAACTGCCAACAGTATCATCGAGCAGAAGGAAGCGTGCATCTCCAGCACTCAGCAACTCACTCCAAAACAATCTTGATTGACAGACAATGCAACCAGTAAGACGAAAAATATGCTCTTTTGATTTTAAGCACCAACAGTAAAAATTTAAAAAAGAAATAAGAGAAAAAGATTTTTATATATGCAGTCCTATTCTAAATAACAACCCAGTCGCCAGAAGAAAATGTTCGTATTGTAAGTTTCTGCGAACCCTGAATATGTTGCATTTGTATGTAACATCATTGGTTGTTTTTTGACCTACCGCAGCATTTCCACCATTAAATGTGGGTGTTTTACACCCTAACCAGAACTAAGTGTTTTTTTGTGCCACAACTTACAGCCTGTTGCTGAGGAACAGAAAGTTTCAATGTATCAAAAAAAGCTTCAAATTAATAATATGAATGTATCTGCGGTTTGCAGAGCATGAATGTTTTTTCTGCAGTTGGGTGACTTTTGTTTCAGTCATCCTGGGATCTTTAAATGCTTAACATAGACAGAAATAAGAGGCTTTGTCCTTTCATATATGATGTACAGTTTGTCAAGGTGAAGTGAGGATTCAACCAAATGCCATCCCAAATATGGCAGCTAATCCCCTCTCAGTGTGTGTGAGGAGGTTATCATCTATAATCCATTTATAAAAGGTGCTTTGTTAGAAAATGGTACGGCATGTGTTAACCATTTTACAAGTTATGTATTATTTACGTACCTTTCAATTTTTTTTTCTCCAAAATATTCCAACAATTTTTAAACCATTTAATTTGCTCATCCTTAATTCCAGGCAGCCTTTGGTGACCATTTAATTCAACAGACTTTTGAAACTGTGCAGAGACTTGAAAATTAATTAAGATGTTGCAGGTGGTGCATTAAAATCTACATTTATTGAATGCTGTTGCAAATGAAAATACAAGTATTGGTGCAAAGTCTGCATAGCTTTACCAAAACACCATAAATACTGTATTGTTTTAATATGTAAAGCAACATATTATTATAATGGAGCACCAACCTCAAACAAGTGAGTAAGTTATGGCATGCTTTAAAACATTATTGTTGTTAATGCAACCTGATTTTTCCGACGATAAAACACCATGTTCCTTCAGAATAAGATCAGATCGTGATAACCATTTAAACTTCGCCCTGACAGAAAGATAACCGTGATGAGAAGCTTTATCTATGCAGAGAAACGGCCTCTTTGTTGTGACCCTTTACGTCACCTTTGCATCAGTCGCGGGTTACCTCAGAATAACAAACACTTGTTCCTGCAGGGATACTAGAAAGTGCCGAGAATTCATTAACCTGATTAGTTTCTCTTGAAACACTTAACGAAATGCATCATTAATCTTTAATTGCTCTGTGACCTTGTCCTCTATTGTGAGCTTTTATCCCAGCAGTACACCTACGTGTAGCTCCTTCCTGTAAGTAGACATCAGGATGAAGACGATATCGATGTGAGCTGTTGTTGGATATAGATTGTATGAAAACACTAAGGGACTGTTCTTTATTTATCAGAGGAGGGGGGTCGATTGGGTGTGGCTTTGTTGTTTTTTGTCAGGTTTTTAGACCCTCCCCGAAGCAGATTTTTCTTGAGCCTCTCTGAGTGACATGGAGAAAATGCATGCACCTTCCACCACCATAAACTTGTTAGTAGATTTTAAAAACGCACCCGTTAATGTTTCAAAATACAAAGTATAAATCCTGGTGTTGAAAAAAGCCTCGGTTTTTCGTGCAGTCATGCATGCTGGATAATTCATGCAAATGGATTCTTTTTGGCCAATTTTTAAATGAAATGTTACAGAGAATTTGATATAATATCACTATTTTATGCTCAGATTTGGTCAAGTGTTTTCATAGGAATTTCATAGGAATAAAGTTGTAATATTATGAAATTAAACGTGTAAATGCACGAGAAAAAAGTCATAATATCATGAGATTAAACTCTTTTATTAGATATAAAGTCTCAGATCATCATATGAAAAATGGCAAAGTATAAATAAATGATTGATGCGTGGCCAAAATTCTTCAATAAACTGCTGAAAATATTCGATAAATAGTAGAAATTATAGACGGGGGGGCTTGTTATCTAACTCTCCAGCCTTAATTTATGACTTCATTTCTCATAAAATTATGAGTTTAATCTCATAATATTTTTTTTCTTAAATGTATGATTTTAATGTTGTAATATTACATTGTTTTTCTAAAAAAATTACAACTTTAATCTCATTGTATTTCAACTTTATTGCCATAAATTTCTGAGTTTTTTTCTCACAACTTTTTTCTCGAAATTCCAACTTTATTCTCAAAATCTAACTTTTTATGAAAATAAAAAAACATACCCCCCCCAAGTGCTTAAAAAATATTTGACACACCTCCCCCTTTCTGCACCACTCCCTCCCCCTCATAAATATCGAACAGTCCCTAAGAATAAAAACAGCCTTATCTGATGTACTTACACTGTTGGAATTGGGGAGGTTCTCAAACAGCGTCTGACCTGCGCTGACTTTGTGTTTGACCCCTCTCACAGTCCCGTTTTTACTGAGGATGTTGACCCTCTTGGTGGTGAACATCCAGTCCTTTGTGGCCCCCGCGTACACGAGCAGGTCATCGGGCTCATGCTCGCTGTCGTCCAGCTCGGAGCCCAGGAATCCATACAGGTGTCCTTCTCCACTCGTAGAGGGCGTGCTGGCCCGCTCTGCGTCAGAGCTGCTGGTGCAGTCTGAATCCAGGGAGTCTGAAGGCCCCTCATCCTTGAACATCTCCTTCAGCACCCGGCCGCTGTTCCCCGAAGCCACGCGGAACCTCACCCGCTTCTGTGGCTTCTCCTGTCCCGCCGTCAGCATCGTCCCCTCCATTACAAAGCCACATTACATGGTCCAAAACACAGCAGTACAGCTCCTGGCTTCTCATTCAGAGGTAGACACGCAGCTCAGACACTCTGCTGTGTCCCCCATGGATTACTACCTTGTTTAATCCTCGCTGTTTGGACAGATCTAAAAACGACTGAGAGCCTGTAAGCTGCCTTACAGTCACACTGAGAGTAAATAATACATGCATCTCTACCATGGCAACCCAGCAAGCTTATCTCAAGTAAAATGATAGTTGTCTGTGAATTATTTATCAAACTTTACACAGTTTTCACCAAAGCTTTGACAGAAGACTTTTAATGGCCTGACTTTGTGTGCTTTAATCAAACATACAGACATTTCTCCTCTCAGGATAAGATGACAGCAAATGCTTTTGAGGGAACAACAGCTACTTTTCATGATTCACGGTTTTAAAGTCGTTTGCAACATGAAGGTATAGTAATTAAAAACATACAGTGAATAATGATAAAAGTGCAACTGCTGAAACAAGACACCTATTGAACACACATTTTAGTTAACACAAATACTGTCTGTCGGTTGGTCTGTCTTTTTGGTTTAGACTGAAATAGCTTATTTTTAGTAGGCTAACTGAAGGATTAACTTCATTTTTTTTTACATATTAATTTTTTTTAGACAATTAATACTATTTACCTTAGGGACACGCTGTATCTCATTCCTTTTTATTCTTCAATATGCATTTTACTTAAACATTTTTTATTGCACTTCCACACAAGATAGGCAACATTTTAAATGATTTATTCTTTTTGACTTGCTGCGTCTATGTTTTATTACATTTTTGACCAATTAATATGTGTTAATGGAATTTGTTTCAGATGAAATGACTATTAAATTTAAATTTGATCTTAAAATAAGACGAATTAACAAGAAAATTTACTTGTATAACATAATGGATTTTAGCATCTCTCCAAATAAGAAAATATACGCCTATATAGCCTACATGTCAGTAACAAAGTATCATATTATTAGTTTATACTGCATGACTTTTATTATTGTCTGCTACAGTAAGGTAAAGTAATAAGATACAGTAAAATTGTGACTTGCTCCAAACACATGGATGTGTGATGTAAGTGTTTATTCCCTGACTGCTTACTGTGTTTCACACAGAGTGGTGGTGCAGGTGCTCACTGGGCGTCCTCACAGAGCAGAAGAGGACCAGACCATATAATATGTCACAGTGACACAATACAGCAGCGTGTCCGCAGAGACGCCTCAGCCAGTTTTTTGTGTCACAGGTGATGAAGCAGCTCCCTGGAGATGTGACACGTCAGCTTATAGTGGTGACAGCACCACTCTGTTTGAGTGCTGCAGTTTGGCCCCTGAGGTAAGAGCTACACACACACACGCACATACACTATAAACACACACAGTATGTCATCACCTGTACATGTCACATTGTGCTGATCATGAGAGAAAATCCATCTGGGAGAGTCTAATGTGTCAAAGATTTAGTGGTATTACGAGTCTGGCTCTGGTTCCAAGTCTTATTGATCCAAAGTGACCCTAACTCTCCTTTAAGCTGCCTTTTATTATAAGGACATCACAACAGCTATTAAAATATGGCCTGTAAAGGCTTGATGTATATTATTGCTGCTAATAGTGGATCCTAGATGCCATTAGGGTGTCTAGACTTTTAAATTACAGCCTGAGGAGCCGAGGGTGGCTTAATAAGTTTTATTTTCTCAAATCTAGACTTAATGTTATTGAGCTGTTTTTTTTTCTTCTTTTAAATGTAATGATGTTCAACAGTCCTCGACTCCCGTCTTCAAAAGCCCTGAAAACGTAATTTTCTCAATCATCCTCTCATAGTGAATGATGGGGGTCCTTCATGAGAACACATTTTTCTGTCCAAGTTTCCGTTATTTCACAGGAGAGATTTCTGTCTGTGCTGCTTGATCTGGGCTCTTCTGGTCTGTGGTTGGTAAGGCTCAGTCATAAAGAGGCGATTTGATGAATTTCTGTGGGATTTAGCAACACTTGAATCAAAACCAGTGATAGTTGTTTTGGTTGTTTGCTCACGGTGTTTGCAGGTAACTGTCAGTTAAAGGTGCTCAGTGGAGTTTTATCATAAACAAACAAATTTTCTGTTTACATTTGGAGTTACTCACCAGAACGCTTTGTGTGTATCCCTGGGTCTAATTAACATATTGAGTGCATTTTAACCATGGATTGTTTGAATCCGTGTATACTTAAAAGCAGCCCTCTTCGTCGCTGCGTTTGCCTGTGCATTTCTGTTTTTCTTGGCACATTACTACCAGATAAGTAGATTATTGTGAAATCAAAATCTGATTAAACCCCCTGCACACAGTCGTGATGATTCAATACAATTTAATTCAATTCAGTTCAATTCAATTCAATTCAATTCAATTCAATTCAATTCAATTCAATTCAATTCAATTTAAATTGTGTTACATGAAATCACAGAATATCATCTCAGTAAAATGAACAGATGAAGCAGAAAAGCTGAGCTTTTTTAGAGTTAATAAACAAGGATTTTAAAAAAGGATACTTTTACCATGATTGTTGTTTATTTAGTCACAAATGTTAAATGATATAAAGACTCAATCACTCTTGATGTTAAGTTTTATTTGTTATTGATTGCTAGTCAAAACTCCTCGAAAAGTCATATTTTTAGTGTTGAAAAAAACATATTTTTTCATGCAAGTAAGCGGACCTTGAGTAAAAAGAGCTGAAGGAAACACATAAGAGTATATCTGTGATTCAGAGTCTGAGCTGGGATTGTGTGCACATGACTCTCAACATGAAGGTGGCTGAGCCAGCAGCTAGCAGCTAACTGTGCTAACAGCACAAATTGATGCTGACAGAGCTAATGGAGTGACGTGACGTAGGGGGTTGGAAGGTGGGCGTTATAACCACTCAAGCATTGACTGAATGTAAAAATGGACGACATGAAAGTTCCCAAAAAGTGAAGCCAAAACATCTGCATCGCCCCCTGTTGTCTGGCTGCAGTACAGAGCCCGCCTCTCCATGTTAGTGAATGGGACATGTGCCAAACTAAAAACTGAAAGTACACGTCAATTAAATTTCTCCCAAACATAGTTTCTGTCATTTTTAGGTAGTTCTTATGACCTCAATGTTTGGTCACATGTTCATTTTTTTGTTTGGTTTTAATTAGTTATTAAATGCTATTAAAATGGAATTTGAGGACATGATTGACAGCTCTGTGCTCCAATCAGTGTGCTTGTGTTCAATAGTCAGATGAGTGTATGGGCGGGAACTTGATTTCGTGGAGATGGCTGCTGCATGGACTCTGGCTCTGAATGACGTCACCAGTGCAAGATGGCAGCAGCTGTATCCGTGATATTTTGGCTTCATGTTTGTACAGCGGGAGGAAGTGCAGACGCATTATCCATTTTTATCGACAGTCTGTGGTACAAGCCGTGGTAGAGATGCATTTAAGAGCTCTTGCGGTCAGACTACCACAAAATAGAAAACAGGCGCTCTAATGGACACCATTACTCCATTATATCAAATGGAGGTTTGTCTTTATATCAATACTCTGAATTTCAAATACATCAAGGTATTTGGTTGAAATATTTCTTTTCCTTTTTATCGAACACCAAATTTTTACATTAGTGTTCATGAATATAGGTTGGCCATTGTTAAGTGCAGGGGATCATGCTGGTTTAAGAACCACAAATCAATTTGTGTTTCTGTGGGGAGTTTTAGTGTGACATGATTGATACTGTTTCTGCTTACAAAGAGTAAAAATGTGAGAGAAATGATGAAGATGAATGATATATTTTGTTCATGAAATGCTCAAAATTAAAATTTCATTAAATGGTATATGATATTTTAATCTACAGTTGTGGTGCTGGGTGGATTAGAGATCCTACATTGTGAATTTGGCAGTCAGTGTCTGAATAAAGCTGCTTATGTTACTTTGCCTGCCAGTTGAACATACTTTTCTTATAATTGGAATAAATCAGTCATGGTCTTTACATGTCATTTTCATTTAAATTAGTTTTTTTAATATCATGGAGGAGCAGTTTTTCAATCATCCCTCCCTCATACGTTATAACTTTCAGTGTCAGTTAAAACCCCTTCAGCTGTTATATTCCAGAAAATAAAGATGTCATGTGGATATATTGACTCTACAGTGGGGAAATTAAGACAGAAAACACACGTGAAAACAAGCTCGTCATGCTGTCCTGTAATGACGGGACGGCACATGCTTATCTAGAGTTGAGTGAAACACACCCACGCCATGTTGAGTCAAGCAGCCATTTTATCTCGTTTTAGCACATTTTAGACAAGAGACCACTGAGATAGTGATAGTCAGTTCAACCTGAAGAGCTTATCTCTCAGCCCCCCTCATCAGTAGTGCTAATGTAGCCTCGCCAGCCACCTCGACTGCTATTAAAAAAGCAATTTGAAAAGATTAATACTTTAACGCTCTTTAATTTCGCTGCCGTTCACCGGCTCAGCTGTGACTCAGTGGAGGAAGTCAAACAGTGCAGGTTGATAAATGGTTTTAATTTTGTGCAGATTGAATAAACAGATGCATTCATAGATCGCTGGCATGATTTGTATGTTAACTTCATAATGTGACAATTTTTGAGCTGTTGTAATCAGGCAGAATCTCACAGATTTCCACATCTGTGGTTTTAGAGAAGTTTAATTCAACTCCTGCCTCTTACAGACTGTGAAATATGCCGGTCTGACAAGATCTGCACACATTAATCAACTGTTGTGAACAGGGTTTTGGGGAAAATGACTTTCGCAGTGACTCACTATTTGTGATTAGCTGGCCATCAAGCCACCTCCCTGACTACGGATTAATATCCACAAGGGGGCAGAGTGCAATTCAGTTACAGCTAAATGTCACGCTGCCCAATGTTCCCTCAAGAGCTGAAGGCAAGGAGTGAAGGATTCAGCTGCAGGCCGGACGCCTGCATCCACCAGCCGGGTTTAATCAGTCTGTAGAGATGTAATGATTAATGATAAAATCAATAACGCAATTATTCAACCCAGAGCAGGATAAATGCATCCTGAGGAGATGTAGATAAATCCTCAGGGTAAAGATTCACAAACCAAATTTCAAAGCCACAGATGTTGTGAACTGTCTACAGAATTAGTAGATTTAGACAATTATTTTTTAAAAAGCTAGGGAAAATCTCTATTTATAATTATCATAATTACATACTGGTGTTTAAAATTATGTTACAAAATTAAAATTTTTAAAGCACTTTTCCTGCATGATTTTTTTTTTTTTTTTTTAACTTTCTCTGTCTTTATTATTTATTTATCATTTTACAGTAATTGTCTGGTAATTCTTTGTACCTTTTATTTAATCTTTTTAAAAATACTAATTTCTTTTTGTTTTTTTGGGTCCTTTCTTTTTTACATTGCCAATTGCCTTCTTTCGTTGTTTTTGAAAGAAATGCAGCCAGTTTGCTCAGGTTTTAAATGGTAAATGTGTCCATAAAATACAATGGATGCATGAATCAAACTGTTTTTCTAATGATTGTACTTTTAAAAAAGAACTATTTCAAATTATTATTAAATTTGATAAGCACTGAAGCATTGAGGTTGCATGGGAAAGGTTTCACAATAGCCGTTTTCAGTGCCATGGAAAAGATATCAGTAAGGAAAATAACTGCTACTTCCTCCTCTACAGTCAACTGGATAGCCTTTTAAAAGCATCTGGGATGGATCCAGTAAAGCTGTTGCAGGGTTTAAGCTGAATTACTTCTTTCCTCTCTTAACAGCAGCAAAGTGGCTCAGAGTATTTTCCTGCAGAGGCAAAGGACTCCCACACAGAAGCTTACCAACATCATCATTTATAGACTGGTTATTCACTCAGACTTTTGTTTGCAATCTCTGAAGGACGCCGCAAACTCATCATTGATGTAGAGAAGGTGAGCCGGAGGATTTTTAAGGTCGGGATGTTTGCAGCTCAGAAGAGATTCGAGGATCATGCTCATTATTGTTTTTTTTTCAGGCACATCTGATTGATCGAAGTTATGAGCCAGACTTCACTTCACTGAGCCCTTTTGATCATGAAATTTCAAAGTAATGTGGAGACACATCTCACTCCTTGTCTCTGCATTTTTGCTAGCAAATTACCAATTAAATTAAATTGAATGTTAGAGATTAATGAGGACACTGTTATCTGTCTCCATATCTTTTCCACATAACCAAAAGATCTGTATCTGAATCTGTACTTTTACTTTTACGATTGGCAGAGTTTATTCTGAAAGTAGGTGTGGTTTACATGTGTGGGACCTGACCAGAGGTTATTTTTAAGGCTGGATGATGCTTCTTTGATATTTATTAGAAAACAGAGCCACCTCAGGGTTGAGTTTTAGATTATTATTTATATCACAAAAGTAAAGAGATCAAACAAAGCTACCGAAATGAGGATTTTCCTTCATCACAAGTACAGATATTTACGCATTTTACATTGGTGATAGTCGTTTTTTCTTACTCGTAAAAAGTAATAACAGATACTAGCTTCATCCACGTATTCAGCTGAATCCTATTAGATATTGAAATGTACCCCATCTGTGAGATGAATGATTGTGCAAAATATATGTATTATTTTATTTGATATGGACATCACAGTACAGCATTAGAATTGAAATTTTGTGCAAGAAGCAGATGCACTTTAGTTGATACTATCCCCAAAACACCCACATTTGGAGCCTAAAAAGCAGACAGAAACTCAATGCCTCGCTAAAACACGACTAATTTGATTTTTTGTCATCTCTTTAGAAAAAAATGATATGATAGGTATGAAATGTGCAAATGTAATGTGTTCATGGTTTGCAGAAACGTATAATGCCAACATTTTGACTGCCAACAGCTTATTTGAGCTGTGGACAAAAAAATAATTAAAAGGACACGATTACAAAGCACATATTTTGTGCTGGATCCTTTATTTACATTTCAGTCACAGCCTGCCAGCATTTCTATTTACACTGCAATAGCGTATCAAAGAACAAAGGTGTTCAGAGGGAGTATCAGTGAAATCATTTTAGGTTACTCTGATAATGATAAAACATAAACTGATAAAAACACTCACGCTGTTTGTAATTGACAGATTCTGACAGTGGTAGAAATTGTTATGGCTGGTTGAATGAGTCATTGTTTGGACTAGATCTGCGGTAAAACACGAAAAACAGCACATACACACACACACACACACACACAATCGAAGAGGCAGGCTTCTTGTCACTGTTGCTTAGCAACCGTGGGAGCTACATGAGCCAAATCCCCGTGGTGGCAAGCTGATGTTGAATTAGGTGGAGTGGGGGGAAAGAAAGGAAATCTTTGGGAGAGATGTGTCTCTAGCAGGCACAGGAGGAGGCGTTCATGTTCAGGTGTTCATTTCTTATTTTTGGATATGGTGAATCTTGAGTCTCTGTGTAACATGATCTCTCTGTGTTGTTGTTTGGGCTTTTTCTGGCTGTTGAGAATAGAATTTACTGTTGCATTTAGTATTTCAAAAGCAGGAAAAGCATATTTTTATTATTGTTTTGGACATACTTAAATCTCAAGTTAGTGAATGTGAACATAGACAGGCCTCCATGCGTCTACTGCAGTGCTCATACACAAAGTCTACAGACTGTTTTGTTTCCGATGCATAATCCTGTTTTCCTTTAATCCCACAACAGCAAATACATTTTGATTTTAAAGAGAATATGGTTCAAAATAGTTGCCTAAACCACTTCTAACATAAAGTGTCATATGACATGAAATTGTGCAGGCAGTCTGGCAGCATTAACAAAGGAATTTCAATTAGCATTATGAAAATACAGCCAGAGCAATATGCACATCAGAAAACTGTTGTATGTCTGTAACACTGCAGTTCTCTCAAGCAACTGCAGCGGTGCTGCTGCTGTACAAATGCTGTCTCCGGTGTGATTTGCATTTCAACTGCAGTGAGAATGAGAGCACACTTTGATTTACTGTACAGCCAGACAGTTGCAGCAGAGACGGCATTGCTGCTGCTTTCTTCTTTGTGTTTGCATGAATAAATGCGTTTAAATGTGTCCTATTTTTGGTAACTGATGGTCCACATTAGAGGAAATTCATGACAGGAGAGTGCATACTGATGAGGAATATAACAGAGACTGTAAGGTAGAGTAAGTAGCCCTGGAATAGATCTTCTGCTGAGCTTATCTCTGGACAGCAATCACATAATAACATAGTGACTGATATAGTGTCTAGTTACAACTGCCTGATTCCATTGTTGTGGTCAGTAGTTGTCCAGGATTTTATTTCTGACATGTTTGTGAAATTAGTTTTCCCTGTTTATTGACAGAATGGATCATTTGAGTCATTAGTCTACAAAAAAGGGGTCCTTAATAAAAAGGTGACGTTATTTCTGACATATTCAACATTCAAAATCACCCCTGAATGTTATCAGACTATGTGGAGTGAAACTAGTGTGGAGAGAAATTGCTGTGTAATGTTACAGTCTTCTTGACTGCATCAGATGACGTTGGTGTCTGCAGCCGCATGACCTGTCAAAGTGTCCATGACGATGACACTGAGCCCCTTTTGTGCTTACACATCACATGTTGCTCTGTTAGTCCCAGTGCGGAATCGTAAAATAGTGCAGTGCTCCGTGTGAGGTTGCTGGAAATGGACATTTTTGTAGTTCCACTATGAATAAAAGCGATGTAATTATTGGATGTATTAATGAAAGGGTGGCTCAGAGACTGCGTGCATTATTTTCCATCTTTGATGACTAGTAGAGGTGGTGAACATGTCCAGTCTCTGTATGTCTCACACAAAGCTGTAGGATGATAACTGATATTGATCTTCTTGTCAGACTCTCATTGTTGTGATGTTAAATCAGGAGAGTCTACACGGAGTAGTCTGTCTGCTGAAATCCAAATGGCCGCCCTGAGATGCCACCCTATTACCATAAATGATGATTATCTGCCTGGTCAAAGGCTGGACATTACAGGCTTTTTTGTTTTTTTTTCATTGGTACTTTATACTGTGAATGTATTAATGACTGTGCAGTTTTCTATTGTATGTACTTTTGGAGATACAATTTCTTTTTTGAGTACTTAAAGAGTAAAGTATTACATATGTTTTTATATGACATATTTATGGTTCCATCCTGTTGTGTTGTGATTGGTATGTCTTTTTGTAAGGTATTGCAATTTTAGGAATTAATTTATGAGTAGTGGAGACAGAAATGGTAAATTAATGCTACTTACCAAATGCCACCTGTGCACAAGTCAGTTACCCACTTGGGACTACCCCCTGTTCAAAAAATCTGAACTTGCCACTGTATTAAACAAGAGTATTTTCCAAAATGTTAGACTGGTCCCTTATTGAAGTTGTCTTTAGTGGTGGTTCCTGGTTAATAAAGGCAAAAACAGAGTGTTACATAGCTTTTTATAAAACATTAAAAACCATCTGTAAGGTCCCCCCTTCAGCAGTCTTCAGAAAAACTAAACAACAAGCGACCATATGCCCCTCTGATAAACATTGTTACATGAGAAATAGATTCACATCATAGACATTTCTTTTTCATTTATTAGTGTATGACGAGACCAGTGTTGATTTTTAGAAATGAAAATTTATACATTTGAAGATAAAAATAATTAAGTGTAACTGTCCCATTTAACCCTTTTCCCTCTTGAGCAATGTTCATCCTACAGTATATTTGTAATGTATCACATTTTAATGTTTGAGCATATATTATATATACTAGTTCATTGTAGCTGTCAAGTTGTCATTGTCAAGTGTTGGAGGTTATAATTTGCTGACATCGCAATAATTATTAAAACATTTATAAATATTTATACAAAAACAAGACTAGAATTGAGGTAAGTCAACTCCCACCCAGTGTACTATTGTTATGTCTTCAAGCTGTGAACAACATCTACTGCAGAGGGGGAGGCGCCCACACCAACTAACAATTTGTGGTCTTATTTTAAAAATGTATTGGTGTCTTGAACATAACTGGCCCTGCTGATTAAAACACATCACTTTCTATTTTTTACATACTCGTAAAAATATTTTTTTCATGTCTTATATTTCCTTGCCGCGGTGAAACGAGAGTTATTGTGTTCAGGCACCCCCTCCCGCTGCGGTTCAAAGTGGTACGGTCCATAATGTGAAGCGGCACCGTGCCCCTCACGTCAGTTTATGGTAAGTCCGTGTCCAGTCCTACTATACCGACGGCGTCTATCGGCTCTACAATCCGCCGTGTGAACCGGGATGCTGGGGGATCCATGAAGCCGTGAGCTCCTGGGCACGGTTCTGTCACCACCAGGACATGAATGTTGTTTACACCTCGTCTGTATCTCTCACTAGCCGTAAACACGAAGCTGTGCTGTCCGCATGAGAGAGGTTTCTTGAATTTTAGCCGTTTTTTTAAAAGAATTGTTTGACGGTTGAGAAGGAGCCGCAGCAGCCACAGGGAGCAGAACTAACAGCCGCGGCCGCTTGACAGGTGCCGTTGCCCGGCTCTGCGTGGAGAGATGCCGCCCGTCCAGAGAACGATGTCCGATCTTCGTACCCGCTCGGAGGGTATGTTAAGACAATTTCACTTCGTTGTGTGTGTTGGGAATGTTTGAAAATCACTGTTATTTCCTTGTAAGCGAAAGAAGGCCGGCCGGTAGCTTTCTGGAAGTACAGGACAGTAACTTGCTAGCTAAAGCTGTGATTAATGGTGCCCCAACAGGGTCACGGAAACCCCGGGGGCCATGAGAGTTTTTTTTTTTTAAAGAAGTCTTCAGAAAAAAACCAAACAATTTAAATGTAATTTATCTCAACAAACATAAAGTCTACTGTCATCTCCATATCTTTAAGTTAAACATATGACTTTCACAGACATTTATTTTAATCAAACGAGTGTCTGTAGACTGCACCTATCTTACTAAAACGACACTAATGGAGGTTACACCTGACCCAGCAAACCTAGCACCCATCCAGACTGGGACACCCCTTTAGCTACATCCTGCCCAACACTTACCCCTTTAAAACTTAAACAAATTGGTTAATTTCATACTGTAACATGGGGAGAAGGCAACGAGCAACTTAACAAGATGTGGCCAAAGAAATTAGCAAAAAAATAAAGCTCCAACCCAAACCTGAGAAAGTGATTAGTCAAAAACAAGCAAGAAAATGGAAAAGACAATGCAAAAGATATGAATGCATTTATTTTATTATTAAATCTAAAATCATTATTATTATAAATATAACCATCTGAACATTTTCCCTATCTTTTTGATAATTTTCTATTAATCCACTCATTTTTTGGCAATTTTCTTGTGACTTTTCCCTAATTGCTTGCAATTTTTGGGAAATTTCTCGCCAAGCAGCCTTTCTTCCTGGTGTTTTCAGCAGAAATAAAAACCAATTAGCTCAGGTTTCAAAGGGTCAAATAGCTTCTGAAAGGCATCTGAACGGAGCACAAGAAAACTGATATTGATCCAGGTTTCAAAGGGTTGCCATCATCTTAGAAAACAGAAGTGACCAGGAGTACTGCAAGCTGATGCTTAATGACAGTAGCCACAAGTCTTGCAGCACAATAACAAGTGTCCAGCAAATGGCATCTACAGTAGCGTGGGTCTCATAATACAGCCATTGTGATTCAGCTGGGACCCTCGCTCCTTTACTGCGCCAGTAACTTTCCACTGCATCTCAGTTGTGTTTGCCAGGGAAAGAGGATGCGGATACACATTACTTGAGTGATTTGAATGCTCGTAAGGGGATCTGTTTACGTTAGAGCTCAAAATGCAGCTTAGTAGCTTTGGGTGTTAAGGTCTGTTTGTTTATCCTGGAGAGCACCTATAGCTGTGAACTTAAAGGCTGCAGATGCACAGTCCTGTAGGGCTTCCTCCTTCTATCTCTCATTTGTGGCTCTCCCTGACCTTTGCCCTCTCCGTACAGAGGCAGAATTCATTTGCAGGGAGGGATCAATAACAAATCCTATTGTTATAATTTATTGTACTCACTGTAGTTTGTGTTTCCCCTGCGCACTATATGTAGTAGCACTGTTGTGCTTTGATTTGGAATTGCTTAATTTATAACTGTAGACTCAGGCTAATATCTCAGTCTAAATTATTGCTGTTGGGTATATTTTTTTGGCTGCTAAAGTATGCAGTCTGGCCTCTTAAAGTGAATTAAAATGAACTTCCTCTTATTCGTTTTAGATAAGTGGTTCCATAACTCAAAATGTAGGGGATAAGGGCACATCTGCATACCTAATATGTGCTTCTCATTACTTCTATTTACAAAATGTCTACAATGATCCACAGTGTACCATCCGATCAACCTCTAGTTATGCTGTAACTGTATGAGACAATTGTTGAGTATGTGTTCATACAGGAAGTATTCCTTAGCTAGGTCCTTCCTCCAAGTAGCTGGAACTGTGGGAAATGCATTTTTAAAGAGACATGCGTCTTAATTTAAAAATTCAGTATTTGTGAACGAGGTACTGTCTGAAAGCTGCTGCAGGGGAGCACAAAACTAAGACCAACCTGTGATATCCTCAAGTTGTGGTGCACGACATATTGGTCATCTTAGCTTTATACATAATATAACGCACCATCGATATTTTTGTTAATTACTTGAATGGATAAAATTTATACAATGTCTGTACCGAATAGTTTGAAGCTTCGGCTTCATTCATAACATTTTTATTCATATTCATATTCTAACTCAATATTCAATGCTGTATGGCCTTTTTTTAAAAAAAAAATCTAATGAAATATTCAGCTTCAGTACTTATATTTGTTAGTGTTTAGACTTTCAAAAACAACATTTTCATTTCAGTCAAAAAGCCTGTTTGCATTACCCAAAGAGAGGCACACACCTTTACAGCATTAATGGGGCATTGTAGCAGCAATCTAACAGCACCATAAATTACACATATTCACAAGAAAGTTGATTTTTTTTTTAAACCCAATTTGATCAGATTATTTGCCTTATTTGGAATGAGGATTTTGTCAGAGGATTATTTAGTGACATCATGAAATAGTATGATGACTGACATTTAGAGCTGCATTCGAAAACCTCATTGGAAGCTTTGAATTAAAAAATAAAAAAGACATTCGGTACAGCCCAAGTTAATACGCAAATTTGTGTGCATTACTAACATCCTGGTAAACATAATTGAAAGGAGCAAGTTTGCTCTTTTAATTTTACCATAAAAATCGGCGTTACCTTGTCATTGTCAGTATTTTACAGAGAAGCTTTAAGGGATCTAAAAAAAAAGACAATAACAGAAAAAGATAGCATTGTAATAATGTTAACATTATAAAACTCATGTGGGAAGTACAAAGGTGGTGATAGAGGGGCACAGAATCATTAATTTTGGTAGTAATATTGGCCTTAATGACCATTTTTGCTTGAAAAATGTCCATTGGTGTTTCCCTTAGCCCAAGATGAAGTCCTCAAATGTCTTTCTTTGTCCACAACACAAAGATATTCTGTTTGCTTTCATAGAGGAGTAAAGAAAACACAACATATTCGCATTTCAGAAGCTGGAATCATCTGTTTTTTTCTTACTGACACTGATTATTAGATTATTATATTGGTTGGTGATTAATTTGATAGTTGACAACTACAGATTAATAAAGTAATTGTTGTAGTTCTACCATCCAGCCATTGAGCTACTTTATAGACAATTAATTCTGCAAATCTGTTTTTGTTGACTCAGATCTTTCTAAATAACTCAAAAAGAGTTATTTCCGTACTCCAAAAGACAGCCTGTCATCATTTATTTTTTTCCCTATCATTCAAAATATATTCTGTGTGACAGATTAAATTGCATTGTGATGAGATTGTCTTTTGAATTTGTGGCTGTAGGGCAGACCAGTATGAATAACCAGTAAATGATAATTAAAAGTGGCTGCTTAAATTCAGCGGTTTGACCCAAATTCAGTGATAAAAATAGATGCAAGTATGCCACTAACACCAATTTCTGCACAGTTAAATTAAGTTTCTCTGTTTTTTGTTTTTTTTTTAGTGAGAGTAGTGCGAGCTTGGTGAGTCTTGAACTTGTTGTAAGTGGTTGTATTTGGTATTAGTTTAGAAATGTTAAAATGCCACCTAAGAGCTGGTAATTCTAAAGAAATTTGTCATCCTGTGCACCACAAGAGAAATGATAGTGTTATGCCACTGAAGGCATCCTACTGGAATAAATATAAATGATTAGAAACTAATATATAGATTCCATAGAAGGATGTTGACCAATGTACCCTGTTGCAGCCACAAGAGCAAACACATGAATTATGCAGCAGCTATTGCTGTCACCCCCAACCCCCAACCACCACTCTACCTTTATAGGTTACAAAGAGCAACCGATTTTGCTGTTATTGGCTCCATAGCACTAAGCGTGCACTATCATCCTCCTGCTTCAGCAAAAACAGCATCATGTTTTCTTTGCAGGCCACTTTATGAATGTTGGTTTCGATCACCTCCTGTACAACCGGGTACGGTTGATGACCTCCTGCTCCAACACCAACATTTCCAGCCTTGTGGCTCCATATCTATTGAAGTATTTGCTCAATCACACGTCTGTTCCACAACATTTCTTTCGGCCGCTTTTATGAGAGCCTAAGCACACTCCCCACCCTTCAGTTTTATTTTTTAATCACCACACTGCATCAGGCAGGCTTCCATCTAGAAAGGGCAGCCCTCTGCCAGGCTTACCACCTAATCCATCAGCAGCCTGTCCGTCAGCTCTCCGTGCTGCACACTCCCCAGTCTTGCCCACCACGTGCCGCTCCACTCCTTGTCTCTCTTCACCGCTGTGCTGTGGAAACATCCGACATCACTGCCAGTCTGTGCCTGTATGTGTTGCCAAAATAACCTTATCTAGGACGCTCTGGGAACAGGTGACGTCAGTAGCTATCAGTGTGTTTAATGTGTGATCCCGCGTTGACAGACAAGCCACTTTTTAGACGCTGATCTCTCCAATACAAATTTCCATGATAGGCGGGAAGGCGCTTAATACTTGCTTCCACTGTCTAGATGCGAAAGCTGATCGACGCAAGTTAAGGCTAGACAGATGGTAAGAAGCATCCGGTTTGCCGTTTTAGCTTGCATGCTTATCTGCAGACAGACCAAATCCCCTCTTACAATTGACACTAAAGGTGGAGATAGGCAGGTAAGCCTGTCCTGTGAGGATGAATCTATCAAAAATGCTTGTCTTTTTGTATCAGCTGATTCACATGATAGTAGATACTCCTCATCATCTGATTGCCCGCATACTAGTTTTGAGCGACACAAAGTAGTCTTCTTCCTCTTTAAGCATGACACTGCTACCTTTCTGTCATTCTCAGGAATTTTTTTCATGTGTAAGTGAAGCAGGATGTTCCCCCCGTAGCATTTCAATAACACCAGCTAAGCCTCAGTCTGTCTGAATAGTGGTAACAGCATGGGGAGGGAGACTGGAGGGGGATAGACTGCTCCCTTCTGAAGGGATCGAGAGCTGCCCATGTGCCTGGCGGATCACTGGCTGATAATAATGTGGCACAAAAGCCCAACACGCCACTAAATCCCCTGTCTGGGGCCGCTGGTGTGTCATATCAAGTCCCCTCGGGCCTCTCTACTCTGTCTATGTGCCGGCATGGGACATCTCCTCTCCTCTATTTTCCACTTAATGGTTCAGCTCCATCACTAACCTGCAGCCAGTCTAATATGTGTTTCTTCAGACACTCAATTTCACTCACCTCAATGATTCTCCTGTGCCTGCACAGCAAAGTGGATGTGGCAGGTCGTTGTGAGGATGGGAGATGTGAAAATGGTTATGTGCACGTGTCCACATAGAGACGGATGCAGAGACACTGAATCTATTTTGATGTTTCTTCATGTATGTTGTTATATTGACTGCTCGTTGATGGCTCGTTGACAAGAAACTGCATTGTCCTTTTTAGGGCTGCAACTAACGATTATCTTTATTTTCAGTTATTCAGATGATCATTTGTTTGAGTAATCAAACAATCGTGGGGCACCGTGGTAGCCTTGGGGTGAAGGTGCTGACCATAAACACAACATCCCTTGTTTGTGTTTGCCAGGGACCTTTGTTCCATCCTTTTTTATTTTATTATTATTTATTATTTATCTACTGTTGGCCATCCAAAAAAGGCATACAATGCCTCACAAAATTATAATAACAAAAATAAAAAACAATAATTGTTTAGTTCATACAATGGGAAAAAATGGGAAACTTTACATGTCTGGCATGATATTAGATTACATCTTAAAGCCAAATTAAATCGCCAACACTCCAAAACCCAAACTCATTCAATCAACAGTAATATAGAACACTAGAAAGATTCTCTGATTTTCAACCAGGTCTGTGTCACTGTGGTGGGAAGTATGTGCAGATGAATGGTGTTAAGGTGTCCCCCATGCAAGCGACCAGCTCTGGGAACATTTTCTGATAGTAATCAATCAATAGTAATCAGCCATATTTATATACACTAATCATCCACCTGGACTTGACTTGACTTTAGTAGGGCCTAGTAAGGCTGTGTTTGTGTGTGTGTGTGAGTGTGTGTGTGTGTGTGTGTGTGTGTGTGTGTGTGTGTGAGTGAGAGTGAGTCAGAGAGATAGAGAGAGGTGGAAGGTGGACTATTGCAAGCAATGTTTCTATAAGTTATTAATAACTTCGAAGTCGCAGATAACTGTCTGCATTTATCTCACCTGTTCCTTTTCCTTGTCAGACTGCCAATCCAATGCTTGGATCAGGATTTGATGATTGTGCTTCATTTTCATTCATAATTCTAGTGTTGAAAAATGCCATATATGACTGTTTTGGATGTCGATTACCATTACAGTAATTAAAGCATTCAAAGCATACGGCAAAGTGTACTTTTTAGTGATAATCAGACTTGTTACTGAATCATTTTCTGTTGCTCAATTACTCGATTAATCAACTTGTTATTTCTGCTTTTACAAAATGTAGTGCTGTACTTGCAGGATACATTTTCTACCTAGTGTCTGCATAGAGCCTAAGAAATAGTTAAATATTATGGTGCTGTGGTTTTTGCTATCAATAATAATAAGATATTGGCTCAATAATGCAATACATTGATGGTCATTCTTCTTAATTCATCTTAAAATATGAATGTGGTGGCTGTTACTAAGCTAGCAAAGTGAAATGATCTCAGAAATATTTATTTATTTATTTATTAAGTTATTCAATACAGTGTCACTCTATGGTACGCTGCTGGACATGAGTTACTAGTTTCATTCTTTACATGTGTCAGCAGAATGACAATAAATGAACCTTGAACCTTAAGAAAATATTATGAGTATCTACTAGCATTTTTTTTTTACAAATAGGAAAAAAATAACATAATATTGCCATAACCAAAATCTCACACTATCACATTTACAGCACTGATATAGTCAGCGCATTTTTCTATTTCTTCATATTAAGATCTTGGCTATTTTGAAGATTGCGGAAAGAAACTTGAGACGAATTGTCCATCCCTAACCTCAATTACTCTAATGTTTTAAAGTCCTGAATAGTTCAAGAGTCCTTAAACTATCCATTTTCTGGACTTCATTAGAGCCTGTGCTCTGCACGTCAGCTGGAGATCCTCAGTAATGTTCAGATCGAATGTTATTTATGAGCCACTGAAAAGCTGCGTTGCAGACATACTGTATGCTCTTAGTGAGATAAATCTTCCATACTCCTCAACCCAGCCATCAGCTCATAAGATGTACAGTAACTGTATTCTCACCTCCTGTTCCCAAACATCAAATATGTCATGAAAGCAGTATTACAGAAAGAGCCCCTACACTGTCCGCAATCATCTTTTTATTTTTTTTTGCTGGTGCCTTCTTTTTCTGGCCTAGCTATGTTTGTCTGTGTGATGCACACACACGCATAAACAACAGGAAAATGCAGCGAGCAGCACGAGCCAGGAGATAGTCAATGTGATCGTGTCACAGCGGGATGACAAGGTCAGATGGAAAGGTGTCAGCAGGCACTCCACAGGGAAGCAACACCATCATTGTTGAGAAGATAAAACTCTTACTGCTCTTGACCTCTCAAGATCTCGAGCGTTTTATGGCCTCGTTCCCATTTCAACTTTATGTCCAACTAGGCCACAGTGCTGCTTCAACTAAAAGCCCACATTAATGACTTCCACCACCAGTATTTACTGTGTTCAACATGCACACTTATTGAGATTGCTGTCTTTAGATGATAGTTGAGAGTTTCTGGTTCTTAAGAGGGGGACATAAATGATCAGGGGCTAATGTAAAGGCATAATCATCACAGCAATTATAATATTCTTGTATTAAAATCTTGTATGTAAATTTCTTGTATGGTGTTTAGATGGCTTATACAAGTATTTAAACCTTTGAACACTGAGCAAATTGCTTTGACCTCTTTTTAAAACATGAAAAAAAGGCAATGCTCAACTCAACAATGTTCAGCAAATCACAAGAAATTAGTAGATTTAGAAAATTGTTTTTAAAAAAGCTAAGAAAAGAATGTCTAGGGGAAAATATATTAAAGTTATCACATTTTTAAAAATTTTTTTAGTGATCTAGAATTGTATAACCACTTTTCAGGTAATTTCTTTGTCCTAAATTGCTGGTAACTTTGCTGATGACCTATAATCCTATAATGTATGAGTCAAATCTTTTAGATGACTGTGCAAACAAAACAATGATGCTTTCATCCCTTTCATGAATGCATTTCCTCCTGCAGTAAAAGCAATAGTGTGATGGATCCAGTTATTAATAGATACAGTCTGAATACATTAATGCTCTTAAAGACAAATGCCTGAATCAATAATAGACAAGGATAGTGTCCTTTTTATTATTTCCCTTACTGAGCTGAAAGGGTGTAAGCATGTGTTGTGCACATGTGTTACTTCCTCTGTTGTTCTGAATGATGGATGTACCAGATTTTTACCTTTTTAGCTAACACGGCACTAATGAAACATCAGGTCAATGAGCATCACTGAAACACAGGGTTGGATTAATTGTCATTACTTGGCCATTTGGATATTAAAGATTTTTAGAGAACATGTAATAGTAATTAGTCTATTTTTTGCCCCCACTTCAAATCTGAGTCCTGACGTTACATATGGATTATTGGTTTTAGTAAGTACTACTAAGTAGGGATGCATGATATTGGGTTTTTGCCGATATCCGATATGCCTTGCTCATTTTGGCCGATTTATGAGGGCATAACCAATATATGCACGTGTTTTCCACCTATTTGCAGTGAACATCAAGTCTCTCTTGTAGTGGAAATAACATATTGTATCAATACTCTTATCGTGGTGGCCCACTGGTGGCAGCTATGGACATAAATACAGTGCTTTCAAAATGTACACATTGACCAGGCAAAACAAGAAAGCTACTTAAACTTAGGTCACATAAAAAATGTGCCATATTTATTCTTATGTGACAACTTTAATTTCATTTTTTGAATTCATTTCAGACCGATGCCAATATTTCCTTTTACAGCTGATGATGTGATGATATTATGGTGCATCCCATCCTCCCAAATACAGCTGCACACTCATGCAAAAGTAGGCCTATGCTTGATGTAGTAAAGCTGACTGAATTTAGATATATCTGACAAAAGAAACAAATACTGGCCCACTGTATTTCAGGTATGTTACAGCCTAGGCAACTCAAACTACATCTAGATAGCCGTTGTGGTTAAAAAATACCAACATTGACTGTTGGCAGAGAGACATGAGGCAAACTCTTTATCTCCTTATCTCCAGTGTACAAGTTTAGTGTTTAATATGCTCATCATCATCATCATCCGCCTTGATCTCCAAATTCTTACTTTAACTTTGAGAATGAGAATTCCTCTTGATTTTTGTCCTGGCACTTAAAATAAATATATGACATTGTCCAAGTAAGCAGCCAGTTATATAATTAATCTTCAGGAGAGTCTCTTAAGAAACCTGTCAAAGAGGAGACAACATACCAGTTCTTTAAACAAACCCATCCGGCTTTACAAGTGACTTGTTGCATACCTTTGTGGCCTGTTGTTAGCTGTTACCTGTTAGTTGCACAACTTAGAAGCTGTGCAGTATGTAGCTGCTAATCATGTTGATAAACACCATGCATGATAATCATCTATACATGATTATCATTTTTGTTTAGAAAAGTTTTGAAAATCAGGAAAATTGGGTCTTAGATTCTTGCAGCTGTAAAATAAAAATTTGTACCCTGTAAATTCAGGAAGAGGAAGGGCCCAGGTGAAGAATGAGGTGCAACAGTACAAAAGTGATTTTAGAAAAGAGACACCTGACTTAAAATTCAGATCCTTTTCATTATCGATTAAACTAGCTGTGGTTATTGTTTTGATTAATCTTTTTTTTGTTCATTATATGTAAGAAAATTAGCAAAAAATCATTATGGTCCATAGCGTATGGTGACGTCCTGAAATTGCTTGTGTTATCCAAAAGATCGTCTGTAACACAGAAGAATCAAATAGGGATTCACTGGTTGTCAAATTCTTGGCAGATACAGATGTTTGAAATATCAATTTGGCCGATAGTCAATACCTGCATTAGTTTTTTTGTTGTTGTTTATTTAACATGCAGTGCGCCTCCTCCTCTGAATATTCATGATAAAAAGGAAAAACTAGTACCTCAATGCCTTCTTCTTGGTAAGATTCATGTTTTTCTTTAGAAAGATAAGCATATCTGTCTCGCTGCAGCTCGGTCTATTAGTCCTCGTATCCAAGATGTGAGCTTAACAGCTGCTCCCTGAAAGCAAAAGTGAAAACAAACCGCATGTGTGCATGACACCCATTGCCCTGTTACATCATGCCAGAGTCGGGTCCAGTCAGTAGCTTCTTCTCTGACTCAGTAGCTGGGTAAGATCACCACTGTTATTAGTCTGACTACAAATAACCAACACAACGTTTAGCCCATGCAAAATGTATGCTACACAACAGGTGGCCGCTAGCATCAGTGAATGTCATCTTTTTGCCCATAGGCTGATGGCAGTCAACAAGGGGAAATTTGTTTGATACAGTTGTTTGGCTGGAAGATAGATGCATCTCTAGAGAAAATTTACAATCACATAGAACAAAGAGAAGTGGTAAATCCACACAACCAGTGGTTTGTTGGTCTGCTTTAGTCCAGACTGAAATATCCCAACAGTTTATAGATTTTCTGCCATGAAATTTTGCACATTCATGGTCTTAAACGGATGAATCCCTTTGACTTTGGTGATGCCGCTTCTTTTCATGTAGCCCTACCAGCAGGTTGGCAATTTTGTCTTTTAGTGATGTGTTTCTTGATGAATAGCCTTAATGATGAATGGATTTAACACATTTTTTGTTCATTAATTTTCTGTCAGTTGACTAAAAGATAAATTGACATTTTCTTTCCTGCACTGCTGAAGTTGACACCACAACACCTGTAGAGGAACCTCAAACCAAATTTAAAAAGTTGATGACACTTAGCTACAATGATTAATTGACTGTCAACTATTAAATTAATGGCCAGCTATTTCATAATTAGTAAATCAGTTTGAGTATTTTTTTAAGAAAAAAAAAGTAAACTAAATATTTTTATTTTGTTGACAGAACAAGACATTTTAGGAATTCATCTTGGGCTTTGTTAAACAGTGATTGCCATTTTCCACTATTTTCTGACATTTTGTTGACCAAAACAGCTATTTAATCGACAAAATGATTGACAACAAAAATAATCATTATTTTCAGCTCTACTGAATGTTAGAGATTTTCAATACGTAAAGCTTCTTCGGCTTTGGTAAACACTGATCACTACTTTTTCATTGTTTTTGTGACATTTTATAGACAAACAACTTATGGATTAATCAAGAACATTGCTGACAGATTTTTGACAATGAGAATAACGTATAGTTGCAGGCCTACTTTGTGGGTTGTATCGGTAGTGACAATTAAACCTTCTGTATAATTTGTTTCATTTCATTATGATAAGGAGCAGCAGTTTGAGGTCAGGCACAGCACTGACACAGCACTCTGAGCTCTATTCATAAGCTCTATTTCCTGTTTTCAGACCTCTGAATTGCACGCCATATGCCCTTCCCTTCTACCATTCATAAACTCGCACACAGTGGAAAGGTTTCTGTCCCCGCCGATCCCTTGCTTAGCTAAGCCAGGCTGTCCCTGTGATGTCACAGCAAGCCCCAGCTGCCTGTGTTGTCCCTGGACTGTCCGTCCCACTGTAGCCTGCCTGAGCCTATGGGGAGCCAGACGGAGCCGGACGGGGAGGGGGATTAATTCTGCAGCTGCCCTGTTGTTGTTGTGAGTGCTGGTTACAGCATTGTGATCTGATAAGCGACTTATGGATGTTACTGTTGCTTAGATTGGGGCAGTATCTATATCCCCCTCCAGCTCTTAACCCCCCCCCTCCAATTCACAAATGGTTGAAGATGGCGGGGGGCTTTCATCGCTGGGACTTTGATTCCCATGAATAGACTGTGGCTGCTCTGTCTACTGAAATATTCATCTGGCATAAATGAATCATGTACAGATCTTTCTTTGGTGGCGATGAGCAGATATAAATGGCACATTAGGCTCAGTGGGTTGAGAAATCCCAAAGCTTAGGGGTTTGGAACTAATTTGACCCCAATAGCTACGGTAGATAGCCTCAGGTTAAGGTGAACAATGTGCAGACTGACAGCTCCATATTACACCTCACCTTTCTGTCTAGTTTCTTTTTTAGTACTTAATACATGGTGGTCTATGGCTGTTAACCCTTTGAAACCTGCATCACCATCAGTTTTTTTTGTGCTGCGTTCGGACGCCTTTCACAAGCTTGAGCAAATGAGTTTGATTTCTCTGGAAAACATGGGAAAAAAAGGCAGTGACAAACTTGGCAAGAAATGTCCCAGAAATTGCAATAAATAACTAACATATGACAAGAAAATTACCTAAAAATTAGTTGTAAAATGAGGGGAGGATTATAAGAATATTATCCCAAAAAATGGGTGAAAATGTCTATAAAACTATATTTATAATTATATTACTTCTATATACTATTTAAAATTATGTTACAGAAGAAAATATGATGAAATATGTGAAAACAATACATATATTTTCTTTTTATTTTCAGTGCTATTTTTAGGTAATTCTCTTGTTGTTTTTTACTTTTTTATTTATTTTTTTTTAACTTCTTTTCAGGTAAATAATTTCTTTTAACTTTTTGACTAATGTAATGCTAATTTTCAGGGCCATGTAGTAATTTGCTTATGCCTCTTCTCCATGTTAGGGTTAAAGGGTTAAACATTTCCACAGGAGACATGTCACTCCTTATTCCTCTGTGTTTTCTGTTTTGTGTAGTTTTTCCTCACATTGCTGTGGTTTGGTTGCCATTCATTTGTTCGTGTTAGATCAATGTCAGTAGCCCCAGCCCCCCCCACTGTGGGTATTATTGAATGAACTGTGTGGGAGCCTAGTTGCGGCCACGTCACGTATCTCCTCATCTACACTTTATTGACCTGCCTACAACTCTCCCAGGCTCATTAGTGCTTCTTCGTTATCTCACAGCTAGATTGGACTCTGCCCGGACCTGTTTCTGGAAGAACAAAAAGCCTTTTTACAATTTGATTTGCCTCCAGATGGATGTTATACCCCCGGTGATTGACTCATTGGCCCTTTCAAAGCATCCCAAGGCTTAGTCATGGAGCCAACTGACTCATCTCTGTGTAATCATAAACATAGTAGGTGACCAAAGGAGTTGTAAAACGCTGCTAGCATGTGACATGATATCATTTATGATTTCTTATTAAAGCTTGACTTAGAGTAAAATTCAGCTGTTAAAAATAGCTTGACTGTAACAATGATTTCCACTTGATACTCCCATTTTAAAAACATGGCTTAGAGCTGGGGTTACTGTGACAATAGGAAGCCTGAGAATATTTTTTGGAATGTATTTTAAGTATTGGTCATGAGTTTATTGTGTTCTTTAACATTTAACCCCATGACATGAAGTGCTCAGCCATATACTTGAGCATGAGGTCATTATTGTTCTTGTCATTGCTGCCATTAGATGCGTTTAATCTTGCTTGTGTTGACAGTCATGGCAGCAATAATTTTCCACCGTCACCACTTCTGCCTGACCTGAGCTAATACATTACCAACCAGGATATCATAAATCTGAGGAGGATGGTTTTGTGTTGAACGTCTCGTATGAGTATGGAGGGACAGTAAGTTATTCCTTCAGATTCAAGAATATTTCTGACAACTCTCAAATTATGTAGTTTCTTAAGTTTGGCAGTTGGTGTTTAAGGTGAAATGGATTTTAACCATGATTCTCAGCAGTTATTAAGAGATAAGCAGACTATCTGTAGACATACATGCACTGGTGCATTAACTCTTAAACTACATGCACCATCATTTTTACCTGCACCAAATTGTTTTTGTTTCTTTCTTTCTGCACTATTACTTGTATTTTATCTTTTTTTAAAAAAAAAATTTGCACTTCTGTCATGGCTACCGTTCGATTGGATCGAAATCACAGCAGTGTATTGTAAAACTACTCTCAGAATTCATATAGGAACATTTTGAGCAGCTTCTCAATGTTTTTTCTCATGGTTTTTGTAATCATACTTTCCGCTATTATTAGCAAGTCAGAATGAAGGTATTCAGAATCTTAGGTTTTGTGGTATTTAAACAGTAAAACACTGTATAAATCAGCCACCCATGTGAGACTGGAGAGAATATCTGTTGAATATTCAGCTGAAAAGTAACTTCAGTGTGTGTAGTTGCTACAGCTGGCTTGACCTCAGTGTTTTACAGCACTTCTATAGTGCTGTTGTGCTCTGTCCTGTCTGTACATACACTGTCAGTTTCTTATTTTTGTACCACAGTGTTATCAGTTTTAAATTTGTTCTTGAAAAAGGGATGTGTGGTGTGCACAGAATATAGCATGAGAGTGTGTGAAAAGTGTCAACGCGTGAGAGTTTGCGGCTATGCTGTGTTACATGCATTGGTGCATGTAGAGCTGAGAATTAGGGGCACAGCTCAAATTTTACGTACACTACTGTGCGTATGCAAGTGGTATTTTTAGCCCTTGGATAGAAATAAAACAAGTGTTGCAGTGTGATTGACATACTTTAAAAAATCACCCAGGTGTCACAGAAGGGATTTTCCATGCCTGAGTGTCTCTGTAACCTACAAAACTCAGCGTGGGATAGAAAGACAGACCGGGGAAGACCGGCATGCCTTGGCCAATGCCAAAGCATGCTGGGCCCAGTTTTTCCCCATTGGGCACTGTCTCCAAAATACGTGCCCCCTTGTGACTATTGTTCCACCCGTCTGTCTGTTGGCTGACACAAGCAATAATCCTGACATCTGGCTGGCATCCAGACTCATTACGACACTTGATGGCATTGATCCTTCCTCTAGAGGCTTCCCCTCCAGAGCTGTGTGCTTCTGCTCTCCACTCCTACTGAGCTTAATTTGGCTTCTTGTTACTCTTTTCTCTCTTCTCGTTCCATGCCTCTTACTTTGTTTTTATACAGCCAGCTACTATGGGCGATATGGTGGCTCCATTAATAGATGAAAGGTGTTGTTAGGAAGCCTAATATAACACAGATTAAGAATCATGTTCACAGTGAGTATCCGCCCACTTTCCCATTCTTGCTCACTTTATTGATGTCAGGGTAGTTGAGCCGTGACACGCCCGCAGTTAATGAAATTAGTGCTGAGAAAATGCACAGTGTCCACCAGGGAATATTAAGAGCAGTTCCCACTGAGACATCTGTGGTAGTGGCTGAGTACATTATCCACACAGTGTGTTAGAAACTAAGGAAATGAGCAGGATATGGGGGGAGGTAGATCCCATTAATGCTTGAAGAGGGAAAACAGGGGAGTGAGGCTATTTTGACGATGGAACTTTCTCCACCTCTCACCCCCCCAGACTCCTCGACTGTGGTGTTGGCCTGTCGGGGCTGGCCTTGTGTGCTACTTTTAAATTTGGTGAAGGCCAAGGCTACAGTCATGACATAAATGTCAAGCTGCTTTCTATTGTTACTCTTGGTTTGCCAACTAAACGATGATGGGTAGAGTAAAAAACATAGTAAAAATAAATACTCAAATAATTACAGTAACTTCCATAAAAAATGAAAAGTGAAACAGTGAAAATTACCATTTGAGACACCTTCTCAAATAAAAGTAGAAAAATACATAGTTTTTAAATTACTCAAAGTATACATTACTTTCTGTTTGAATAATTTTAGGGTGTACGACCTAGTGTAAAAGTAATGAAAAACTATTATAAAATGTTAACTTTTTAACCAGAACATGATGGGGCGATGATTACCACTGCAATTATGAAAGCAACATAAAACATTGAAGCTGGCATTACATGAGGTTAATTGCTTTCTTACGTACACTAATTGAAAAGCCAAATAGGCCTCTAGCAACAAGAAGTTACCGTCATTATCACAACATTAGAAATTAACCTAACACATAAAAAATAAACATAGCTAACATTAGCTTGCTAATTGCATTTTCACCTACAGTATGTGAAACTTACTTCAAAATGCTTGTGGAGGTTAGAAGAGGTGTTTATTTGTGGGCACAGCAAGCACATTAAAGTTCGTGGCAAGATGTGGCCAGGGGTTGTCACAGCTGCCGTGTGTTCTGGGTTTTGCTTTGTCTTCATTGTATCTTGGTCAAAGGACAAATTGTGCCTTTTTTCCCAGGGGGCTTACAACTTGACATCTGCAGTAGCTCACCCCCAAATCATCAAATATCAGCACTTGGTTTGTGGCCCCTTAGCGTCACCTACCAATGCAGGAGGCAACGTCGAGCAGCATCATACTTACTAGACTTGTTTGTCTGGCAACTCCTGAAGCCTAGCTGAAGACTCTCTGGCTTTAGCTTTACTATTAATCCTCTAATCCAGTTAAAATGTTCAATATGTAGCCTTTAATTGGATCAGGTGTGCAAGAATAGTAGCATAAAACCAGGAGATCAGGTAGCTTTTTAAGACTCAAGAAGCAAAACTCTTTTTTCTAATATATTTTATTATTATTAGTAGTACTTTATTTTTTATTTTTGAAAACATACCAACTGCCATACAGCATAGCAAAAGGAGAACAGTAAAGTAAAATGAACACGTATGCAGTCATGACCACATAGATTCTCACACACATACAGAAACTTTAAAGGGACATGCAGTTGCTCAAAATGAATGCTCATCTACGGCTTATCTCATTGTGACTGGCTACAAAAAGATGCAAGAATGTAGGTAAATGTGACTTAGCTCATTTGGAGTTATATTGAGAAGCATATCTCTTCATCAACTGGTCAAAAGACTTTTAAGCTATTCAGCCAACAACTAGCTGTAGTCAGAATAACAGAACTATACAATAAGATTGAAAAAAAAAGAGACTGGCATATAAATATGTAAATATGCGTTTGGGGTGTATTAGATAGAAACAAGTGACGAAAACGTGTGCTGTATATGCATTTGAGCCTTTGTCTTTTCGTATCTATTTCCTACCCTATTTCTTTATCAAACTGTTGCTTTGCAAAATGTAGAAGTTAAAAAAATGTAATATTGCTGGTACTGTATTAATGCTTTTGTAACCATACCAGCGTGATATACACATGTTGAATTTCAGAATATTTGTATGTTCTACAACTGTTTTTGCTGTCAGCAGCTTTTACTTAAACTTTGCATATGGCCCATTGTGTCTAAGCTGCTAAAAGGAGAGAGCAGAAGGACTAAGTTAAGCAGTAGCAGCACCAGCCGCAACTGGTGCATTGCAGCACCTGGCCCACCACAGCACACAGGCTCCTGCTGCGAGGTCTCATTCAGAACACAGAGACACAACATCAATCACGGCTGCTCAGCCGGCTCCTCTGGCCTGCTATTTCACACAGGCCTTATGCTGCAGTCACCAGCTATGCCAGTCCCCTGTTTTCATTTGTCATTGTAGACACTAATTCCTTGATCACCCAAGCTTCTTAAAGATTTAGTTTCTTGGCTCACTTTGTTTGCTGGCTTTGTCCTTTGATGTGCAAGCTGAGATTGCGCTTTGGCATTTAATCGATTATGATTGAGATACAAGTATCACTTAAACACTGGCCATATATTAGCCATACATTGCTAATGCAAAATAGATGATAATCATGTCTACGTAAAGTATCAGATTTTTTTTCTCATTATTTTGAAGGGGTTTTGTGTGCCTTCATTAGGTATTGGTCAGTAGAGCGATTAAACAAGGGGGAGAGTTTGGGAGTGGCATGGCAGTCACCTTAACCCCAAGTATGCACTTTATGTCACAGTTTTGTTGTATGAAAAGTTGTATACAAATAAATAAAATCTGACTGACTGATTGATAAAAGATACATCAAGGAAATAACAATGATAAAGTAGCAGATTAAAAGTCATTAATAGTCATTAAATGCAGCCCCACCTCTGTAGTCTCCTTGTGCTGCTCAGAGCTTGTCTTGTCGCCCTGGAAATGCCCTCCGTTATTGATGTTTGTATAGTCTGTGAGAAGGGAGGGATTTTCTCTGACATTGATACTGTGTGGTGATATCACAGGTGGTCATATAACTCATGGTGTTACTCTCTGGTGCTGCAGCTATGACACAACATTGCTCGCAGAAATATCTGCTGCTGTAGTTAAATTGCCAAATTAATGAAATGTGAAAGTTTTGTTCCTTCCTAACAAAGACTACTGCATAAAAACATGAGATCATAGTTGCAGCTATAATCATGTAGCGCTGTCCTCATCCAGTCCAGACTCAGTGAGGTAGCATGCCTTTGAGTCAATGTCCTTTCCCTCACCTTTACTTAGGGCTGTTACTCATCCCAAACCACCTGTCTTCCCAGTGTCACCAGGTGAGCTCTTGGCTGCAAATTCAATTTTAATTTTGGATGAAAGAGGCCTACAGACAAGAGGAGAGAAGTTATTGTACCTTCTCCACCAAGGTGATTTAGGATCAGTGGATCAACTCTTTAGTAATGTTATGTAGTGTTGTGGTGACGCTTGGACTTTAAGTACCATTTATACCTCTGCCAGGGCCAAATTTGGATCTTATTTATTAATTATAAGAAAATATTTTTTTTTTGACATCCTATTATGTCTCTCATATAATCCAAATTTAAGTCAAGCCAGTTTCAGTTATATAGCCTAGTGTCACAGTTTGCCTTGGGAGTTTTCATTTTTGAATACAAATGCAAAAATGCTAACTTATTTTTAGGTTTTAGGACTTATTCCTGCGCAAGTCTTTAAGTTCAGCTGACCCTTAAAGAAATGAAAAAGGAAGCATTATTTCATGTTTAACAGTTTTTTTAAAATGGTATAATCAAAACTTGAAATTGTTTTTTAAATGGAAGTATGTGTAAAAAGTCTTCCTTTTGAAAATAACTAAAATAAAGGTGAGGATTTTCCACCCAGTTGTATTTTTTTCAAGATCATAGATAAGCAAATATACATGGTATAATAATCGTCAGCTTTTATTTCACAGTTTGCCTTGAAACCAGTATATCACTGCAACCCTACATGCAATAGATTTCCTGTTTACTATTTCTTACTATTTCTGCTTTTAAAATATTATTAATTTGGCAGTTTAAGTATAGTCAACATTCTGCAAGTGATATTGCACTGTTGATTTTTAAAACAACCTCTGCCATGCTTTAAACAACCCTTTTCCCACTAAACAAACAGAACTATCCGTTACTTCAAGGAATCATTAGTTGACAACATCATGTTGTGGACACCATGCATCTAGGCTATATTGGTCCCAGAAGTGATAATCACAGGCATCATGGCAGGATGTTTTCCTACTTAAGTAGTAGGCACCAGTTTTTAATCTCCTGCCTGGATCCACACACCCTTTTTGCCAACACGCTAATCCAATAAACCACCTATACTGATCTGACGTCTTGCATAACACAGCCAGGATAGCCGAGCCATGTTTCCCCCGGTGACCAAACGGCTACAGGAGGGCAGTTATTTTTAGCCTCAGAGCACATGCTAAGGAGAGAAACTATCAGGAGATGATAGGAAGAAGAGAGATTTGGCAGTCACTCCTTCAGTAATCCTCTACACGAGGCCAAGTGGATCATTAAAATAACAAGAGCTGTAATTTAAGATTCAGGGTTTGTAACATGAGTGAGAAAGTGCCAACAGTAAGGTGAGAATGAGAGGGGGAAAAGAGAGTAGAGAAAGTGTGACTTTGAGGACCGTGTCAGCCTTTTGTTTCCTCTTGACATGACAAGAAAGAAATACTGTTGGCAGGGGGGCGGCACGCTGGTTGCAACTGGGGCATTTCCGCTATGAGGCTCTGGTTACAGTGCCTCATGACTCTGCGTTTTGTTGTTGATGTTTCAAGCAGCCAGCTTCCCTCGCTTGTGTCCCCCTCCCTGCGTGCCTCAGAACGGCCCTTCTTTCCATTTTTAAACTCAAGGGTTTATCTGTAGTCTTGGAAGCTATGCCTGACCTTACCTCATATCCCTTAACACCACTACTACTGCATGCTAGGCAAGGCCATGCAACACTCAACGGATCACATGCATGCAACTTGAGAGTCGGGGGGAAACTGTTGACTCAAGAGTTTTACAGTAGTGCTCTCTTGGTAGTGCTGAGGGCACTAATCTAGACATATCAATTAAAACATGAGGATAGGGAAATGTGAACCTCAGGAATCTTGATTGCCATCATTTCTTATCTTACAAACAAGATAATCGCTGTCAAACCTGCCTCTGTAGATTCGTCAGATATTTTAGCTTCAAATAGTACCTCAGTTTGGCTGAGCACTTGTTTTCCCGTTTGTCAACTAGGGCAAAATTTTCAGACCAGTTTGATGTTAAGCCAAACTCCCAACTGCACCAGTTTACTGATTTTTACCAGGGGACCCACATGATTCAGCAGTCAATCCTAGAGATGGGGGATCGAAACATTGTTCTCATCCTCACTGTTTATTGAGGACCCGGTTACGGGTAACTGGAAAATCAGTCAAGTTTGAGCTTATCAATAGTGTTATCGAGTCCCATGGGTCCCGTAATGTTACATCTCGAGTCAGTTAAATCCAATCACTGGTCCGCATACATTGATTGTACATCATGTTAAACCTAAATGCAGTACATTTGACTGACTTCGGGTTAAAAAAAAATCCTTCAACTCTGTCTCCTGCTGCTGCACAGCCAGCACCATCTTTATCATCATCCACTCAAAGCAGCAGTGGTAAGCACACTCAAACTTTGCAGCAAGACCTGTTAAAAATAGTAATCCAATGTTGAAGTCCCATTTGAAATCGGCAGGATAAGAGCTAGTTAGCTAAATAAACAAGGTTGCATAACGTTTCGTTGTAAAATAATGTGTTCAAATGTAACACTGAGAAAAAGAAAATTTAGTGTCTGGCAAGGAACTTTAATAATACAGATGTTTGGGTGATCTTTTTTTTATTCCCAGCAATATAAAAGAAACAGTCACTTGTTAAGCAATTAAAGCAAATCCAGTTCTGTTAAAAACATACTATCGCCTCAGCTTTACACCAAATAATAGAAAAGTACCGATAGTGGTTTTGATAAAGACTCGAATCGTTACGGAGTCTTGATAATTGTATCAGTATAGAAAAAAATGAACGATCCCCATCCCTAATCAATCCTGAGTGGAACATAATGGCATCAACAGAAAGTGAGTGTCCAACTATCATGTCGCAGTGTTACACAATGCGACATGATAGTTAAACTTTGCAGGGCTGGAGATCAGACTGGAGACGTTAACACTTAAACACTTAAAAGATGGGTAAATAGCCTACTTGCTATCTTCCTACGTTTGTAATGTTACTTTTTAAATCAGAAAATACCTGTTTTATAATGTGATATTTACTGGAAATTACATAGAAGGTAGCAAACAGCACGTAATGTTAGCCTAGCTTGTTTTTAGCGATGGTCATTTACCTCAGCAGAAACTTTTAGCTCCTCAGCAATTTCCCTCCAGCCAGCTGACACTGTTTAGGTTTTTGTAGTGAAGTAAGGAGGTTTTGTTTAAATAATTCCTCATTCAACTTAAAAAATCAGCTGATCCTCTTCCACTGTGATGCTTTCAAACTGAGCATCAGGTATAAATAGTAACACAGTGTCCTACAAAAGTTCAGTTCACAACAGTGCTTGCAGACATTTAGGACACTGCCATATTGGTGCAGTTTTACTCTTTTCTGTCGTCACATCTTGTCATTCCAAAAAGTAAACAAGCGTGTGCTGCCAGTCACGAAAAATGACTGAAACAATTGATAAGCGAAATAATTTATAAACTAATATTTGTTGATTTATGAATACTTGAAATGGTATTTCAAATCTGTATTCAGATTTGTGAGGGATGATCAAAAGAGGGCTGCCTTACGGGGGCATAAAGAGGAAACCATGAATTTGTATGTACCCTGTGTATGTAATGGTTGTTGGTCCTTGTACAAATTTGTGCATCTTTGCGAGTAACTTTAACATCAATCAGTTCTTTGGTGTTTTTACTATTTGCTGTCTCACACTGCAGTGAGCAGCTTCAAGATAGAGGCTTCAGATATTCAAACCACATCCCTAGACATCCCTTTTTCATGACACAGCACCTGTCTCTCTTCAGCATGGAAAGCATGCATGTCACCTTTTCATCTGGGATGTTTTAGACCTTGACTTCTCTTGCCAATCAAAAATATTTTGTGTGGCTTTAAAAAAAAAAAATAGGAGGAAATGTGTTATATATTAGCATCTCTGCGACCTACATACAGCCCTCATTTGACGTGTTGATCTAGCCTACATAGCTTCATCCCACTTTGTTGAACCTTGTGGGAGCAGAGCAGTGCTGACTCTTCCAGAGATGGAGAAAAAAAGAGTGTTTTCCATCCAAGGAGAGTGTTTGTTGATTATCTTCCAGCAGTGAATGGCAGCTTTTTACAGTTAATTTTTTTTTTTTGTGTGCATTAATGGTCAATAGATAAGGCAGAATATTTGAGGGAAGAATGAATGAGTTTTGTAAGCTCTATGTATTAGGTTTGGACTTGGATCAATATTGAAAAATACAGTTGGATCGGAGTTGTGCATGCACAGGACCTCTGTATTGCTGTTATATGACCCCACATTACTGTAACTGATTCACACACTGATAATCATATCTATTCTTGCCAGCGGGATGTCACTCTTGACAGGAAATTCCAAGCTCTGACTCATTTCTGCAACAAATGAAAAGTTTTCAGTTGGAGTTGCTGAAATGTCTCTTTAGCAATCACACATTTCCTAAATGCTTTGGACGTGTCACAATCATTTTAGTGTTTAACTGTGACCAGGGTCTTTTTTCACACTCATTGAAACGGACAAAATGTGATGTTTGTATGGGAAATATCAAAATTACGGCTTTCCTCTATGAAGTAGATGCTGTAAATGTTACTTTGTATGAATCAGGCTGTTAAACATAAGGCAGGTGATTCCCTGTATTATTATATAATAGGGTTTTTCTTCCAAGTTGGCATTATACTGCGGAGGTGGTAATGAGAGACGTATTGTCAGTAAATGTAATTTGGCAATTCCACTGTTATATTTTCTAAAGCACCTTCTCACTCCATTAGGATAATAATTTGAGCATTATACTGCTGTTAGATTATTGTTCCTGATCTGAGGGTGGTGTATCATACAGATAAATATAAATGTCTCCTCAGTCTATTGTGTAGGCTGCAGTGATTGTAGTCTACTACAATGACTGATACATTGTGTACTCCATCACATACACAATGACATAAAGGTGTTGTTATGCAGTGTAACACACTCTCTTTTGACAAATATTTCAATCAGAAATTGTACAATGCCAACTTTATCCAACTTATCCAGCACCAAGAACATATATACCTAAATCCTCTTAAGCATCAAGGTCAAATCCGATCTCTATGGTTTCCTTTCTGAGTGTTGAAATCACTGACTTACCTTTTACAGACTCCAAAGACTCCTTTGGGGACTTTTCGACACGCACCGACTCAAACGCTTCAAAACACCTTTTCATCTTACTTTTGTTTGTGCTCAAGGCAGATTTTGTTTCTTATAGAATGTCTTTTTTTCTCCCATGCCGCAGGATATGAAAAGACAGAGGACACGTCAGAAAAGACGTCCTTAGCTGACCAAGAAGATGCCCGACTGATATACCTCAACCAGCCGCAGTTCACCAAGTTTTGCAGCAATCGAGTCAGGTAAACAGATGTTGTTGACGAGACATGTCACATTCAATGAGAATGAACTTCTGCAACCTCTGCATCTGTTTTAATCCACACCTTTCTGTGGTTTGTTGTTGCCACAGCTTTGCACTGCACTCATACCGCAATTATCGCTGAAATCAGGATGGCATTGTCTTGTAAGATTAGCACCCATGCCCCTTTTTCCCACCGTTAGCTCTGTCACCGCTGTTACTGTTGAGTCAGCAGTGTTAGCTGCAAGCCGCCAATTCAGCCACCTCAGCCACCTCAGCCACCTCAGCCACCTCAGCCACCTCAGCCATCTTAGCCACCTCCATATTGAGATTGGTTTCCAAATAACTGTCTGAATTTCACAAAGAGCGCCTTTAAGTGATACTGCATTCATGTGCTCCTTGGCTGGTCCCATTTCAAAAGTTGGGAGGTGGTTCTCACGACTTTGGTGTGGTCATGAACTTTAGATCATGCAAAACAACATTGACACTGCAAACAAAAAAATATCTACTTTGGTCTGTCTTGTTATTGCTTATATGACTTCAACTCAGATACTGGCGTACCAACATTTTCCCATCTAAGAACTCTATTATCTGATTATTCCGACACCACATTAATGCAGGGTGAATATCAGTGTGGCAGCGTAACCAACAGGGAAATGTTCTGAGGTCTACATGTAGCATTGCCACTGCTTGGATGATATTCCATATGAACTTACTATCTTGGTAGTAGTATAGTTTCGAAAGATGAACTCTGGAGTACCACCCAAGCAGTGGTAATGCTATAGGTTTGTATGTCTGTGGTGGTGTGTTTGTACCCCCTTCAAAATAAAAGACATAGCTTCTTGTTGACTTGTACACCTCTACCTTGTGCATTCAGCTGGGCATGGTGTGCTTTGTTGCCTTTACAAAATCTCTTTAGTGCATAGGAATTGAATTACACAATGGTCTGTTACACTATGTCGACATACCTCTTGATATTGGGTCTGCATGGACAAATGTAATATTCCTTGCTAAGCTAAGAAAACAAACTTGAAATAGTCATGCCATCAGAAGAAAAATATAATATATCCTCTGCAAGATGTTCAACAGAAGAAGTCATGTTGTTGAGGTTTAATGCACAGCCGATGAGTACAGACTCTTGTCTCTTTTAACCATGACAATAAGGTTTCACACCAGTCACATATAGTTGGCCTCTATCTCTTATCATCCAGCATTCCCAGTGTAATTATTCAACATACTTAAAAGATGCTTCCCCATGTCACTTGAAATTAAATCTGATCCTAGCTGTTTTAAAAATTCACACTCCAAGATGTATTCTCTCAAGGATTTTGCTGTTGGTGCTATTTTTTTACTTGGTAGTGGCAACCTAGAGGCCATCAGTGTTTTCCATGGTGACCTGCAGCATAACTTGTCACTTTGCCTTTAACCCTACATTAACCTTCAGAGTCACAAGCAAAACAGTTGAATACAAGCGTGCCTAGACTGTGCTGCTGATGCTGAAATGTCAGCCTGGGGAAAATTTCCTGATGGCAAGCAGTCTTCAAAATTCAGAATCCATTTTGAGGGTGTTTTTGAGCATATGTTGAGAACATTTTAGCTTGAAGAAAAAATATTTAAGATATTAACTCCCTTACCCTTAAATCTGTAAAAAAAATAACAGACTGAGCTACAACATATTCTACCTCAAAAATCTTGTATTACATTATAGACTTTTGAGTACATGTCGTATAGTTAAACAGTGGTTTTGATGCCAGGAGCCACTACTGATGAGCAACAGAGAAGGCTGTTCAACAGCCACAATGACATCACCCTCAGCTATACGATATTTGATAAATACCTGCAGGATTTGTATCACCAGTGGCGCCTCAGTCCAGATCAACCAGACTGGCCCTTTTTATCCTGTTATTCCTCTTGGAGGAGCGCAGCGCTTTTAGCAGTAAAGGTCAGGCTCGTTGGGTCAGGCCGTCCTCTGTCAAGGAATATTACTGTTAGCATTCCTGCTGCATGAGCAGCTTGTGATATATGTGCTTACACAGATGCAGCTATAAACTGAACAGGAATAATAAAATGTGCTAATGCTTATGCCACTTGCTTGTTAGGTCATCTTCATATATTGACATGACAAATAGCAGAAGAAAATAAATTGCAGATTACCTTCCTAACTACATTTTTTTAACCCTTTGAAACCTTTTACAAGTATTTAAACCTTTGATGCCAAAACAAATTGGTGCAGTTTCTTTTAAAAACATGAGGAAAAAAGCAATAAGCAACTTGTTCCACAGAAAAGTTCCACAAATTACAAGGAATTAGTAGATTTAGAAAAATATTTTCAAAAGAAGATAGGGGAAAAAGTTATTTATAATTATCATAATTGCATATTTGAAAAGTTTTTACAGATTTGTAATTTTTTATTTGAAAAAAAAAAATAAAAATTTAAAGCAATTTTTAAGCAGGTTTCTTTGTTTATTTGCTTTTTTAACTTTCTTTTTTGTAGCTAATTTTCAGTAGAGTTCTTGCGATTTTTTACTTTTTATTTTTGTCTTTTCTTCATTTTTCGCTTATTGTGTTCTTTTCATGTTTTTGAAAGAAATCAAGCTAGATTGCCAAGGTTTCAAAGGCTTTATTTATTCAACTGATGGAAAATTGATTCTGATTCTACCTTATTTTAGCTGCTGAGCTGATTTTTAGTTAGTTATATTGGTATCAGCTGTCATTTTCTGAGTTTTACTTTTAGCTGGGTTATTAATTATTAACAGACCCAGGTTAATGAGCGTTTGCAATCAGAACTCAGCATTATTAGCTTGTTTGCAGTACCAGATGGCTGATAGTTGAACGACATTGCATCACAGAAGTATAAGTAGTATGGCCTTTGCTTTGAAAGAGCACCTCTGCATATTTTAAAAATAAAAGTGTGTTAATTTTTTGTGACCTTACCAGAGGCAGTCATTAATTCAGTGGGCCGCCTGTCCTCACTGAAAATTAAAGTTATGTTACACTGAAGCTCACAAACACTGTGGTCAAAATAATGCAGGCCTTATGATCAAGAATAAATCACTATTATCGATTTCCCAGTATTTGACTGATCTGAAGTACAGCTGCTCCATCTCCCAATTTATTCAGATTCAGAATCTTTTGGCAGACATTTAAACCAGTACTGATTCTGTACATAACATACCAGTTTTAGTGATAAATAAATTAACAGAAGTATGTACAAACTGCTGCAAGCATTCAAACTTTTATAGAGATAAAAACAACAGCAGACTCTTCCCTACGCACACAGCAAACTGGATGGCAGCTTGCATGTTAATGCCTTTTCAAGCCGCATTTGTTTCAGACCCACCACTTTTGGATCTGACCGTAATGCACCCAAGTTGTGTCTTGTCAAATGATTTCAGAGGTTTAAGTGCTTCTGCATTATATGAACAGTGAAGTACACAGCTTGCAGATGGCTTTTGTTGAAATTTTCTTTGTCTTTGTAGTTTTTGACATGTGCCTAAAAATTGGCCTCAAACCTTAAAGGCCCATCAGGTTTCAGGCTGCCCTAAAGATCTGATTTGTTAAAAAGGATTGGTTGCGGTCTCAAAGTGACCTGTGGAGAGACTTACAGCAGGGGCTGTGGTAAATGGTGAATCTAATCTCACAAGCTCCCGGGTTTCTTGCTTTTACTTGCTCTCATTCTCCCTCTGCAGTATTGCTACCTGCAGAATCTGTCACAGCTCACCATCACACAGATGCACACGTATGTGACTCCTGCCTCAGAACAAACAGGCACCCTAGTGTGCATGAGGATTGTTGTGAATAGTTTATTCAGAAGGCTGCTGGCAGATCTAGTTGTAATGCTAAGATGATTTATTGCTGAGATGACAACTCATCCTATGGCAAACAGGAGTGACTGTGTAAACAATTTTACTATTGTGTACCTATGAAATGCTAATGCTGGATGGTTGCATGCTACTAAACTGTTAACAAGGCTAATGAAAACAATTACCCCACTAATATCTCATATGCAGCAGTCCATACTCTGATTAACTTGCCATAATATGCCATTTATCGTGTAAAGATATAAAAAAAATGAAACAAATCAAAGTGTCAAGTGGCAGACTTGCTTGACCGTACACACACATTCTTCTATTCCTTCAACGCTTTATTGAAAAGGTCAACTTTGTAATATTTCCGCATATCCAAAAAAGCTGTTGTTGTCTTCATAATGTTAAGAAGTAGGTGTATATCTCCTTCTGAGTGGAAATGTTGGCTTTTTTTCAGGGCATGCATCCCTACACCAGTTTTGAAACTGTTGTGAGTCTGTTTGTGTACAACATTTCATTACAGTGCACAGAACAGAAACTGCAGTTGGAGTAAAAATTCAGCTGAGATGCATATTCTGAATGCGCTGTGTATACGTTCAAAGAATGCTATTAAAAAGTGAAAAATATCGGCACATCTCACTTGTCTTAATCGGAAAATGCCACATTTAGAGGAAGACCTATTTCAGAATATTAAACAGAATATACTGTTTACATGATCCATATCAAATTCAGAATACTGTCATATTGTGAATACCACTGGAGTATTAGAGTGCATGTAAACATAGCCAATTAACCATACGCACAGTGACTACACATAAAATAAATGCGTACCTAATTTGCCTTATTCACCTAACCATGAAATACATGTTTAACAATGTGGTATTTCCACATCTTTATTAACTTACTGGCTCACTTTGTAAGTCATTACGACCAAATTTGAGCTTCTCATTAATTGTATATTTTTAAATACTTAACTGCATATGACACACATAAAAAACATTTAGATAACTAGTTAGTTGCTTGTATGTAATGTTACCAACACATAGAGTCACATTTTGAAGGATATCAAAAAGGAGGTCATTCATCCGTATAGGTTACTGGTCCAACCAGTTGTTCGACTCTAAGCAAGTCCTGCATGCAGTTGTGTTTGCATAGACAATTAGTTGGACAAGGACAGACCTAATATTATTATCCCAAATGCCAAGTCAGATATTATCTAACCACCTGTCCAACCATACAATCACCACATACAACTTCTAAAAATTCTGATTCATTTAAGGTTTCTGCAAATGAACTGTCTGGATTGAGGTGACTGTATAAGCTTTAGTGGCTCGCTGACGACCTTGGTTGATTTGATTATCTCTTTTGTGGTTGAATGTATGCTGGTAACTTCTGCTGACCTTCAGCTGGCAGAGACCTATCTGTGCAGAGCGTACTATATTTAAAAAGCTTGGCGCAGCTTTGTTTTATCTGTTTTTATGGCAGGGAAATTTCATTTCATCTGTAAAACTTGATGATGAACTTGTGTAATTTAGAAGTGATTAGAAATAAAGTGTGGTTTGACTCTTGTGCTTTTCTAAATTATCTTCTATATACTCAAACCTTAGCTGTGTTTGAAACCATCTTCTCATTCACTCACTTACTGTTCACTGTGGAGTGTGTATTAAATAGTGTACTATATAGGGGATAACCAAACAAGATATTGGACACTACGTTGGACCGCATTGCATTGTGGTATACGGGAGTTGAATGTAGGGTACATCATATGTACACTCAAATTTGCTTTGCATCGTGGGTATTTTATAGTACACTATATAGTGGATGAAATTAACAGCTGAGAATTCGAACACCACTACAAAATGGCCAACACACTATATAGTGCACTATATCCGTGATAGGGGACGATTTTCGAATACAGCTCTTATCAAATATTAAATCAGAATTCTTATTTTCTGTTGCTGATGTTTACAATCAAAGCAGGCCGAATTTTTAATTATGATAAGTAGAGAATCTTATTAAACCTTATCGTTTGAATGGTCAAAAATACTGATTAGCCTTTAAATTACATGGAAACATTATATTACACACGTGCTAATGTATTTTTATCATAAAAGTTAGAATATTGCTTATTTAAAAAATTCTAAATGATTCACATTTTTTAGTCTAAATTTAAACTGGAATAATGAATAAGTATTTATTTAAAAGTAACACACAGATCTGTGGGCAGGCAGGGAGTTTCAAGCGTATTTACTGTGATAGTCTTCATCTGGTAACAGCTGGTTTGTTTGTATTCGTGGCCCTTGGCGGCCCGTTCAGACTCTACAATGGCCCATGGGTGGGTCATGAACTAGTCATTTAAATAACGTAATCTTCTGTCATCACCAATCATGGAAGGTGGGCAAGTCATGATGCAGAACATCCTCATCACCTGCTGACTCTCCTGCATGTTTCTCTTTTTGTGTGTAAACACATGGTTTTAGTGCCCTTCATGTGTGCCGGTATGGGATTGCACATTTTTAGCAATATGATTTTAACTTTACTCAAATCCATCTAAAAATGTACAAATCTAATATGGAAAAATCTGTGTTTTGTTTCTTTTTTATGCTTGGTTGTTTAGAAAATATCTGAGGTGTCAATAAAAGGTGTGGCTTAAAGGAGTGCAGGAGGAGGAGTGCAATGTTACATGTTCACTTGACAGTTGTTTAATTTCCACAAATCTATATTAAACCGAAATAGTCATTCATAATGACTTCCTGTAAGGTCACACCTTTTTACTGTGGTGGAAATGTGGTGCTGTGTGGCTGTAATTTGGATAACTGTGCGTGAATGGAGGAGCTGCTTCTCTAGTATCGTCTTGATCCTCAGGGTACTGCCAGGAAATAAAATGTAAGATCCATAATCATCCATTAAGCAGAGTGTTAAATGAGCCCTTTATCTTGCCCTGCCGCAGTGGAGGAAGTTACACAGTGTACAGGAGTAAAGAAAGACATGGCATGCTTTACCCCACAAGATCAGAAATAAGGATAGAGTGAAAAAAATAAAGTGATAAGCAGAACAAGAAGGAGGATGAAGACAAGATGGCAGATGTATTGAAACAGAGAAATGATAAAGCCAGCAGGGCCTGTAGGCTAAATCTGCACCAGAGCTTCACCAACAACTGTTTCTCTGTATCTCCAGAGACACACTGAGACATTATGTATTAGCACTGCCAGGCTCTGTCTGTCTAATACCCAGTGGAGTCAGCCATCGTGACTGGTTGGTTTTGTTATTGGCTTTGGATGATGTATGGCATGCAACAGGTAGTAAGCTACTGTTAAGAACATTAAATTATCAGTTTGCTATTGCAAATGACAGAATCCCAGTTTATGATAGGAAGCTCTGAACTCCCTCTTATGTTGATGATGTCCCTCAACAATAAACTAATAAAGCACATTTAATAATGTCCAGCATCCTTGTTACAATAATGCGTCTTTATAATGTTGTAGCTTGCTGTTTTGTTGTTTGTTGTAACATGGCACCGTCCTCAAGCTATTTATCTTTAATCTCACTTGTCAAATACACGTAAGGGTTGTAGAAATACTCAAATAGATTCAAATGTTTGCATGTCATGTGTTTGTCTTTTTTTAAAACAATGACATCATTACTTAAAGATAAATAGGAAATAAATTAAAAAAATCGTTATGACCTGTCTTTGCTGTAATATTCTGTCATCACTGATGATTTTCTTTTTTTTTTTTAACATGACTCAGTAAATCTCTTAAAAACGTTGTTGACTTCACAGGTGAACTAGAGATTATGATCTCTTTATTTTCACAGAAGCTAAAATCACTAGATGAGAAACTAGACTTTGTTAAATGAAACAAAGTTGACCCTTACTTGACCCCTGCTCTGACGACGCTCTTCATCAAGTTCCTCTGTGAGGCTGGTGTTAATGTACTGCTGTCAGAACAATGCCTCACTCTTACTCACTCGCCTTCACTCTGTCCCTCTCACTCACTGTGGACAACGAACTGGAGCAGACATCCAGAATGACAGTGAATGTAAAACTCTTTATTTATTTTTTTTCCCCGCAACTTAAGACTGTGCTTGAGACCGTGCCACAAGTGAAAAATGCTGCAAATGTGCTCTTTTAATATGATTTGAAACAGTGATATCTCTAATGTTAACCTCCATATGCTTAAACCCCTCTGAACAGGTTTGAGGCTATTCTCTCTGATATTTTGCTTTTATATTTGTCAGGGTTTTTTGTGTGCGCATGAGCAAGCAAAGCATTGCCAGTAGCTAGGCATACATCACAGTATACTGTATATGCTCCCCCAATGTGGCTGCTATGACCAGCCCTTTAATACAGCTGTAAATCAGAGTGCTTGAGGTCTGACTCTCAGGCTTTTGAAAGCTCCGCCAGCTTCAATATACCACCATCACCGCCAACTCCCCCACCCAGCCCCACTGCAGCACAGGCAACATAGCTCACGTCTGCCAGGAACTCTTTACACCCCCTCTGCCAGCTCCCTTCTTCCTTCTAATTATTCTTTATGATCACTGAGTCCACTCGTCTCTGCTGTTCATCAGTGTCACACACAAACACCTTTCTCTGCACCAAAAAGGACTTTCTTAAATGGGTGGGAAGAGAAATGGCTAGGTTAGAAAATATGTGAGCAGAATTTGAGAACTAACCATTTGTCTCTTTTTTCTCGTCTCCCCCTCTCTTGCTCCCTCCTCCACCTGTGGCCTTGTTTGCTGCTTGCTGCCGTCTGCAGCACAGCCAAATATAATGTCCTCACCTTCCTCCCCCGGTTCCTCTACTCACAGTTCAGGAGGGCAGCCAATGCCTTCTTTCTCTTCATTGCACTGTTGCAGGTAAGATGCGGTGTTGCTGATGTATGTGTGTCATAGATTTAAACAAAAAGAAACTATGTTTATTAATGTTAAATCGATGCTCTTCTCAGCTTCAATTTTTGCTTTGTCTCCATTAGTCTTTTTTACTGTTTGCCATGACCTAGACTCCGTCTCCAAAGGTCATGTCTGTAATTTTATATACACACAGACAATCTCGCTCTCACAAACGCACGTACACACAGACACAGTACTTTATATATCCTGATGATGAATAATACATGTAATACTATGTGGGCCTGCTTTAAAGGGAAACTAGATTTGCCTGCAGGCTCAAAACACTATACTGTATATTACATGCCTTGGAAATGCATGGGGTGCCATGCATGGCTGTATTTTGATCCTATACTGTACCCCCCAACCACTACACTGCGGGACAGAAACTGCACTATGCTTTTCTTGGTATGGCATGGGATCCCACTACACAACCCTCCCCTCCAAAAAAACAACCCACCAACATCCTTAAATGGTTCTGCAGTAGTATCACTAAGCGGTTTTGAATGGCTTCAATCGGCGGTGATGAAAATTGGACAGTGTGGATGCTCTAATTTTAGCGCCTTTGCTGGTGCAGTGCAATTTCCAGCCACAATAAAATACCGCTCATCTCCATCCAAGCAGTCTAGCAAATCAAACACTGGAGCAGCATGATGCCGCTGTTTTTTTGTCTGTGTGTAAAAATGCATCGGCAAAGAGGCTTAAAAAATGGAACTTAGTTGAAGCTCAGTCTCTGTTTAAAAAGGGCTACTGTTTACTAACATGTTTCCCATCAGTGACGTCAAATGTGACTCACCAGAAAGAAAAGAAAGTGGAAAAAACGCATGCTACTTAATTGCAGAGCCTGTACACGGAGTCCATTGCCTGTTTTTAACAGATTTTCCTGCCTTTAAAACAAGGTACAAGGTACAAGGTAGATTTATTTGTCATTTTTTCTTAAACATGGTTTAAGAAGAAAGGAAAATGAATATAATTACGCATTTTTTTTGGCGGGAAAAAGAGTACAATAGTCAAACTGATGTAGAGACACAAGAAGAAAGGTAGAGGTGATGTAAAAATCTAGCATTAGCATTAGATTTGTTAAATAAGCTTCTCCTGGGCAGAGTTTCAGTGTGTAACTGATTATTATTGGCTCGGCTCAGGTTTTGATTACCGCCCAACAACAGCCAAAGATCTTAGCAGCACTGGTGCTGTTTTGATTTAGATACTAGCAGAACAAAGACTTTCTAGCCTTGAGGAAGTTTGCAGTGGTTTTCCTGCACACTGTAGGTGAACATTAATCCATTTTAAGAACACTTAAAGCCTCAACCACCAATCATTACTACACAATTCAAAAGAGCCAAAATCTCAGGTATTCAAAGCTTCACAGTAATGATTAAATAATGAGAGAAGGGAGGCTGCATAGAGCTCAGATTCTGCCTTTACCTATATCCGCGCTGACAGACTACCCTCCGTTAATGAGAGCTTTGAGGATGGGAAAGGGCTCAATCCAGTGACCTTGAAGTAGCTGCTTTGAAAAGCAGCCAGTGTGAATCTTCATTACCTGCCATGTCGATGTTGCGACCTTGAATAAAACATCTATGCAGATGAGGGAGAGGAGAGATCTATTTTGTTAAAGTTTCCTTCGAGCAGTATAACAGCGACGGTCTCCAGTGGCCCTCGCTCGGCTTTAATTACGTGACTGTTAATTTTGAAAGACTTAAAATAGCCAAATCATTAAACATTCAGTGGGAAGGAGAACGTTATAATTGTACTAAGAAGGCTGTTTGTGCTGTATATAACTAAACTGAGTTAAGAGTCTGTCAGTCTGTTAAATGCTGGTTACAAAAATTGTGATGGTTGAGGTGATGAATCATAGGTCTGAAATCAGGCTACTAAAGCACAATCCCTTGACACGCTTAGTGACACCAGCAGCTGTGTGCCTTTTTGTGTAAAAAATGCACAATTCTCAATTAAACCACAATAAACTTGCAAATAAGCTGACAGGACTATTCATGTAATTTAGGGAAGACACCAATAAAGAGCACTCCAGGTAAGAGATCAAAATAGTTGGTGGGTTTGGGGCAGGGGCTGGTTGAAGTATGATCTTTGTCTTATTTTGAGCCATGAATGTACCCAGATGTAGTCAACTTCTGTAATATTCCTATCTTCTGAAAAAAAAATCTGTCTCTTTTAGCAAATCCCAGATGTGTCTCCCACTGGTCGATGGACCACACTGGTGCCGCTGCTCTTCATCCTGGTGGTGGCTGCTGTCAAGGAGTTCATTGAGGATCTGGTGAGACAAACTTCAGTTATCATTTGATGCTAGTTTTGGTGTTTGTTTCACCTTGTCAAAAATCATGCTTTCTGTGAGAAACTTTAACTTGTTGTATTTAAACAACAACAAAACAATAACTTTCGGTGGTCTTGGCATTACAGATTATTCTCAGATTAGTTTTATCACTTCAAGATGTACTGTTTGATATAGCCATATTCTTCATCATCTCACTTAAGTGTTGTTTTATGGAGTTTTGATATTACCTGAGAGCCATCAGTTGGCCAAGAAAAACATCATTACTGCAGTAATTCAGACATATACACATTAGCAAGATCACTCAGTCATTTGTATAAAGAGGCATTCATCAAACTTTTGAAGTCCCAATTTTGCATTGATTAAAAACAAATTTTATCCCATTGTGGTCCTTAATGATGATGAAAGTGACATCCAGACAGCATGGACGCATTGGCTAAATGTAGAAAAGTGTGTTAAAATGTTGACAGAGCAGAAAGAGTTACTCTGTGCAAAATAATTCATTTTAATCCATGTATTTCATAAAATACTGAACAGCAAAATGCAGTTAACAATACCTCTTAAAAGACTCTTGTCTGCATACATGAAATACATGAAAATCAAATTCTCTGAAAAGTTTCTGTTTTGGTGAAATTGGTCAGCAGCTCTCAGTTGGAGTGGTGTACTTAAACTTTCAAGAGCGTCCCACTATAGAGAGTGTCTCATACTGTACAGAATGTGCTCTGAGTGCTGAACTGGTTCCTGTGCAGCAGAGAGGAGGCACTGATGGTTATAAGACCACAGCGGGATACTCCCCAACATATAGACACACCATCAGACATAGACATGAATACACACACTCATTTTAGAGGTCACAGCTGTGCCTACTGTACCCGCAGTACTCGTTCAGTCAATTAACCTAGATACTGAATGCTCATGCACAAAGGCAGTTAGTACTAACAAAATAAAACAACCGTCTGCCCTCGAGCAAGTCTGAACTGTTGAGCAGATGCTTTAAAAAAGCTTATGCAATTTATTTAGCATGAAATAGAGCGACATGATATAAGGAAAATATGTGATAATGCTGTTGAACCTCGCGATAAAGATGCTTCATGGGATGAATAAACTGTCTTGTGTAAGAGTGCAAGAGTTCAACTCTTTTAATTTCTGATTTTATGTGTTGTGTTGTCGAATGTGTTTACATTCGGCAGGCAGCCTTGGAGGCAGCCCCGTAGTTAGTGGGAATACATTCAAAGAAAAGGGTTTTTGTGTTGGCCACAAGAGTTAGCAGCCCCTCCATAATGAGAGTGTCGGAAAAAGAGTTTTTTTTAAAAATGTGAGACTGTCTTATTCAGCGTTTTTACCATTTTAAAGCACTGGGTCTGTTTGATATGGAGAGGGAAAGACCTTTGTGTATAATTTGGCTTTTGATAAAAACCTCCTGATTGTCTGGATCAGAAATAAGGTGACCACACTTTAAGTTATCCGTAAAATAGATTACTTGTTTGATTAAACGCTGACTTGTAACGGCAAACTGCTTTATTTGGTTATTTTACTGGTTTTCTGAACCTGGTTAGTTTCTTTTGGAGAGGAGGAGATCTCAAAAGAACCTTTTGAACAACGACCATGAAGGAATTATAACCGGGAGAAGTTTCATCTGATTGCAATCTGTAATCCTCTCCAATAGACGCCACTATATCTCCTTAAATCTTACAAACTAGACCTTCAAGTATCTTCTCACCACCTCTCTTCGCAGTGAAGGGCTACCTGCTCACCTCAGAAATTCTGGTCCTGGAACACAGAAGTTGCTGGTCTTGATCATTTGTTTGTGTTACTGTGTGACTACAGTGAATCCAACCTTTTAAAACACCAAAGGCAAACAATAATACAAAAAACTACTGATTTTAGCAGTGGTAGACCAGCAGCTCCCGTGTTCAGTGAGGTAAAATTCACTTGCCGTACAGTTGCCGGTTGGAAAGGGCTGTCTGTTTGGGAAGTACTGAGCATATGTCTGGATAAATGAGACTTAGTGCACAGGTTGTGTCAGAGTTTCTAAATGGATGTTGGATATAGTTCTGCTGTTGTTAAATCTGCCCCCTATTACTTTAGTTCATCAAGAATTTTCTCTAATTTTGGATTTGCAAGGAAAGCAAAGTTTTCTTCACAAATTCAATGTAACATGATTCACAAATGGCCATTTGGGGGGTGAAGTATCCCTGTAATGTTTCCCCACTTACTGTGGGGAAAGAAAAACTCCAAGGCTGTCTTCTGTATGTAAATATTCAACCACACAACTCATGAACTCCAGAGAGTTTTAAAGTAATGCTTTGAGACAGAGTATTAATTAATAAATTGTTGATATATTCAGACTACAATGTCACAGTATGTCACGATGTGTTTAGAGAATGAAAGTATGAAAATAGTATGAAAGGTTGATTTCAGTTCATTATTTTTTTTACATCTCTTTATTGTGTAAATTCTTGTGTTCTGGAAGTTAAAGGCTTCAAATAATGTTTGTGTCTCTGTTGGAACGTAATCCAGTCAATCGTCTGAACTAAGCGAGGGAATGTTGCATTGTACTGTATTGCAGTGACCCTGCAATGCGATCCGCTATGCAGGTCCCAGTGGACAGTTACTCTATACTATGAGCCTCTATCTCGTGCTGAAGGGACCAGCACAGCACTTTCTCTCTCTGGGCCTGTTGTGAAACACATGGGAACGGAGTGGTGATGACTCTGTCTTTATTGCTGAAGGTCACCTGCACACACGTCTGTTCCCTGTACTGCGCTGTCCCTCACAAGTTGACCTGACAGGGCAACATCGACCCCTAACTTCATGAATCATGCACTATGGACACACACTGTACAGCACATATATTACCTTGTTTCTGGCTGTTCTCTGCTGCAGCACACTGAGGCCGTTGGTTCTGAGTCGTTCAGTCATCTCTCAGCTTTAAAATGTTGCAAGCTGAAATGTAATACTGTGAATCAAAATGGCGTGTGGTGCACTTTAAGTTTCCAGTCAAGCTGATATGAAAACAGCAGTTGAAAGACCAAAGATTTTGTGTGTGTGTGTGTATGTTTGGTTAAACCTCCGTCACTGCTGCATCACATTCGCTGAGGCCATATTAGCAGGTTAATCAAGGTAACACTGCAGATGCTCTACCCTTTTATCTTGTGCTGCTTTCAGTTTTTTCCCCTCTATGGCTGGAGTCTACAGAGGCCTGATACTGCAGTATTTATGCATAACCTCTGCATACTACTCGCCCTCCACTGCACTGTGATTACACACATCATCTAAATACAGTACATCTCCTTTTCTCCACGTCCATCGGGACCGAAAGGGCGAGAGAGGAAGAGGCAGAAAGAGAATGTGAAGGGGAAAATGCAGGAAAAGCAGGGGAGTAACATATATAAATACATTTCACTCCTACTACATGTTATAAATAGAGGAGGGTCGGCACAGCCGGAGCAGCTATGTGCGTGGATGAATGAAATTAGCTGACAGCTCTTGCACAGAGGATGATGAATGAGCTCTGTAAAGGTCTTGACTGTAGCAAACTTTTTTTTCTGGGTGTAGTGCAGCTGGTAAAAGGATGAAGCCTACAGACACAGCCAGCCAATTCATTAGACACCCCAGCATGTTGCAGGGATATTAAAACAAATTCTTTTCAACTGGAACCGGAGAAGTCGGGTACCAGACAACAGAAAGCCAAAAAGTTGAAGAAACAGACACATTGGAATATAAAATCAGAGAGAAAGAGACTTAAAGGGCTAGTATGGATTTTTTAAGTGGGATTTTATGAGGTACTTATCCATAGTCAGTGTATTACTAACAGTAGAAGACTGTCAATGTGCCTTGAGTTTGGAGGAGCAGGCAGGATTATCGGTACAGAAGGCAATGTACTGCAGTGGACAAGCAGCAAAATGTATTTTTACCTAAAGAAATCAATATCAGTTTAAGGGTACACTATATTTAGAATATTATTACCACCTAACCTTGAGTTCAGACAGCCCTTTCTGTCAGGGAACTGAACTGAAAGTGAACATCATCTATGCTCTCTTCAAAGCCAAAAACAGTAATTTAACTTGCTGAACATAATTAATTTTTTTGTGTTATTGTGCTACTTTGTTTTTTTAAGGCAGTGGTAGACCAGCAGCCATAAAATTATTGTTTTTGTCAGTGGAGTAGGCTTTGAAGAGAGCATAGGTAAGTTTCACTTTCAGTTCAGTTTCCCAACATAAAGGGCTGTCTGTTTTGGAAGTACTGAGCATACGACTGGATGAATGGGACTTGGGTTATACTGCACTAGTTGTGTGAAAGACCAGCAGATCTCATGTTCAGCAAGGTAAAATTAGTGCTTTTGTCGATGACATCTGGTGGCTTTGAAGAGAACGGTAAAATTACCTCAGTTACTCGTCAGAAAGCCACTTCTGACGGCAAAGTTAAGTGGTGAAAATATTCTAAATAAAATTGATTGTTTTAGGTTCACGGCAGGATATTGCTTAGATTTCTGTGGTGTTACTCTAGCCTGAACTCAGGGTGCACTGATAGTCTTCTACTGTATGTAAATAATACAGTACCTTACACAACTGTGCTTCAAAATGTCCGAACTATCACTTTGAAATCAAAAGTGCAGGAGACAACAAAACCTTTGGAGCAGATTTGCTTTATTTGATGCCTTAAAGTGGTTATTGTTCAGGGGGACTATACTACAGGCTTTGATGTGAATGGTGTAGCATTAGGCAGATGTTTTTGTCACTGTTATGTTGCTAGATTGAGTCCACAGGTCATTGGAGAAATCCAGCCAAGGAGAGTGAATACCTCTTCTTCATTTGCAGCTGTGTATTGGTGCAACCCACTTCACCTTCAGCTGCTCTGGTTTCTCAGTGAAGACTTTTTCCTCCTCCTGAATTGTACAGTACAGTGTGCCAAATTACCAAAATTAGCTTTAAATTGAATTAGAATGAGACTAAATTATAACAGATCTTCAAAGTTAACAGATTATTAGCATGGACATGAGTGGATACACCCTCTCCTCCCTAATCAAGTACAGCACATGTTGCTTTTAGGAGCTACATTGTAAAACACAGTGATTATTTATATGAGCCGGACCCAGCAACACATTATTACTCAGCGTGATGCTAGTTGACAAGCTGTCCCTTGGAATCAGCTGTTGAAGTCACAGTTGACTGCATGACTGTTCAGCAGACAAGAAGGACATGAGGGGAGGTAATACTGCTGATTAGTATTTTGATGCAGTCACATTCAAGATCATTTGTTAAGTTTGTATGTACAGATGATACTTGTAAAATACTGAACACCACACTACTGTACTGGCTAGACTGGATATTCAAGGATCACATATTTTCTGCCACATTGCGCTACTGTCTCTGTTTGCTCCAGTTCCTGCTGATGGTTTTTTTTCTGCAAGTGCATACTTTTTTCCCCTCTGTGTTAAGTGACTTACAAATTAAAAAGAAGAAAGAAGAAGGGTTAAGCATCAGTACAACAATAAGGTTAGAGGGCTCTTATTGAGGCTATCAGAGCAAAAAGTCTATGCTGTTCGTACAATAACAACAGACACTCTGTTACTGTAAGGGGGCATTGGATGAAGGCATTACTCAAATGCTATACTGTATTATATGAGTCTGTGTATTGTGGAGGTTGTGTGGTCCTGGTGAGAATATTCACATACACTCTGCAGTGCAACGGTGTAATCTTTCTTCAGCCTGTAACTGCAGACTGCAGGTCTAGCTCTCTCTCTCTCTGTAGTAAGCGGTGCTGTACAGTGTCAGTCTCTTCAGGCCACCTTAAAAATCAGTGTAGAGGCTCTTTTCATTTAAAATAGTTGTATTATTAGTTTCTTCTCTCCTGTGTCGGTTGGCATTACTTTTTAATGAATGAACATCAGATGATAATGTGTTTCTTTTCTTCCTTACAGAAACGTCACAATGCTGACAGTGTTGTCAACAAAAAGGAATGTCAAGGTACTGAGAACCATTTTTTCATTTTGTTTTTTTAATGGTGAAGCCTGTGTGTTGTTTGTGTTACAAGAGAACATACTACCGTGTCTACTGTAAAAGCATTTGCATTTCCAACAAGCAAATAAGCCTTCATAAAACCTGCCTGTCTGCACTGTGACACAGCTCTTATTTTGTTCAATGGCTCTTTAACTTCCTCTTTCTCTCGTTTTGCTTTAACTTCCTCTATCGTTCTCATTTCTCACCACAGTACTGAGGAATGGTGCCTGGGAGATTGTGCACTGGGAGAAGGTATGTACCCACAAATGTGTCACTAATGGTCATTTCCACCAGCTGACATTTTATCCATTTAGAGCAGAAAATGGATCATTCATCCTTTGTGCTGCTGTCAATTGGAGAAATCTCTCACATCCTGTACACACACACACACACACACACACACACACACACACACACACACACACACACACACACACACACACACACACACACACACGCACACACACACACACACCCCTCTGACCCCTCTAGTATCCAGCCGCTAATTAATCCAGCGTTTCCATGTGGACGGTCATTAGAAGGCAATGCTGCAGGACAAAGAGGAGCTTCCTCTCTTCTCTTATAATGAAACAGTTTTATTACTCTGGCTGGAACAATTTGCCTAAAAGCAGAAACAACACCAGGCTGTGCAGAAACGAGGTAGATTTGGACTGTTTGATAATTGGTAATATTGCCTCATCCGTTAGAGCATGCATTTGGCACGTAGCGGTGCAATATAAACTGAATCTTTCCTTCTGCTCTCGTGGATATGAGACACAATACCTAATTTATTATGTGAAATATTTGTAATTTTTTTCTTTAGAACTAAAGTAACAGCAAGAAAAAAGTGCCTGTGTGAACATGTTGCCATCTCGATATTTAAATATAATGTATTACAGTTGACCAGTTGGCCTACAGATGTAAGTTTGTGGTCAAAGGTAACTCAATTACATTGCATATTTAAGACAAATTGCATGCCACAAGGTGCTGAAGTAAAACAAAAACATACAGTATGTGGCAGTGCATGCTAGACACTGAAGGATGGGCTTCAGAGGGTACAAAAGATTAGATTAAATGAAACTTTACTGACTGTTCAACAGATCTTTTCTGCATCAAAGTGATGCAATAGCATAGAGTTTCTGTAACTAACAAAGTATTTGATTAATGCATTGGCTTGCTTCCTGCAGGGAGGAATATCTCTGTTTTTGCTGCTATGTGAATGTCCCGCCCCTGTATACACACACACACACACACACACACACACACACACACACACACACACACACACAGAAATCCTCTCTAAAAAGGCTAGCTTTAAATAATTGATGTGTTTCACATCTTCATCATGCATATTGTAAGAGTAGCTTCTCTCCCGAATTTATGTTTGGTTTCCAAGTTCCTTTAACTTGTAACTTTTTCAGGGCAGCTTGAATGAGGCCAAAATGATCACAGTTTTTTGTTTTTGCCAAATATCCAGACCATCATTATTATTAATGATGGTTTGGCAAGTGAAATTGTTTTGTCATGAATCATGCATTTCATGTAACCCTATTTTTTAGTTATAATAGACAGCTTGTTTCTACTGTTGAAGACAGTATGTTGAGTTTTGCTAATTTACTCATGTTTTCTCATAATTAAATGTATTGCATTGTCATTATTTACTCATGACAAGATAAACCAAGTTTAATCTTTTTCTTTGTGAAAAAATAAACTAAAATATCAGAATTTTTAAAAATTAAATGATGTTTAATCATGTAATTCATCAGCATTGTGGTTGCTGCTTTTTGTGTTTTTGCTGCCATTGATCAGAGTGGATTTTTAATGTATGATTTTGATGCTGTTTTTTTTTTTTTTTAAACATGAGTGACTAAAAACATAGAAATTAAGTAAAGAATTAAACAGACCTTTTTGCAGCCATGATGTGCTTGAAACGCATGAACATCATGGCCAGTTTTAAAGACTGAAAATATTGATAAATGCATTTTTTACTTCTGAAGTTGCTGAATAGAGAGTTGAAGTCTTAGGACACAGAGGAAAAAAAAAAAATTCTTTGATCCCGTTTCAATTGTGCCATGAATTCCGCATGTGATGTTTATTGATTCAAAAGCTAATTTTGAAAGTCAAGAAAGTCTCAGTTTGACTCAAAACTGTTGAAGTACACGGCTGTGAAAATGTGTTTGGCATCAGGATGTACTCACACGTGCAGCAGGTCTCGCTCTCAGCTGAGACAGGCTTGTTATGATTTTCAGCCCTTTAATACTTTTTCTCTCATTCTAGAAGAAATCTGCCAAGGTAAAAGCCATATTGGTGATTGTGACATATATTTTGCAAGGCGGGAGATGTGATTCACTGAGCAGTTTCACACACAACTAAATGGCACTGCAACAAACAAAGTGCAACTTCCTTGAATGCAAAATTAGCTTTTGACATATCAAAGATCATATGTGTAATTCATGACACAATTCAAAAAGGATAAAAAAACTGCTTGTTTATTATTATTATTTTATTTACTATTTATTTCCCAAATAAGGTCTTATGGGGGACACTAGAGGGGAAAGACTATGTCTCTGTATGGTGAAATATTCTGAGTGATTAAGTTAAGCAGTAATAGAAAGAAGTCTCCAGCTGTTTCTGTACTATGTTTGCTGCTTTCATGTACTTACCTTTTTCTCTCACTAGCTGTGCATTGTTCCTCTTGATGTAGAACTCATATTTTCATTTATGCTGTTTTATAGGCTGTGCACAGCAGTAACCAGTTTATTTTCACAGGTTGAGGTGGGCGATATTATTAGAGTAAATGGCAGTGATTTCGTTCCTGCGGATGCTGCCATTTTGTCGTCCAGGTATAGGAGTCCACCCTGCTGCCAGACTGTGGGGAACTTCTCCCTTCTTCTCTTCTTCCTTTTGCTCTCAGCTCTCCCTAAAGAAGTGATGGTTAGATAATACATCAAAACAATATTGTCAAAGTGGCTTAAAATCCTGCATCTGAAATTTAATTGGAATTCAAATTTTCTTTGGAAATGCTTTGCATGCTCTTGTATCTTGCTGTGACAACCATCATTTCTTTAGGTGGAACGGTGGTAATGTGATATTTGGATTAGGACTGATCAGTCATGTCAACATACCTACCTCCTTCACCTTTTCAAAAAACCATTTGGACCTGCTTGCACTGCATCTATATATTTTTTTTAAAGATTTGGTTTAACTGAATATTTATCACCAATGGTATCAGATTTCTCCAAAATTACAGTTTGTTTTCAAAAATCTCTTCCTAAAACTTCATAGATCAACATTTTTTTCTAAATCTATATGTTTTTTTAAAATTTAAAATGCAACACTTCTGGGAAATATTATAATTAACTTTACCGTATTGTGTTTTTCTAAATGGTTTTGTGAAAAGGAGAACAGATGACCAATCATACACTCTGATCATACAGGACTGATCATTGTGCTCTTCCCATTTTTCTCTCCCCTTATGTGTTTGCTGTTTGTCTGTCTGTCTGTGTTTCCTGTTATTTTGTTATTCTCTCCATCCCTCCCTTTTCTTTCTCATCCTCTCCTCTCCTGCCCCCTCCCCCCCTTGTGCCAACAACTGCCACACCTCCTCTCTCTCGCCCCCTGCTGGTGTGTGGTGGGTAATATCAGGTGGCTGTTGGGGAAGTAGTCAGAGCTGCAAACGGGGATCACCTCCCGGCTGACCTCGTCATACTGTCGTCCAGGTCAGGAAACCGGCAATACCAACAGAACAGCGGCGGGAGAGATAGGGGCTGTGTGTACGGACTGGGACGAGACATTTTAGTTTTTCTCTCACTCGTGACACAGTTGAGAAATAGTTTATTTTGCTGAGGAGGGAAGGGGCCTGTGATTATTCTGGCAACAACCAGATGTTGGAATGCCGCAATCAGTTACACAGTGTTCCTTCTCTTTTCTTCTGTGTTGTGGTTTGGCAGCCATAATACTGGCCGCTTACACACTCATTTTATTATGTTGTATTTTCATCATAACTTGTACAGTAGACCCGTTTCAATGTTTGGCTGAAACTTCTAACGCCGCTCAGAGTGAATGGAGACGTCTGGTATTACAGCACAGGAGCACACGCTCCTTCTTTGAGATATTTTTTGATTGGGTGTGAATATGTTTTCCATATTCTCGCACCTTGCATGGCTTGTATGGCACCCTGAATGCAACAGTTTCATTTCATGTGACAGTTTGCATGCAATCACATTCCAAGATGTAAAGCCAAAAAACATCTTGGAATTATAGTTTTTGCTAACTTTCCACGACATGCTGCTGCCATTTGAACGAGCTCACCTGGTTTGACTGTTATCACTCTAATAAATAAGCGTTACTAATGGTTATCAGTGTTATAGATATAGTTTAGAGGACTCCTGCTATGCTGACTAGTATGTTCAGAATGCAATTATCAGCTATTGATAGGCCATGTTTGTTGTAAGGTGCGACATCCCTGCACCTTTAGCTTTTTCTGAGGGGGAGGGGAAGGTGGATGGTGAAACATTTAGGGGAGACAGCTGCCAAGATCACTGTTCAAGACCAAAAAACAACAATACAATTGAAGCATTTCCAGGGACATTTCTGCCTTTCTAGTGGGGATTATGCCACCAAAAGTTGGTGTGTTTTTACTGAGCCATCATTTCCATCTGGGACTGTGCCACCAAGACCGGGTGGTTTTTTACAGAGTAATTGCTGCGTTTCAAGCAGGGATTGTGCCACCAAAAGAGGGTGTTTTTACAGGGTTACCATGGTCATGAAAAACTTCGAAAAGTCATGGAATTTTATAATAACATTTTTTCAGGCCTAGACAAGTCATGGAATTAGTCAAAATCATTGAATGTTTTGGAAAAGTCATGGAATTTTGTTGCGTGTTATGAAATGGTCACAGTAATCCATAACTTTCCATGTAATGCAACATAAGGGAAAATGTATTTTCTTTTTTCTGTAGCTGTCGACTTAACATAGCTTTAACATGCGTCAGTGTGTAACTACATTATGTTTGCCATCATGTTCGTTTTGTCTTTTTCTCTTTGGGCTTGTTTTTCCCTTACTCTTTGCCAGCTAGCTAAAATTATGTTTGAATAGAGTTTGAAACTGAAGTGTTGAAAAAAAATGTAATTATGGGTCCTTGACCATTCATGGAAAAGTTTGGGAATTTTTTTCCATGAAAATGTGTGGGAACCCTGTTTTTACCAAGTCATCCTGTGTTTCCAGCAGGGATTGTGCCACCAAAGCAGATATTTTAAGCACAAGCACAAAGCATAGTCTTTTCCTAACCATAACCGAGCGGTTTTTGTTCCTAAAAATAACCAGAGAGTTTAAATTTTGGCATCGGCTCTTTAAAAGCTGATAACTGCATTCTGAACGTAGTAGGCAATGTAACAGGAGCCTTCTAACCTATAACTGTAACACTGATTACCATTACTAATACCTTCATCAAAGAATGATAACATTTGAAGTGGGTAACAAGCTTAAATTTAGTTCAATAGTTCCCAAACAGTATAAAAGCCATATTTTGCTGTTTTATCAAAAGCATAAAGTTTTCAGTGGCCATTGCAGCAGACTTCTGCTCATTTCCATGAAACAAAGCTCTCATTTGATGGCTAACAGCAGCTGATTCCAAACCTCTCATTGATCGTGGTTGGGCGCCAGTGTCCAGATCTCTTTTTGATTTTTCCCCCCCACCCCGTGTGTGTTTGGACCAGCCTTCGGTATGAATAAATCACTCTGAAAAGAGTAGCTAACCAGTGACCCAGCTCACCTTAAGCACCGGCACGCTCTCACTCTCTGTCGCTGTGCCCAGAGTCTGTCAGAGGCCCATTTGTCTGCTCTGTTTGTTGTGCTCGGCATGCCTGCTCGCTCATATATCCCTACTCTGGTGTTTTCTTCCCTCTTCACTCCCTGTCCCTTGCAGTGTATTTCAGGCAGTTAAACTCTGCAGTAGCAGCAAACAAAGATGTTACGTCTGTCCTAAGGACGTTTGCCTTACATTAAGAGAGTAACGTCCACTCAGTGAGACTTTGATCTACTTTCATGATCCTGAGTGGCCTTTCGGCTGGCACGTAGCATCTTTGTTTGCAGTGATCTAGTCCTTTTTAATGATCTCTTGTATTTTTAAAATAAGATTCAGTTTATAAATAATTGAGACTGAAGTTTACGTTGAAGTTATTATTGGTAAATAAATAGTACCTGTTTACTCCATGGGATAGGGTTTAGGGGTGGGAATCTCTCGGCACCTCATGATTCGATTTAGATGCATCAAAATTTTTTATATCCATACATGTTTTATTTTTTCTCACTGTGAGACTACTTGCTACTTTTAAAACATATTTGTAATGATCCATAATTTAAATTAACAGATGAATTTACTTCCATTACTTGTATTCATACAAAAGTAGTAACAAAAGGAAGACTAGACATGCTTTGCGTAGAACATAAACACAGAACACATTTTTAGGTCCGTTATGTTTCACCATCCAATTGGTTCAGCTGTAACAAGCGTACAACCATCTTAACAATTTCTTAGGCGATTGTTATGTCAAGAACTTGGTTTTAAATAGCCAATTATCATTTTTTTTTGCATCAAAACATAATCTTTAAAGGGGAGAAACTACAGGTGATTTTTTTTCACACACTGGTCAGTTCTGAGATTTTTCGCCTTTTTTTGCGTCCATCCATGTTCTTTCAGACTAGTGGATAGAAAACATCCAAAACACACATTAAAGTGTTTATTTTAGTTCGAACTTCTGTTCTTGAAATGTATGCAAAAAATGAAACTGTAATTAAAGAATGCATCATTTGCATATTTAAACATAAAATAAAAGAAAAACTTGTACTACAAAAATTAATTATATTAATGTATGTAATCAACTGGGGAAGATTCATGGAGATGTCTGTTAGTTAAAATAACAGCCTGTTCACCTGTAGTGTCATATTTTTTATCTGTATGTCAACCAAATGAAACAAGAATTTTGAACCCAGCTTTATCCAATGTTCAGATTTCTGTTATGGAAATGTATGTAAAAGAGTGCATATTTAATTAGATAATACTTTATTTAATTCATCACAAAAAATAATTGCCAATTGTTCCCCAGTTGTAATCAATTTCAGTTTCATGATGATATTTAGTAGTTAAAACTTTATATGCTGTGCACCTGTAGTGTTTCCCCTCAAGAGAAAATCATGATGCATCTAAAAATCGATTCATTTCCCACCCCTACATGCGATATTATGTAAAATTATAGTCTTAAAAGATAAAGAGCTGAGGTTAGCTATACTGTAATATGTGAATGAATAGCAGTTGTCACATTGTATTGCTACGTGTCTGTATCCTCTCCCTCCACTGCAGTGAACCACAGGGTATGTGCTACATTGAAACATCTAACTTGGATGGAGAAACAAATCTTAAAATCAGACAGGTGATTATCTTTTTATTCATTCTTTATGCTAGTTACTGTGTGTACAATGTGAACTCAGATAAACCGTCTGCAAGATTGGAACACAAATTGATTTAAAAAAGTCCATAAAATCACTGCTGTAATTCTGCTGTTACAACATCAACAGGGTCTCCAGGTGACTGCAGACATAAAGGACATTGACAGCCTGATGCGTCTCTCCGGGCGGATGGAGTGTGAGAGCCCAAACCGCCATCTGTACGAGTTTGTCGGGAACATCCGCCTGGATGGACACAGGTGGGCTCAGTCACAGAGCTCCACGCCTGGCTCTCTGCCCCTCTTACCAACTCAATAGCCCATTAGCGAGGAGCAGAGCCAGGACGAGCGCATTATGAGGTTTTAGGGATTATTTAATCTTTCTGCTGAATAAATGAAAGCACCTGCCTCAGTTAAATTTAATTACATATTTGTTTGGAGGCTCTGCCATTGTATGGAAAATGCATTATGCCAGCTTTTATGATATTGTGGCTTGATTCGAAGAGTTTGGGACAATAGAGCTGCTCTGACTAAGCATTGTTACCAGGAGCTATACTTATCTTTTGGTGGGTGGATAGTTTGATGGGTTGCAATTTTGTTGATTGATGGAAATCTTTTCACAGGTTAAGACTTTTTTCCAACATTCAGTTTTACCAGCATAAAACATCAAATCCCAGCGTCCTGTATGGCAGTTTTCACACCATTACTCCATATGTTTCATGCCTTAACTGTATTTTCATATAGATTACATGTATCAGACCTCTTTATTCTGATTTATCATTAAGAATTCAACTTGTTGATGGACAATTCAAGTTATTATAAACAGAGTCCAATTTTAATACTGAGTTTGTTTAAACAAGTCTTTCACAGCATCACATCATACTAATTAGTTAGTGTTGTTGTGCTAAAAGACCTGTCAGGATAGATAATTAAATGCTATAATACTGATAGTTCTCGGTAGCTATGGCATATTAATCAATAAGCATGCATGCATGTTATTTGTGGATGTCCCTAACAGTAAAATAAGAAGAAAATCCAGACAGAGTCTCTGTAGATACATACACCACCACACACTTCTACTGGGTCATAAGTGATGATTGTGGGGGATTACTTTTATATTTTTCAGTTAATTTATTGTATTTCTAAACACAAAACACACATTAATCAGCATTTCTGTAAATGTGCCAGTGTTAGCTACTTGGCTGATTTTCAACTGTAGTCCTTTAGCAAGATGTTTTGAAACCTATAAAAAGCTATATGTACTGATTGCATTCATGATTCTTACCACAGTACCGTACCACTGGGTCCAGACCAGATCTTACTGAGAGGAGCCCAGCTGAGGAACACTCAGTGGGTGCACGGTGTGGTGGTCTACACTGGACATGACACAAAGCTCATGCAGGTAAAATGTAGTTGCATAATATTCATTAAGAAATGTGGTATTAAGAAAAAGCTCAATCTTGTGAACTGGTGCATACTTTATATATATATATATATATATATATATATATATATATATATGTATATATGTATATCTGTTGACATTTTAATTAAAAGAAAGAAAATTCTCTGAAAATTATAGGGAAAAAATGAAAATGATAAAGAAAGTAAACAAAAAAGAACAAGAAAAATCCCTGGAAAATGTGTTTAAAAAATAGAATAATGTTACACAATTTTAGATTTTCAATTATGGTAGTTAAAGTATAATAGCAATTCTAGTTTTTTTTTTTTTTTTTTTAGCTTTTTTCTTCTTTTTTTATACCCTTCGCTTTTTAAAAATAATTTACATTTCTTGCCAAGTTTCTCAGTGCCTTTATCCCATGTTTTTGCAAGAAATTGCACCAATTTGTTGGTTTTGAAGGTCTAAATACTTTGAAAAGTGTCTGCAAGCTGCACAAGAAAATTGATGCCACACCAGGTTTCAAAGGGTTAACCATTGAATATTTTGTCAGACTGCATTTCTCTATTCTATTCAATTTGAACTTTTAGACATTTTAGGATCCAAAGCAGGTTTAATCACCTGAACATGTCTTTTTTTTTCTTGCTGTAGTTTTCAGAGCACAGACGGAGAACATCTCTTCTTTCATTTCTGTTAACCACAACTGTCTTGTCATGTGTTACCCAGAACTCCACCCGGCCTCCTCTGAAGCTGTCCAACGTGGAACGCATCACCAACTTTCAGATCCTCGTGCTGTTTGGCTGCCTGCTGGCCATCTCGCTGGTCTGCTCCATCGGCCAAACCATCTGGAAGTACCAATACGGCAATGATGCCTGGTACATGGATCTCAACTGTAAGAGTCCCGACAGCCCTCGCTGCTCCTCTTATTCCACATATTTTGTCTCACTTGTCCATATCAGCTTATTTCTTTGTCATTTTAAGTTCCTAAATGCTGGTATGTGTTGTGTCGTTTTTATGTTGCCTCAGTTAAACTATGTTTCGCATTACAAGTGAAATATGTGGCAATGTGGGAATAAGTGAATTCCCTGTTAACTGAGAAAAGACAGCTGTGACATGCATAGATGTGTTGTGAATGAGTGAAACAAAACGAAATGGTTGAATATCACTGCGCTGCTGTACTTTTTGGTTCCTTTCTAATGTTCTGTTTGATTTTGTTGTTTTCTTTGTTGTCGTTTTTTTAACAGCTCCAGGTAACAACCATTTAAAAGCCTTGGCCATCCGTGAATGACCCTCCCTTACTAACCCCTTACTGAAGCTCTGCCTTTGCTAAGCAAATGAAGCCCCCTACCCTCGCCCCCTATATGGTTGCCCTACTTTGTATGGGCCCATGCCATGGACAAGCACATACCAGGGATCCAACAATAGGTTTTTCCCCTCCAGCTCTCTTATACCTTCGTCTAGTTATTTTCAGTGCCTGATGCAAACAGTGTCTCACTTTTCCTCCATTTTTTTGTGCCACGTTAAACACTTTGCAGTTCTCAAGCTTCAGACCCTCATCTTACTTTTTTTTTTTTTTTTTTACCCATCAATTCTTTTAGGAGAAATGAATAGCAGCATTTACTTTGACTGCCAGGGAGAGGAGGTTGTACTCGGGAAGCTTATACGTGTTTATTGCTCGAACACAACATGTGGTGCAACCCAAGGGGCAAGAGCTGACATTTTCTAAAAGCCTCTGCTGCCGCCTGTGTTTTTTTTTTTCAAAGGACAGACAGAGGGGAGGGAAGGGAAAACCTGTTTAGTTTTTACGTGTATCCTCAAGCCATTATAGAAAAATTTTAAGCTACTACTCTGTAAAATCTGACAAGTTGATCTTATTTAAAATAATTTTGGAACCCGAATGCCATGGAAAAGGAAAATAAATATAACTATTAATCTAAATTTATTTTTGCCTTATATCGAATTAAGTTTACTTAAAATTTAGCTGTGTGTACTTAATTTTGTGAAGTTGCTGCAACTTAAAACTGACAAATGAAAATACCTTGTTCTTTCTAAGTAACTTCAGTAAACCAAGTTAGTCTGACTTAACTTGATCATCACAAAGAGGATTTTACCAGTGATGAAGTTAGGAGATCTGCGAGTTCTGTTTTGTTAACATCTTGAAAAAAACACAAATATGACTAGTTTACAACCAGAGGAATACAGATATATAGCACAAAAAAGTTGCTACACTTAAGTTGCTAAAACTTAGAAAATTCAATTTGATTAATCTTGTCCTTTTTAAGTTGCAACAACTTCATAAAATCAAGTAAATACAACTAAATTTTAAGAAGACTTTAAGAATAAAATCATCTTGTCAGATTTTAGAGTGTATTACAAACATGAACACAACACAAACAATAAGGGCTGCTCGGTGTCAGTTTCTCTGTTGTGATGAAGCTCTGAAGCTGGTCTGCAAAGTGATTATCGTGACACTCTGGCCATTACTCTGTACCCTGATAGGCCTGTGTAGGAGAGGTTGTGCCCTGGTCAGTTTGAGCTTGCACTATGACTTACACTCTCCCTTTTTATACAAGATGCATTGGCTTCTATTGGTTTTGAACGGGTTTTAACATTGTCCTCAGCGGCATTAAAACCCACATCCAAAAGACTCTATATCACACTGATGAGGGGAGTGTAAGTCATAAAGCAGGCGTCCATCTTGAGACTGATTGTACTTCCATAGGGAGTTGTTGAGGCTCTGTCCAGTGCATATTATCCAACCAGTGACAAAAGAGAGAGGTGGGGCGATTGTCAAATCTTAAACATCCCATTCCTAAATATATTTTCCTAAATTATTGTAATTTCACACACTTAGCAACATTTGGAAGTTAAATGCAGACAGCGAGAGAAGAGTTAGCCCTCCACGCGTCACACAGTATGTCACAGAGGCCTGCGATTATGCACGCCTGGTGAGTAATTCATTTGACTTTGACCTGCTGAGGAGTGCTGACACAGGTCATAGCTGGCATTAAGCCTATACATTGTGACGAGTTTATGCAGATTGAGAGCAAAAATGAATTTTATTATGTATTCATGCCACCTGCTACAGTATACTCAGTTTTTGTAGGTTGGTGTGAAATTTATCACCATTGAATTTATGCTGACTATCTTTAACTGACAGCATGGTAAAGTCTTTTTTTGTTCCGTTTCTGCTTTGAGCATAATATCAAAAGTAGGTCTGTCACGATAATTTCGTTATCAACAATATATGGACATGACCTCGATCGTTTCTGGTTACCTCAATATTGTCCATTATCTTTACATGTGTTTTTGATTACATAAGTATGTCACTTACATTTTAGCCAACATGATGCTAAAATAGACAGTGGGGTTTTCCCAACCATTTTCAGAGTTGGAAGCTGCTTTTTTTTTAGCTCTACCCCCGCCTAGTTGTGCGAATTTGAAGAAAAATAAAACAGTGTTTTAAAGACAACACAGTGTAGCTTAGCAGTAGAGTACTGCACAACTTGATTAATTAAAAATATTAGAATTTTTGCCAGTTTAGAACTTCTTACATTACAGTAAACTATATTTCAGAGAAGACACAAGGTGTACTTTTGCACTAGTGTGACTTGTGCATGTCCTGGTTTGCTCTGGTTTTGATTTGAATTTCTGTCAATTACTCTACTGATCCAGCACAGTATCCCTGTCTCATCTGATAGCAGAAATCTTGCTTAACATCACATAACAAGCTGGCTACTAGAATCGAGTGACATGAGGCGACGTAGTGATCATTATTAACACCAAAACTTTTTTTCCACTGGCATAATCCACCCCCTCTTTTCCACTTCTTGTTGGTTGAGAATGTGCTATGGACTGAATCTCCCTCCTTTGTCTTGAGAGCATCCAATACGTTTGTCTTCCTCCCCACTTCTCAAAAAAAAAAAAAAGTATTCCCTCCTATATGTGTTGTTGTACCAGTAGCAGTAGCTTCCATTCTGCCATCCAGTCTTTTGTTTTGCAATCGTTCTGTCATGGGGAAGGGCTGCCCCTCTCAACCGCAATGCTAAGATCAAGGCTTGGGTTGAGGAAGGTAACATTTTCACCTCCTGCAAGCTGAGGAAAGGTAAATCACATCCCTCCTGTTTTCATGTTTGGTGTCAGTGGGGTTACATGTTGATCATTGCCAATTGTTTGGGGCTTTTGGGTGGGGGACCAGCATCATTTTGCATAGTGCTTTGTGGAATTCATTGCCTGGATCATGCTGGATGCCAAGGCTGCTGCTGTGACACTAATGACATTTGAGATACTTCAGTCCCTGTTCGCTACTTTGAATCTTTGGGACATTAAATTGGACTGTTTAATCGGTTGAGCCGAAGAGGATGAGGTTGGGTGGAAGAAATGGTTAATTCCAGCTAATGCACGACGTTAGCCCAAAACATTCTCTGAATTGGGATAAAGTTGATCATTGGCTGGAAGTAGCTTTGGGCATTTTTCATTTGACTAACTGATATTTATGAACCAGCGCTAATGAGTCTCCTGTGTATTACTCCCCTCTGTCCAAAACTCGTCCTCTGATAGATGGCGGGGCTGCTAACTTTGGCCTCAACTTCCTCACCTTCATCATCCTGTTCAACAACCTGATTCCCATCAGTCTCCTGGTCACACTGGAGGTTATCAAGTTCATTCAAGCCTTTTTCATCAACTGGGTGAGTCGAAGCAATTCATCTGAACTAAACTAAATGATAGATGCACTATTTTCTTGACTTAGGTGTGACTTTAAAGGAAGAAACAACTCAGCTGTATGTGTTTTTTACCTCTATGTTTACACGCATTACAAAAGCAGATGTACCTGCAGCAGAGTGCATGCAAAGTATATTATTTTGCAGGCTGCGAGCACAAAGTGTCAGTGAAGAAAATGTTAGAAATACATTTAATATCTAATTAAACAAAGTGAGTTGCTCATATTACAGGGTCCTTTAAGAAGTCTTAAAAGGCATTGAATTCATTGATCTTAAAATAAGGACTTAATTGGTATAAAATTGACTTAAATTAATCTTTCAAAAGTCTTAAAAATGCTTATACATGGAAAGTAGGATTTTATGAATCATATGGCAAAGTAAAATCTTAAAATTTTCTTGTTAAATAACTGAATGAAACCCTCTTCTGAAAATTGTCATGATGAGAATCAGAGCAGTGGATTCTCACATGCAGATTGAGAAAGACAAAATCACCCAAACCAAATAGATTTTTTTAAATGATGATTTAATATGTTGTTGTTTTTTCCAAAATTTGACCTAGATAATCTAACAAACAATAAATATTTGGACAAAATAAAATTGAACCAATCAGTGGTCTACAGTGTCTCAACTCCACCTGGTACCAGAAAAAGTGTAATCCACAACTTTTGTTAATGTAAAATAAAGAAAAGACAGCCTGTATGATGCAGTGAAAATGCAGTATTAGTGACTCATCAACATCGTCTCTAAATGCAGCATGCAGGCCTTTTTTCTTTCTTTTTTTTTTAACAATCAAAGCTCTAAAAGTCATGAGGTATGAACACAGTGGAGCATTTAGCAGCTGCAGAGCTAGACACTTTCTCTCATGAGCTGTTAAAGACCAAAACAGAGCTAAAAGGAAACTGAATATTGAACTTAAATTTGTCTTATTGACACAAACACAACTCAGAATGAGTACTAATATTGCTCTGTGTCTGCACAATGTGTAAAGAAGCCACCGTTTTCTTATACATTCACCACACCACCTTTATAAGGTGTTCACAACTTGCTGCTCTGCTAAGTACAAGTGGCCAAAAATTTGATTATTGCATGTATAAGAACTTGGTATCAACGTTTTATCAGAGTATCAAAATTAAATGGTAAGCATCATGCTCCTAATATTTTTAAGAAAACACAACACGTATTGAAATCTGTAGGCAACACTGCAAACCCCGAGACACTCTGGAGCCTGACTGACGTAAAACATTAAAGTCAGCACCTTGAATATTGTGCTCTTATATCCTTTGCATCTAGGTCAGCCCCACCAAATATCTCAGCTGAGGAAGCGTACTGTTAAATTTTGCCCGAAGTTATTCTGAGCCCCTTTATTCATTAAATTTTAAATGAAAATCCTAGCAAGGAAGTTTTAGCAACATTTAGGGCAGTTCTCAGTTGGCCTTGCTTCCCGCAGCCCCAGTTGGTTCAGTATTTTCTGCAGGGGAAAAAAGACAGAGGGGACTGAGTGGTTTTTATTAATTTTTTGTCTTTTCTGAGTTTTTTAAAAAAAAATTTACTTTAACTGCTGCTGTGAAGTTTCATTTGTATCGTTATCGAGAAGTTTTTTGTGATTGGTTTCAGGACACTGATATGCTCTATGAGCCCACGAACACACCTGCCATGGCTCGCACCTCCAACCTGAATGAAGAACTCGGCCAGGTAAACAGTTCAAATTATACTCAGTGTATGTAAACGCTTACTAAAAAAACCCAAAAAAACTGCTTTAGAATAAAATGTATACTCATAAAGTAAGTGTTTTTTTATATTTCCTAAACCACACAGGTGAAATACATTTTCTCTGACAAAACGGGGACCCTGACCTGCAACGTGATGCAGTTCAAGAAGTGCACCATAGCTGGAGTGGCCTATGGGTACGTTCCACTTTCCTCTTCTTCTTTTTGATTTTTCCCTGCTCCCCCTTTGCATCCTCTACCGTTTCCTCCCCCATCACCTTCATTAAATGCCGAGTGTGCATCACAGTACAGCTGGCGTCTCTCTCTCTCTCTCTCCCTTTTTCTCTCCTCCCTCGCCTTCTCATTAGCAGCTGCATCAGTGCTCCTCTCAACATAAACTATAAATAAAAGGCGGATAGACATTTGCAAGCAAAGGCACTTTACTCTCTCCTTCGCAGTCCATCGTTTGTCATGTCGAAGGTGTTTGTAAATACTGGCGATACATCTCAGTATTTTCTCTTCAAGCTTGACAATCTCTTGACACAATTTAGCAGCAGGAAAAGTGGCAACATACAGCATCCTTTCGTAAATAAAGGGATTAAGCCAAAATTCACAGTCCACGTGAATTCACTTTTTCCCCCTCAGCTCCACTGGCATAAAAGCATATTCTATTACATTTTAACATTTCATTTAATCAGCCCTTAATGTTTTTTTCCCCCTGAATATACTCTCATATCATTTTAGTGCCGAGATAATTAGCCTCAGTGGATGCAAAACAAGTGGGAGAGCAGATCTTCACAGAACCAAAGCAAGTGCAGGCGTGACAGTACATGATTAATCCCATTAGGATTCAATTAACAGCTTGATTGATGAAGTGCAGGCTGAAGGACAGAAAAGAGTATTTTATCTGGAGTTTTCTGTACCAAACGTCTCATTATGCTTTGATTGCTAGCCTTAACTCTTCATTGCCGATCCGCGGGTCAAAAACATAGTCCCTTTAAGCACTGATAATGCACATGTTGATGATGTGATACCTCCGAGATCATTGCTGATATTGGCTGCTGTTGTGATGTAGACGTTTTGGGCTACAGCATGACTTTTCCCTTTTTTTTAAACGGTTATTTATTTGGGTCAAGCCTGCTGGTCATCAGGGACAGACGCTCCTCGCTGCAAAGATTGAAGTGAGGCAGCAGTCTCTGTCCTTCATCCCAAGCAGAGATGTTTTCCTTTGATTCTCTGAAACGAGGACTCCCTCTTATGCAACTGATAAATATGGATGAGTGTCTCATAGCAGGGGAGAGAAGAGGCAGGTCCTAATGAAGCGAGGCTGTTTTGATGATGTGATCATTTGGCCTGCTCTTCTTCTGGGTTCCCAAAATAAGAGTTGGGAGGGTCAGACTCAAAAACTGTTTACAGTGCAGGGTATTGTTCTGTATTAATGATTCACCAGACAATCACAACATCAACTGTAACAGCAATGTAATCCACTGCATTGCTATAACTATGTAAACCATGTAATTAGTTTTACTGAATTTTACCCCTCAAACAAATTATTTTCTTTGAACTTAATGTTTATCTCATGATTCCTCATGAGAGGAAGGCATGTTTGCAGGCATGTTTTGGTTGTTGATTTAAGCAATATGATAAACCATGAGAGCATGTGGTCTACAGTGATTTTACAACAGCTAAGGGGCATTGTCAGGCATGACATGAGCTTAGCTGATCAAAAATCTACATAATTCTACGTGGACCTGGCAGTGTCTTATTAAATAAACACAGTAACAAAAAATAAAATAAAGAATTTATTAATAACAAATCATCATTCTTCTGCCAGCAACCCAGTCACACCCAGGTATGGTAGAAAACACCAAAGTTTGGTGCTGGTGGGAAACGGCGCAATATGCTGCTAAAAAACTCGGGTTTGGTGCCACTGGTGGAAATGCCAAGAAGGGTTGCCAAAAGACAATGTTGTTTTTTATTGATTTCAGTGGTCTGCAGCTTGGCAGGCGTCTTGCCTGGGTGAAATGCTGTTTGCCATCTCCTTCACCTCCCCCTGAGAAAGTCAGCTTATACATTACGTCACTTTAGAAACTTTTGATATGCTATGAATTAAACATTCATGGTTAGCAGAAAAATGTGGAGATTTTCTTCTGGCTACTGGACTGCCACCAAGCAGTGTAGTTTTTCTGTGACATTTAGCGGAATAATAAGCAACACACAGGAACAGTGGAAGTGCTGCCTGCTTTACAAATCCGTGGCAACATGGAGCCAAAAAGGTCACCACCATGGGCTCTAGTTTACCTAACGTTCAAAGAAAGAATAAAAAAGTTCTCATTATGTTGCAGTTATATCATAACAAGCGACCAGACAAAGTGGGTTTCCTGTCTGCTCAAATCCTCATAGACTCTCTTTGTTGCTTTAGCAGCAGCTTTATGTTTTTTGTGCATTAATTTTAAGTCGGGAATGTATATTTCTGACTGTTTTCGTCCGGGCTAATGATTAATGTTTCAAGCCCCAGTTAGCCGTTGACTTCTCATTGACAATAGGTGACTAGTTGGCGCAGTAATTCTGAAAATGTATTGTGGTCACAGCTATGTGTTTATAGATTATTTGACAACGGTTTTTAACGCGGCAATCAAGGATTGGTACTATCTGTTTTAAAATGTATTTATTAAACTTTAGTCTACCCACATCAGAAACACTTTTTCTAAACTCGAGGGAAACTTTAATCAGTTTCTATCGGCTTCATGACACATTAATACCCATCAGTATTTAGAGGACAAAATTATTAAAACAGTGCTGTTCCAAGTTAACAATCTTTTCTCTCTTCTTAAGTAGGTTTAGGCTTTTATGTGACATATATTTAATGTTATAAACACATAATGACTTCACCATTGTCGTATTTACCCAACAGTGAAACAGCTTGAGTCTGTTTGCACATTGTTAAAAACAGCATGGTTTTGAAGACTTCCTTCTTGTCCTTATTGTAGATGTCTAATTTAAATGCATTCAGTTGTCTGGTTTCAGGTTAATATTGAAATATAGATGCAAGTAGTAGTGACGCGTATGTTGTATCATTTAACTTTAAATTCTCTCAGTAATGTGTCTCTACTTTTGAAATTAACATACTTGAAGGCTTCTTCAACACCAGTTTCAGTGTACTTTTTGCACAAGGACGGATTTCAAAGTATCTGACTCTACTCTGGGAAGTAGTAGTATATTCTTGTGCCAGAAAAAGATTTAATTTGACTAAAAAAGAAGATAAAACATTCCACTCCCACTACTCTGTGGCGTGACTTGTAATTTGGTGCCAGCACACACACAAAGCCCCCCTGACACTGCCGCCTGCATGTGTTCCTCACCACAAATTAAGTGCTGCTGTAATTAATAAAGCCAACCCCAAGGGTGTAGACATTAATTAATTCCACTGGATTGGAGTCCAAATCTCAAGGAGAGATACAGTTTAGGTTAGGAAGGCTCACAGAATCCTCCTGAGTGTTATTAGTTTGCAGCTGAGTGAAAGCTTGTTTTTTTTTTAATGTACTCGACTGACAAAACTCAGAAAAACATGTTTTGATTTTATTTTTTAACAAACCAAATTTGCGTATGTAATTTGTAATTGTAAAGTGTACCCAAGTAAATGCGTGCATTGGATATAGCTGTCGTGTAAGGCTGTACATTAGCCAATTTGTCAGTGGATTGGTTTGTTGTCACTGCAGATAACAAAAATGTTGCTTTTCTGAAGGTACAAGAGCGAACGGGCTCACAGCATGAATCAAACTGAGTTGGAATCAGATGGAGAGCTGTAATGTTCAGTGGAGCACGTCGTCTGGTCGGCTCCACTCCTTCCAGTTAACAAAACGCTGCACTGCAGTTAGTCTGCCAGAGCAGAGATGTCAAAATAATTGTTGCCTCATTTTAAGGCAGTGTGCACTCTGACCACGTTTAGTTTCAAACATTGTTGTTTTCATGGCTGCATTCATTGGTGGCCTTAAAAACACACACAGATTGCACACACACACACACACACACACACACACACACACACACACACTCACACACATCGCATCTGTAGTTGAAGTTTCTGCTGTGAGAGAGGAAGACTTATGACTATAATGACACAATTCCCAAACATTCATATATCCCCTCCAGTTTCTTTTCTGGCTTTCTTAGTTTTGATTTTGTCCCCCTCTAATTAGAAGAGTAAGAAAATATCAGCACACTTGAGTATGGCAATGTTATGTTTTGTGGTACCGTATCAATTCTCAAAAACACTCAAGATTTTTATGTTAATAGTTTCCAAGGAATAAATTGGTGGCAGTGGTTCATTTTCTGTCCCCTGACCAGCAGTGTTGTTATCTATCTTTAACCATTTGTCTCTTCCACTTCAAAGTAACCACTTATTGACAGGGTAAACACAAAAAACACAATGCTACGAAAAAGGCAGTCATAGAAGATGCACTGACATTTTTCCTAAAATTAGATTTTAAGCATTTGAAATATATTGCCTTGCTCACATTATCGCAATATATAATAATTGTTGAATTGTCACCTCTGTACGGTGATATTGCCAAATTCTTTGCAATGCACAGCTCTACATCTAATCTGATGAAAAATTTTCTCCTAAAACATTTGGCAAAACATCCTCAGTGTTATATTCTTACTGTGTTATGACCGCTGTTGCATGTAAGTACTTTTTAGTAACAAATTTGTTTAGTAAACTTTATAAGCACATTATGATCCAAATATTTTGTGTGCATTATTTTCTCTTGTCTGGCAATCAGTTGAATTAACCATTGACTGACCAGTGACATTTCATGTGTTACTACAGAAGATGTAATAGAAATATGCTTACTATTCTTACCAGTAAGTTTCTCATGAATTTTACATGTATTTGATACCGGTATTAGTTGATATTGACTATTGAATGACATGCACAACACAACTGGAAACAGAGTTAGTGATGGGCGAAAATGAATGAACAAATCTTCTGAACAGCTCTTTTTAGTCATTAGTATGTTCCGGATCAGCCTGTCAACGTGCAAGTGCTTGTGAATACCTAACGTGTCGTAACGTGTGTGCAGAAACTGCTCAGACTGAACAAGTGACGACAGATTAAATCAGCCTTGAGTCATTACGTTCACCAGCCAAGCTCAATGTTGCATTCACATGCTCCTCAGATAGTCGTTCTTCTGACTGCGGCGCGTTCATGAACTTTAAGTTAAAATGCTGAAACAACATGGACACTGCACAAAAAAGTTTTCTGTAGCATCATATTCAGCTTGCATAGCCTCTAAATGCAAGTGCTGAATCAATGCATTAAAATGATTTTTTCCTTGTTTGTGTAAACATATACATGATGATTCATAATGAATTTAAGAGAGAAATTGTGAGGCGGGCAGCACTAGCTCTTGAACGTGCATGAGCTATAACAAGTGTCATAGAGAAACTGACACCATATTTTCAGCAAGTATCAAAACCTGAAAGGTTCAGAAAGGAGATAGCATTATGTATAAATGATAAGAGAACCTGCTATAATCACGGCTGTTGACCGAACCGCAACACTTGAGCTACAGTATGTCCCGGCATCCGACCTGTCATACTCCAACACCTGCCAACTCATAATCAAACCCATCTTTAACCCTAACATCGCGTCTTTAACATGTCAACAACAGACTTTGTCAACAAGATGATTTTTTCTCCAACAGTCACGTCCCTGAGGCTGAGGAGGGTAGTTTTGCAGAGGACGACTGGTAAGATGTTGTGAGATAGTGATCGTCTTTTTATATAATGTTCCTCGCTTCTGTGATGTATTTGGTGCTGCCTTGCCTTTGTGGAAATCGTGACTTTGAACACAATACCTCAGTGTTTGTTGTTGTTTTTTCTTTGTGCGGTCATTGAGTACACATTGGACGTGATGTCTGTGACTGTGGCTCTTGATTCACTGTGTATATCTGTTGATGTGAAACAGCAGCCTTAAACTAATGTGATATATATGTATGTTGCCAATGTTAGATGTTGAATTGTGAGCGGTTACGTCCTGTGGCTTCATTACAGGCTCTCGTACATTCAGCAGGTTTGATAGACTGAGAGCTGTTACTGTATGTTGTGTTGAAGCTGAGCAGCAAATTCTCCTTTTCACCAGTTAACATCAAACTAACTTTGGAGGTGGAAGCTTCACTCCCACTTATTCTCACTCTGTCTCTTACACGTACACACACACACACACACACACACACACACACACACACACACACACACACACACACACACACACACACACAGTCCTACTTCTGAGATCCATCTGCTACAGTGTTGAGATCTGCAGTAACAGCATGGGCGTGTCTTATCCATTTTGCATGGGGGATTGGGGCCTGTTTGTTAATGCCTATTATGCCAAAATGTTGAATCTTGCTGCTTTAAAGGAAGTTGCCAGCTTCATGAAGGCATTTCTCCTTTTGCTGCTTTTTTCTCTCACTGAAACAACCAAATTAGAAGCTTGATTTATACGCAAAATAGGGCAAAGATACGGGAACAAGGGAAAAATTAATGTGTTCTTTGTTGCTTGATGATAGAAGTAAAACAAAACAAAACCAGCACCGTATTGGTCTTAGTTCTATGGTTTTCATTTTTTATAATAATAATAATGATAATTATTGGAATTTATTTGTGTAGTACATTTCATTTAATGAATGCAGGTCAAAGTGCTCTACTATAAGAAAATTCATATGAAAATAGAGAGAATGACAATAAAAACAGGATAGTAAAAATATGATAAATATAAGGTTTGTTTTTGTTTTGTGGCAATTTATTTTGGTCCTTGGTAATTTTCCCAGAGGAATGCACTAAATACAGAATAAATACATCAAGGCATTAAATAAAAAAAACAAAAGGGAATACAAAAAGTATCTACTGAAAGGTGTAGGCTAAAGCTTGAGATTATTGTACTTTCCATTTTACTCAGCACATTCTCATGAGCAACTCATTTACTAGTAAATTATGCAGAAGAAAAAAAAACAAAGAAAAAATAAAACAATTTTAACAACAGAAGGACAAAAAGAGAAAAGATAAGAAAACTGTGTCAGACAAAATAATAAAAAATGTTTACCACCATACTCTTAAACATTTTTAGAATGACGGTTTTAATTCCTTGTCACAACCATTCCATAGATTAATCCCTTTGAACGATACACAACTATTAAGGTGAAAATATAATAAAAAAAGCTAAAATTACAATACATAAATTGTATTTATAGAGAACAAAACTAACTGAATCCTAATTTTAAATGGAATATATACATAGAATGCCTTAAATTGAGTAAAATACAACTTAAACACTGTCATCTCGACACAGGTCAGTTATAAATGTATAACTTCCAGGGATGGCATGCAATGTCACAGGTTTGATCAGCAACCAGTCCGTGGCTATTGACTGCGAACAGCCAACACCCTCGTTCCCATAGCGACAGGACCTCTGTGTGCTGGCAGATAATCAATAACTGACCGTCCTCCACACCCAGCCTCGTGCCTCAGAAATTTCATCAAGACAATTGACGTGAACTGTGCTGCTGCTGCATCAGAGAGAAGCTCAGGGCCTCCTCACCTGTTTAAGGGTTAGAAACGCTTATTATGACACAATAGATTTTCTGTCTTTGTTGCAGAACACGTTTTTATTTCATAAATGAATTTGTAAGGCTCTTAAAACACAACTTAAAATAATAATAATAATAACTATTTGTGTAGCACTTATGCAAACAAGTGCTTCACAAAGTCCATAAGAATAAGACAAAGAAATAAACAGTTACATTAAAGCAATGTTAAGAGCTAAGATTATAGTGTGCACTGGGATGAAACAGAGCAAAAGGAAATAAACCACAGCATTGCCACATCACAAATGTACAAAGCAGTCATTAAAATGAAAAGCTTTCCTATAAAATATGTTTTAAGAAATCATTTAAAAACAAATAACTTGGATACATACGTGTTGAAATTTGTTGCATGGGTACAATCTGCTGTAATCAGAAAGCATTTATTTTACATAATATGATACAAAGCTTTTTTCAATTTATACATCTGCCCTCCCCACCATGTGTTTACAGTATGCATGTGGTGTTTAGAAATGCAGATTTTGTTTGCCGAATTCTCCCTGACATGTTTTAATAAAGCCTGCTACTGTGATAAATCCCCCTAACCTCCAGTGCACCTTCGTAGGTGTAACACAATATCGACTCCAGCGCTGCTGTTTGATGGCATCGCTGTGTTTTTCCAATATTTCTTTCCTCCCAAGCCTCTATTTGCAGTGCAGTAGATGGGAGTATTACTGGCTGGCCAGCTGTTTGGCTCTGTGGGATCGGAACAGCGTATCCTGCGGGATTAGAAAGACTTTTATGGTTGCTAATGGCAGCCTCGGTAACATTTCTATCAAGCCCCAGTGCCATGGACAAAGCTGCTGTCTACCTGATCTATAGGACTCTGTTTATCACAGAATCATGAATCGATCCCTGCTGGACAGCCAGCGAGCGGCTGGTAGCTACATAAAAAAAAGTCCCTGTTAGAGGGATAAAAAACATCTTTCACCTTTTTTTCAATAACACAGTCTTCTCTGCAACCCAGAATTTTGTTTTTCCACTTGAGCATGTTGTCAATGAAAGATTGTGTCTTTTTTTCCACTTTTGCCATATTCCTAATGGAATGAAAAATATTGAATCATTTTGCATCTTGCCAGTAACTGAAAGCATTTCTGGATGTAATATGAAGTATGAGAGACTAATTGTATTTCCAGTAATTTATTAGGGTTTGGCTTTGATTAGTGGATGAGTAATATGGTCTCTTTTCACTGCCAGTAATCCAGCCTGCCTGCTCTGTCCTTGTAAGCACTTCCTCTTGCATTGTTTAATTTCTAAAGCAGGGGAACACCATTTATTATTTATGGAAATGACTGAGGGGAATATGATAAATATATAAAGGGTAAAATGAATAAATGAATGAGTGTGGATTCTTTGTTCATTGTGAAATAATAATTCCCCATTTCAGGACATTGCTTTCTCAAAGGATGATCCTCCTCTGCTGCCATGGACAGAATCCAAAACAGTCACACTGTACATCACATTACTGAGGCCCAGGGGACCTGCATTTGCATTCTGTCTGCATTGCGGTTGATACTTTTCCCAACAAATGTCAATACTGATGGCACACAGCTCTGGCTGTGTGATACCAGTCTGAGATCTGTTGTGTGGTTCCAGTCTCACTGCACATACGTTTTATTTAGGAGAGAAAATTCAAGCTAACTTATTGATAAGTTGGTAAACAGGAAATTATTTGGCAACTATTAAAGTTTGTTTTTTTTATATCAATTTTTCACCAAAAACGTCAACTTCAATTTTATTATCCCAAAGAAAATTTGATGTGCAGCAGGCATCAAAACACTAAAAATACATAAAGGAGAACACCAGAAATAAATACAGAAATACAGAACTTCTCCAGCTCAAGTGAAAACAAAGATGGTAAACATTTACTGGTTTAGATTTGATGACAGCGCGTCATTTGATCATAACGTGTTACACAGTATTTTGTGCATTAAAAAACACTACAATAACTACTGTGTGTATGACTGTTTTAACAGGACACACATAAGACAGAAGTGCTAATAAATACAATATTATCTTTCATATCAGCAGATCTCTTGGATTGGAGCTTTTGGTTGGTGAGGTTCATCTGACTTTCTGAGTCCGAAATCCGACCTTAGGGGCGTTCCAGTTAAATTTTAGACTGGGAATTTAGAAATTGCAACTTCCAAGTGCAAATCGAGTGCACCATAAGAACCAGAGAAAACTACTGACCAGTCGTGATGGTAGTGACTTGACGATCACAAGTTAAAGATACCTTAAAGTGTATTCTGCTTTATGGTCTATTATACTCATAATTACTCACTTATAATTGAACAATAATTTGCTAAATGATCATACTGTATTTTGAAACTAGCAAAAGAGACCATAAACTTATTAGAAAAATATTTACTGAGATCATAGATCTAGTGAGAGGCAGAGATATTTTCTCACAGACTTCCATGATCGCACTTCTTTTTCACCTCTTTTTTCGGTGAAGAAGCCCCCTGCTGGCCAATAGGAAAAATGCAGCTTTAAGGCACATGAAGGCTACGTCCGCTTAATTGTGTACTTACTTGTGTGTGTACTTATGTGTATTCTATGCAGGCTCCAAGAGGCTTCATTTTTACTTTTGGTACATATTAAACACTTTTGTCACACTAATTATTTGGAAAACTGTCAGACGCTCCTAGAAAGTTGTACTTTAACGTAAACTCCTGTTGTTATGAGTATTCTTATGTCAGAATATGCTCTGATGTTGCAAGTAAATGATATGGTCTTTACTCATCTAGTGTAACGACATGTTGGCTGTTCAAGTATTCCTGTGTTCTGTCTGTTTGACTCCTCTGTCTCTTCTTTCCAGCCACAGCTCGCAGTCACTGGACGAGGAGGGATTTAATGACCCGAGCTTACTGGAAAACCTCCAAAGTAATCACGTAAGTAATGTCTGGGTTTCTCGCTGCCTGCCTGCATTGACGACTGCTGTTTTGGAAAACTAAGAAGGATTTTGAATCTAATTGTGTGTGTGGGTGTGTGGGTGTGTGTGTGGGTGTGTGTGTGGGTGTATAGTGTCTTCTTGGCATTTTAGGTTGACCTTAGTGATATAGTCCACTTGTGTTTATGTTGTGCCTTCAAAGTGTTGCAAAGGCTGCGATATTTAATGGCATGAATCATTCCCTGGTCATTATGTTTGGATCATTATGGCATGTTTTGACAGACAAATTGAATTCTTTAATATCAGTTTGATTAAAATCCTGCTGAGGGCTGGATTGCTGTTTCATGACAGGAAATTATAAACACACTGCATGATAGCTTATTCTGACAAAATTAAAACCCGTGTCTTTGCTTATCCAATGTGGAGGTCTGGACTGCTGTATTGTGAACTTATGGATAGCAGACTGCCCAAAAACTACACGAAAAAAATCAAATATTTAACAGCTGTGCCTTTGTCTTAAAATATGGACTTGTACATGCATTTGGGATCTGTCGCAGGACTTTAGCGGGAGCAGTAAAGGCCACCTGTGGTAATGAAATGGGTGAAAACTGTGATTGATTGGCTGGTTGAATCACTCAGCTGCAGAACAGCGTGTGGGAGGCAAAATGTCACATCTAATTATGTACAGTAGCACCGCCCAAGGAAAGCAGTAATCCCACTGTGATGTTTGCTTTGTTATGACAGCAGAATCTCTCCACACATTGAGTTTGTCGAGGATCTGCTTTACTTTCATATTGATAGCCCTTCGCCCACTGCTAATTATGGTGCAAAACCAACTCTAAATCTCTGGTAATGATTTTGCTTATGATTAATTTATTGTGTTGTCGTTGTACTAATGCTTTGTTGATGGTGGATGTCTTAATTCTGTTGCACTTTTGTGAGTCATTGTTTTTCCTTTTATTAGTCCCCTTCTATTATGTGACAAGACTCCTGTCACGACGCTGCCGTGCTTTTCAAAAGATTTGAAATTTTCTGCATCTGCTCTCATTAACAGCATAGCTATAACACAAGAATGCCAGGGGTCAGTGTATACATATATAATGATTTATATCTGTATATCATTTTACAACACAGGGTTGTGTAACGAAATGTCAGAGTTGCAGTCCTGTACTTTGCTACTCACAAAATGTCAATATGACAACAAAATAATATAATAATTAACACCTGATACTTGATCTATCTCCATAACTCTCTTTCTCCTGTCCACAGTCAAGGTTAGCCTATGACTTATTAAACCACTCTGTTACACACTGTAGTGGACAAAATGTTAAAACAAGCAGAACTGATAGCCCTGAACTGAGCTCATTCTCTATGGGTGTAAATTTTACCCACTGGTGCTTATTGGTATAAATGGGCCTTTTTTAGAAAAAAAAAAAAAAGGCTTTATCTAGACACTTTTTAATAAAATGTGGAGCTACATAAAATACTTTTAGGAAAAGTGAGGGACTTGAGTATTTTATTGAAACAAAGTTGAGTTCAAATTCAAATAAAAACGCGTGGGAAATATACTTAAATGCTTTCTAGATGAGAGTTAAATGTCTAAATGAATTTCACTCTCATGTTTTAATGATAAATATGAAGCTAAGACCTGCAGCCAATTAGCTTAGCTGTAGGAACCCTGCATAGCAAAATAAAAAAGAGATCACTTTTGCATGAGTCTCTACATTTGTTTCTTTTTTGGAAAATCCTGCATAGTGTACCTTTAACCTTGTTGCGACATTATCTCCAACCTTCAAGCCATCAGTGTTTCCCTTTCCCATGTATGACGCATTGATGCTAAATGGAACGATACATTTCACTTAACACCTTTTGTCCTCACAGCTAAAACACTTGGTCCTTATGGCCACCAGGATGCTTCTTACTTAAACATTACTAATCCTGATCATTTACAGCACTTTTATGTTGCTGCGGGCTATTTGTAGGAGTAGTGTTGATACAGTGTTGAGGGGGACGGCAGACTGGAGGAGAGGGGAATTAACAGTGCTGACAAAAATAAACATCCCCTCTGGTGCTTTTCGTGTTCTCTTGAGTCACTGGACATGTTCACCCCCCCGCAGAGCTCCGGCAGCGTTCGTGGGTGTTTGTTTGCTCGCTCGCTCGTCTGCTCCAGTTTCTCTTGACCCTTCAACTTTTTCCACACTGGTCATGTCTGAAGTGATGAGTGTCCGTCACTGTTGTCATGTCACAGATTACCCAGGAGTCAGTGGGGTGATAGCTGGCAGCACGATATTAGCTGTCACTTCTAATTGTGCCATCAGAGCAAAGCTCATGACTTGCCCTGAACTCTATGCCTAAGTTACACCACCCTGGACAGCATACACGCGTTTGACTTCTATACTTGTGAGGACGCTCATAGCAGTGTTAAACTTCCAGAGTGAGAATTAAAGGGGATATATTGGCTGAATAGTGTAATCACCTGAAAATAAGAATTACTGTGTTTTTGTTTGCTTAGAATGAGCCGTTTATATCTACATGGGGAACAGGTACTCTTCTGTGGAGTATGCTGTATTATTTTTACAGTAGCCTAGAACGGACAAATCAAACACTGGCTCTAGCTAGGGCCATTTACGGTTTCATGTTTCTACAACCTTACCGCTATGCGACTAAATTCTACACACTAGACCTTTAATTTGGGCAGTTACTTTAGATTTAGTCTTAGTCTCTGGACAAAAATGCTTATTAGTTCTGGTTGTATTTGAGTCACCTTTTTAGCAAAATATTGTTTTATCTGGTCTTAGCTCCATGTCACTCTACACTGCTGACTTTATTTTTATTTATTCAGATACTGTTCCGCACTTTACACATGTATATATGTATATATGTACAGTCTCTTAGTTTTTAGTTTTTTTAAGTGTATTCCTTTATATTCTATTAATAACGTGTGCTCTTTATTCTCTTGTTCTTACTGCATGGCGCTGCTACACCCCAATTTCTCAGTTTTGAGATCAATAAAGTATATCTATCTATCTATCTATCTATCTATCTATCTATCTATCTATCTATCTATCTATCTAAACTTATTCAGTTTGGCTGATACAGGTCTCTGCAATTTGAAAAAAGATGACAAGTTGTATCAACTGTTGAAATTTCATTTAGACATTTTTTTCTACAAGTACAAATAATTTCTACACAAACTTGCAAATTTTCATTCTGCTCACCTCATTTTGAATAGCTCAGCACCAACTCTTTGAGTCTTGTCTCGTCTCCGAAACCAAAACATTTGTCATAGTTTTTATAATCAAAGATCTATTTTTAGCTTGTCAACGTTCATATATGTCATGAAAATAAAGGGTCGTTGATGAACATTTTTTGTAATCGTTTTTGTTAGAAAAATGAACACTGTCTCATTAATATAATCAATCCCTTAGCACTAGTATTTACATTTGTTTTGAAATACTTTCACTTGCTTTCTTGCTATGAGATGATCAATACAACTCTCATATCAGTCTCTTTAAAATCAAGCTGGTGCCAGAAGATGCTTAGCTTAGCTTAGCATAAAGGAAGCAGGTGGAAAACTGCAAGCCTGGCTTTGTCTAAGAACAAAATCTGCCCTCCAGCATCTCCAAATCTCACTAACAAACATGTAATGTCTTGTTTGTTAATTCAGTTTTGCAGCGGTTTTATGAGCTGGACTTTTTTTTGTTTTTTGTTTTTGCTCAATGCAGTAACAAGCAAACTCCCAAAGACTCCCAAAATGTTGAACTATATGGACTTCCTTCCCTGACTGTAAAAGTCAAACCTTAAACCTCAAACAGCTCCTTGAAAAGGTTCCAAAATGTCCTCACTCACAAACAATGTCCTCACTCTCAGTGTCTAAAACTGCACTGGCTCCTCCTCACAAAGATCTAAATATTAGACTGTGCACGCACACACACACACCCACGCACACACACACACACACACACACACACACACACACACACACACACACACACACACACACACACACACACACACACACACACACACACACACGCTGACATGTCCTTCAGAGGATACCTGTCAGCCCAGACCAGATTAGCATGCTGCTAGGAGGCAGCGAGGGCTCTCACAGCCACCTGGACTGTAATAGACTCTGTGTACTTTCATTTACAGGAGGCCCTTTGATTCGCCCTCCCCCCCTCCATTCATTTGCTCCTTTGTTCCCCGTTAGAGATCTCTCATCAGAGTTACCATGGCCAACAGAGAGAGCAAATTTAACAATACCGTGTGTGTGTGTGTGTGTGTGTGTGTGTGTGTGTGTGTGTTTACACAGCTTTTTGTTTGAGAAGGGATAGAGATCAGACGTTTTTGAGTAAAAAAGAGTCAACAATACATAGAATGGCATATACAGTATTTGTTTATCTGCATAGGTTCATCGATCGCTGTGTTGTTGATGAGCTAATAATGTGATTATTCGACTATTGAACTCATTTTTAATGACCATCAGCAGCCTGGTTGCTGTTTGCTGTGTGATTCAGGCCTGGCGCAGCCCTCGAGGCAGCTGGTATCTATGCCTCACTGACTAGAAGCTGGTGGTCCTGCAGCCTCAGACAGGAGCCTCAGCAGATGCCTGTCCGAGTCTAACCCTCGGCTAGTTAGTCATACGTTTCCCCTCATTAATGTAAAATGCCCTCCGTGTATAGGTTAGGCCTTTTATTTCATTAAAATGGAGCAAATTTGTATTGCACGCACATGCGTGAGCAAACGTCTGTCTGTGTGATCCTTCTGGCTTTGTTACCAGCAGTCGTTAGTTTGACCAAACTTGAGCCACATGTGTTTAAAAAAACGAACAAACACACTTTTGGAATTGTAATAGATGTTTTGATTTTGCATTTTTTATTTTTGCACTAATTAAAAATAAACAAAAATAACACAGTACACAGTGCAAAGAGAGGCAAGAAACCAAGTAGGCTTATTTGAAGCCATTATAAGAAACATTAATGTAAACACACAGCGATTGAAATGACAACAACAACTGAGTATATATATTTATGTGACAACAACAACAAAAATAATGACGTGATCATGTCATTCACTCCTGAATGTCACTGTAACATAGTACATGTTTGTGCCAGGGTAGTGATGTTTTAAGACAACAAATTAGCTTTAGGGTAATTGATTGTCATGAAGAAAATATATTTGTGCTCATTTAAAAACAAAATAAAACAAAACAAACAAAAAGAAGAACCAGCTGTGAGGTGATAATGGAAAAAATGCAAAATTCTGCCCTCTCTATCGCTTCCTCTGTCCCCTCTCTTTTCTGCTAATATAAAATATTGATTTGTGGCACAAAACTTGTACATGTCATTTCTAAGCCCGATATTGATATTATATCTATTTTTGAAATGAGACTAGATATTGTCTTAGATTTCAGATATCATAATATCATATGTGTAGTCTTGTCTTGGTTTTGAAGTCTGCATTACAGTAAAGTGATGTAATTTTCTGAGCTTAGCAGATTGTTATAGCTGCTCTATTATTTGCCTTCACCCACTTCATCATTATATCCACACTACTGTTGATAATTTGTCAAGGAATTTGGTCAAAAATATTAGTATGGATGTAAGCCACACAAGTGATGACATGGCATGTGCAATGGTCAGAGAGCAGACATCCAGTTTTACATTTATTGCATTTGTGGTTTGTTTCTCTGCAACACTAAATTGCATTTAGCTAAACCGTATTTTCAAGGAATTCTTAGTGTCAATTTGATGCTTACTTTTTTTCCAAGATGAGTTGAACTGAGCTGTCCTGATGTAGTAAACCTCATGACATTATAAGGTTTAAACAAATGTTATGACTCACCTTTCACCCAAATCTGCAGTACATACATTTATAAAGAGAAGCTGTCTGTAGACATAGCTGCACACGCAACATGTTTAATGTTGTGTTAGGTTGTGTGTGTCATCTGTCTGACACATGTGCATCATTTTTGAGTCATGCAGGTCGATCAGAGTTTGACAAACGCCGCACACTCTGCCGTTGCTCTCTTCCTACAGTATCAACATTATCTTTCTAATTGTTTTGTTCTTGTTTTGTTGTGACATTAAAGAACATTAAAAGTCAAAGTGCCCTTTCCACTTCCTGTAGCCCACAGCTGCTGTCATCCTGGAGTTCATGACCATGATGGCCATCTGTCACACTGCAGTCCCTGAGCGCACCGATGGGAAAATCACCTACCAGGCTGCATCTCCAGGTAGATCACACCTCCACCAACACAGATAGTGGAATACAGCTTTTGGATTTACAGTATGCTGCCCTGGTTTATCTCGGTTTCTAATGTGTGGGCACATATTATAATTTGGCATTGGAATGATTGCCCCAATCTTGGAACCTGTCAATTATAAGACTGACAGTGATAAGCTTCTGGGGGCAACAGCCAATATTTCAGGGGTTTGGGTGTAGCCAGTACATATCTGGAAAAAGACTTCTAGCTGATCTAATCAGAGATCTGCATTTAAATGCAGATAAATTAAAAAAATTACATAATTGGTCAGTAGTACTCAGACTACAAACAGATACCAGAAGGCTTTCTAAAACCAAAATCCTGCGTTGTTGTCTACAGATTCTGTATACATATGCAGATATCTGTTTAAAGAGAATATTATTGCCCAGATTTCGTCGAGTGTCTTGGGGCTCAAAAGAGTAAAAACAAAACACCTTAATATAATCAGGATGGTGAACAAGTGATCCTTCTTGATTCTTAGGATGTTCATAATCAAGACTAGATATTTTGAAATGTAGCAGCTAATCATATTTATATTTTTAAATTTAAACACATCATTAAAAGGGCTTATAACTTGCAAATTTGAACTGAGGAGTTAGGAAAACTGCACATTGTCCACATGTTGCGTAGTTGTTCGGTCAGTGTCAGACCAGTTCCAAACATGCCAAACTGCGCCATTCACAGAAAAGAGAAATATGACTTCTAGTTGTGGAAATTTAGAAAATGATAGATCCTGCAGTTAACCGCTGTGGTAAGCTCAAATCGATATAGTCCCTAATCCAAAACTACTTCTTTTTTATTTAATTACTTAAAAGGGACCAGATTATTGCTTAAAGCTAATTTGCATCTGCAGTCCCTTGGCAGGTCAGAACAAAGACACAGCACAATAGCATGATAATAACAAATGTGCAAACTCAAACTTAATTATTTCAATCATACCCATGATTATTGTACAGATACTTAGCACACAATCAGGAAAGGCCTCGCCCTCTGCTAATTGATGGTTACGATGCCTCAGCGTGAGCCGAGTTCTCTAGTATTCATCTTTATTTTTGCAAAAAATAATGTAAGAGAAGTAAGAAAACCCCTTTTATTTTGCAGGTTTACAGTGTAAATTGTTAAACCTCACACACACACACTCACACACACACACACACGCAGCTATAAACCCCCTGAAAAAAACTTCCAATACTCATTACCTTTAGGTGGCACAAGTATAAAACATCAGTGTCACATTCTCTGCGATTCTAAACTGCTGCAGCTGTTACCTTTTTTGCTTTCTTGCTGCAAGGTGGCACAAGTTGAACTGAAACTGTAGGTCCAACAACTGCAGTACTCAAATCTCTGGTTCTGCAGCTCAGGATGATGCTCTGGCTGGACCTGGTTTCAGGTGCTTTGCATAAACGATGCTGTGTCCTTGAAACATTTTTTTGTTGTTGAGAAATTTAATTTTCTATCTAGTGACCTCTGTGTCTTTGCAAATGGAACACATCACCACAGCCTCCAGGCAGCAGTATTTCATAAAGACATTTATATAATCATCAGTGCAGCAGAGAGCCACGAATTATATTAGAAAATAAATTATCCTGTTTACAGAATGCATGCTGTGTGTCACTCTGATTCTCTGAGGCACACTTTGATCCCGCAGTCTATCACATTCACAGCAGTGATGAGACACCTGTCAGTCAAGAAGAAAACATGCCCTTATACATGATTCTTTTAAAATCCACAACATCACTATCGCTGCCATTAGAGGAGGTGAAATTGATCACAGAGACTCTAAAAGACATTTACACAATGGCGTCACCATCAGTGGTTGCCCCTAGCAGCACTGTGCAAATTTTCTGAAGATTAGGACCGTCCTAATGAACTCTGAGACTGTCACGATGCTTAAAAGCTGAAGTAGTTGTCATGGAAAAAAATTAATCTGAAGCTTATTTCATTGCCATATTTATTGACAAGAAGTAAAACAGGCCAGTGCAGTTAAAAACAAAGAAACAATAAATGCACACGTAATTAACACATTGATTAGCTAAAATGGTTTTATATAATTTAAATTTTTATTGATTTTGAATGGGTTGGGTTAGGATCTGTACAAGAGATGGCACAAAAAAGTCAAAACCTCCCCTAAAAGCAGATTATAATTTGAGATAAAAATTAGAAAATAAAATAAAAAATAATATAAAGAGATAGGCAGAGGGAGACAGAACAGCAGTCATATTTCAAGGTTTTCAGACAGAGCAATTTGATTGGTCAGATTGGTCCTTTTACATGGTTTCTGTCAGTTATCCTGGCCAGCATGGATTCATATGAGGCATTTTTTGTCATGTAATTAACTTATTCTTTCATTTCTGGGGGTTTAGTTGATTTCCAGTATCTGAGTATTATTCTAGCAGCTGTAGTGACCCTGGCGATAACTTCTGCTCTTGACATGTTATGTGGCTAAAATAGTTTTATAATAACTGTACAAAGCATTGCTGCTGCTTTCCATCTTATATTTTGCTCCTGATAAGAGAGATGACTTTATTTTTTGCCTGATTGCTTAAAACAATCATGGTCTTATGGAGCTCTGGGGTTGGAGGCAGAGTGGGGAATAGCTGCAAAGAGAAGGGTGGTGAAGTGAACTGTAAAAAACAAGCAGAGAGCTTTTTCTCGCCCTGCAGCATCCTCATGCAAGCTGTAGCATCAGCTACCTGGTCCACAGCTCTCAGTCACTGCCCTCGCTGTGAAAATATGTCGAGATGAACTAGTTTTATGTGCAAAATGTGAACATGTTTCTTATCATGAATGCCAGTCTGGTTCATGTGTGTTTATTTGTAATTTTTTTTTTTTGCTTTCTAGATGAAGGAGCTCTGGTGAGAGCGGCAAGAAACCTCGGCTTTGTGTTTTCTGGTCGAACCCCAGACAGTGTCATTGTGGAAATGGTAAGTTGGACACGTTTGATGAAAGACAGACAGGCTATTGTGCTGATGGATGGATCCACTTTATCTTTATGAAGAGTACCATGATGGTCTAGCCTGACCTCGAACTATAAGGCACAGTGATAGATGTGTGATACTAAACATAACAGCTAAGTCCAAGTGAAGAAATATAATATACTCTGAGAATTTTTCTGTCATAAATAAAACAAATTATTTCTTCACCAGTTCATAAGCACTGGAATATCCCACTGTTCTCCATGTAGCTGCAGACATAAAAGATTCATGTGACTGTGTAATGAGGAGAGATAAAACCAGGGTTCCCACAGTCATGGAACACCTGGAAAAGTCATAGAATTTCACAATCATGTTTTCCAGGCCTGGAAAAATAATACAATTTGTAAAAAATAATTTAAGTTTTGTAAGCCAGTTTCAACATTGATGAAAACTACAGGGGTTGAACTTCTGGCTCCAAAAATACTAAGACGGCAATGGGTGAAATGTCGTACTTGATGCCTCAAAACAGGAGTCCGCAAACCAAAGGGTGCCGTCATGGCGGCCACATCCATTATTTGTACAGTCTGTGGACAAATCCCTAGTTTAACAGTGAATTGTTGTTTTTACACTTCAACTTTTAAACATGAGACACAATGTGTAGATTAATGAGCTTTAAAGATACTGGTAGGTGGATTTTCTTACATTTGGACCGAGCGAGGTTAGCTGTGTCCCCCTGTTTCCAGTCTTTATGCTAAACTAAGCCAACTGAACGCTGGCTCCATCTACATAAGACAAGATGAGATTAGATAAGATAGCATTAAATAAGATAAGATTAAATAAACATTTATTGATCTTCAGGGGAGAAATTCGGCTGTTTCACCAGCACAAGGACAGAAATAGTACAGATAGAAAGAGAAAGTAGAGGACATAAATAGTATGAAGAAATTACCCAAAATGTGCAAGAAATTGGAGAAAAGTAAAAGAAAATTACCTGAAAATTAGTGAAAAGAAAAAAGAAAAGGATGATAAAAAAAGGACAAGGAAATAACCTGGAAAAGGCGCTTACATTTTTTAAATAATGTTGTAACATAATTTTAAATATGTAATTATAATCACTGTTTATATGTTTTTTCCCAAGCTTTGTTTTTCTTTCCCTAGATGTTTTTTTTTCCCTAGCTTTTTAAGAATAATTTACTGAATCTACTAACTTTTAGATTCTTTGTTTTTGAAAAGAAATTGCCCCGACTTGCTCAAGGCTCAAAGGTTAAATTCTTATGAAATTCATCTGAAAGTAGCAAAAGAACAGTGATGTCGCTCCAGGTTTCAAAGGGTTAATTTATAGCAGCTGAGTCATGCATACATACTATACGGGTCTGAGATTATTTCTTACAATGCTGAACTGTTCCCTTAACCACTCTGGACATCCCAATTATTTTTCCCATGAAGTGTTGTAGTGTAGAATATCTTTAGGCAGTAAATTTAGTAATTCATTCCCTTTTTTTTGTTTTTTTTTTGCTCAAATGTTTCAAAACCGACCTTGAACTAAAACTAATATGCATAATGCCACAGAGAACTCAGTGTTTTGCCTTCACACGGACCACAGAAAAAAACCCCATTCACTGAGCTGATTCTGAATTGTGTGTCCTCTCTGAAGCTTAGGTCATCCATCCTGTTGTTCCCTTAATTGGCTAACCTGGATATTGCACTCAAAGAGTCGAAGGCAGAAAGGCCAAAACCGTTTTCATTTTTTTCCCCCTTCTGCTGCGCTGAACATCTTGTCTCCAAGACGTTTGTCCGATTTCTTAACCTTTATTAGGCCTCCTAAAGCTCTCAGCATCTATTTAATCACTCTGTCTTGTACCTCTCGCTCTCTACAATTAAGGAAGTTAATTGAATTTTTCCTTGTTATTCTCCCTCCATCAGCTCAGTGCAGGCAACTGATAAACACATTTAAAGTGCAATTAAGGCTGATTTGAGGAAGGATGCTTGTGCTTCTCAAGATAAGTTGTCTCAGAAGAAGACGGAGGTTGAGATGTGTCTTAACTTGTCTGTCTCTTTTGTTTTAGCCTGGAACAGAGGAGAAGTACGAACTACTGCATGTACTGGAGTTTACAAGGTAAACCGCTGATAACAGTGTTATTATTTTCGTTAGTTATGTGTGTAAGTGCTCTACACTGTATTGTGTTGTCAGTAGGTGTACAGGAATAATTTTTTTTATGCCTCTGTGCCAACAGTAGCCGTGACTGAAAGCAGGTTGTCCATACATTATATTCTTGTGAACATTATATCTCAAGAATGCCTTGAGAGAATTTCTCCAAATTTGGCATAAACGTTAACATAGATTTAACATTAAACTAATTAGAATTTGATAGTCAAAAGGTCATGTTCACCGTGACCTTTTGTCGATCTCATTCTCATTCTTGTGAATGCAATATCTCAAGGAAGTCTGAAGGAATTTCCTTTTTCATTTTTGTGAACGTGATATATAACCTTCAGGGAATTTTTTCAAATTTGGCACACACATTCACTTGGACTCAAGGATGAGCTGATACAAACACAAGGCGGAAATTCTAGTTTCTGTTTAAACCTCAGAAGAAAGGAATTATATCAGCGTTCATTATCTTATTGTTGCCCTTACGAGTTATCCTAATTAATTGTGTGACCCAAGTGTGATATCCACCTCTGTGATTATTATTTCCAGCAGACAGATGCTGGCTAAAACAGTACTTGATAATTTGCTGTAGTGGCTGTAACACCTTATGATGTTATTTGTCTCGCTTTATTTTTCTCTGTATTACACCTTCTTCTTTTTCTCGCACAGCGCGAGGAAGAGGATGTCAGTCATCATGCGCACCCCATCTGGGAAGATCCGCCTCTACTGCAAAGGAGCTGTGAGTGTCTGTCTCTCTCCATGGCAACGCATGACAGCCCATCACCATCATCGCCTCACACACACACACACACACACACACACACACACACACACACACACACACACACACACACACACAAGTGTTGAACGCTCTCCTCCCCTTTTGCCTCTCGCTCTTGTCAGGAAATCTTTTCAATGAGCAGCGGCATAAAGCAAGAACACCATATTTCACACATGGGTATCTTTGCAAAAGAAAGGTTTGGCAAACATATTTCATAAGAAGACACTCAGCTACAAACAACTAACAGACCAGCTCACGGCACATCTGCATCAGTATCTAGAGCTCCCTGGATAGATGAAATATGGCACATTCAAAACAACAAATCATATTTTTGTGCATTTTTAATGATTGGGGAACATGGTGCTCTATTTTCTGTTAGGACTTAGCTTCATAAGGTCACTAACAAGTTTACGCAATCATTCAATATGAGTTTTTTAATTACTTGGTCTTATTGTGTAGACTGTAAATACCAGTAAGTATGCCAAAGTGAAGATCTGTTTTATCTTACCTGCTTATGTTTTTATTTTTGTTTGGCGCAATATTTGTTTTTAATATCAAAAAGAACATTTGTTAAAAGTACAAAAAGTAGTCTCTGTTTTATTTTAAGCCCCGTCTACACATATACAGATATTTTTGAAAACTGATATTTTTCCCCTCCATTTAAAAAAAAAGTTTCATCCACAAGACAAGTTTTACAAAATATCTCCGTAGACACAAAAAACGCAAAAATGACGCCAAGCGCTTACTAGCATCAGCTGTTTACCTCGTCACAAAAGTAGTAAAGTGTACAAGCAAACTTTACCTTTTTCAAATCACCTACTGGAGACCTCATCACCATTGATTCCCGTTTAGTTTTATGATGAGATAGCTCACTCATGATGTTTAACTCATAATGCTCTGGACATGTGAAAGTTTTCCTTCCAGTCCTCATTAACAGCAATCAATATATATATTATTTCCTTTCTATTTCTTTTTTATGTCCCATTTTCATTTTTTTCTAATTTGTTGATATTATCTTTATCTGTGGACCTCTCTATGAGCTGAGTCCTTGCAAAACATTTGAATTAACGTGAATTGAGTCCCACTCTTGAAATTGTCCCATCTGCTGGTCAACCAGTCCTGATCCAAATCTGTCGTTTCTGGCGGACTTTATACCACAGATGTTTAGGTGGAGCAAAAACACTGAGCGCTGCAGAAACTTCCTTAATGATCACAGACACCTGAATACTAAATTTCATTCTCCTCGTGTATTGCATGGCTGGATTGACAGTATAGAACCCTTGAATTTCTTGAAACGCTTATTACACAAAGCAACAATGGGCATGCCCGAATTGAGGAGGTGACGTCATTCATTCCCAAACTCTCTGTTTTACATATCCACTTGGAAGAATCTGCACTTTCAAATGCATCATTAAAAAAATCATATCAATTTTAGTGATTAATTTTAGTTTGCCTGTGGATTAGAGGCCACAATGTAGAGAAAAATATCTGTTTACAAAAATATCTTTATAAATGTAGACAGGGCCTTAGATTGATGCCACACTCTTAAATGTTTTGATTCTTTTTAACGTTAATAAAAACGCATTATACACAAAATAATTTATCCATTACAGGATCCAGATACATTTGTTGTAAAATAATGAATTCCCCTGTAACTGCTTTGTGTGATTATTTCAGTACAAAAAGCTTTTTGGAAATGGAAAGAGCAACAGAAAGGGCTGGATTGTCCTGAGAACACCCATTTGTGCAGCAGCCCAAGTCCAAGAGGTTCCTTTTTCCCCACTCTGGATATCAATAACCAACGAGCGTTTGTTTCCCTTTAGGACACTGTGATCTACGACCGCCTGGCAGACAGCTCGAGGTACAAAGAGATCACATTGAAGCACCTGGAACAGTTTGCCACTGAGGGTGAGTGGACAAACATTGCCCCCTGTCTGACAAAAGTAAAACATCTCTTTTTAGGATGCTTCTGATTCACAATATTTGCTCAACACATTTCCATCTACTCATTATCACTGCTTGATCATCAGCTGCATGACAAGAAGTTGTTTTATTTTTCTCAGAATGTGTAGTCTTACTTGATGAACATAAAATCCTAATATGAGTGTGCTGAAGTCCTTTTAATTTAACGCAGTGGTGCTGAAAGAAACTGCATCAGTCTCTCCTTTTTCTGTGTTCATACCGCCCCCTTGTGAGACACCAGCAAAGTGATGTCACTGGGAATATTTGATGTTGGCTAAATATAGCATTCAGGACAGATTGTGATGATCTTCAGTCACTGTAATTTGGAGAGGCCTGAATAAAACATCATTTATCTCTGTGACAAGAATAAAGAACTATTAATAACTACGTATTTGATATCTCTTAAATATATCTATACAGTAAGTCTTAGGTCTATTCAGATGTTTGCTCTAATAACTACAAACACCATAACTGATATGCATGTTATTTAAACCTTTGAAACCTAAGAAAAATGGCAATGAGCAACGTAACGAGTAATTACCCCAAAATTAAATTAGTAAAAGGTTACAAGAAATCTACCTTTACTAAATAGAATAGCATGATTAAAAAAAACATTTAAAAAATTGAAAATGACAAAAAATAACAATAATAGCAATAATAATAATAATAATAATAATAATAATAATAATAATAATAATAATAACAATAATAATAATAATAATAATAGTAATAATAAAATATCTTTATATATAATCTTTCTTTATCATAATTTTGAATGTAATAATATTAATAATAACTATATTTTTCCCCTAGTTAAAAAAATAAAATAAAATAATAATGATTTAATTATTTAATAATTTAATTTTAATTTAATAATGATTCTGTCTCCCTCTCTCATTTTTTACCTTTTTTAAATTTTTCGCCTGGTAGAGTCTGCGCCTCTTATAGAATGAGGCCTTTGTAGCGGCCTACGTCCAAATCCAGCCTGCACATCCACCAGCCTTTGCTTTATGTCATTCCCCCTCTCTCTCCCATATTTCTTATCTATCTGAAGATGTCCTATCAATAAAGACACAAAAATGCAAAAAAAAAAAAAATCTTACAAATTTAACATAAATGTAGGAATGCACTGTACTGTGTACTGTGTATATGCATAACAAGAGTGTTAATAAATATATAAACTTAGAGGTTCAAACAAGTATGTCATGCAGATAGAGCTGCGCAGTGTAACTTGGTGACCTCCTCGTGATCAAAAATGAAATGCCATCGTCGTGGTCACCTTGTGCATTAGCTTTCTGACTGACATGAGCCACTTGGAATTGTAGCACATGGTAGTAATTTGTATCAGTTTTGAAATGTAATATAACATTTGGTCTCTACTGGGTGACTGTCGCACAATGGCATTAGACCAACCCTGGCGGCATGTGTAACGACTGAGTGGTTAGAGTTACGGTTTAACTTATCTCTATGGTGCAACTGCTTTTATTTTTCTGTAATGCATAAATCACAGCTTAGTAATACTTTAAAATATAACTTGGCTAAGTCTGAAGTCAAACACAGCTGTTGCAAAGCTGCAGGACTTACAAACTGCACTGGAATGTACGGGAAAACATAAGGAATAATTTATTGATTTAAGTTATCACCTTTCATGAAGTAGTATACCTTTAAATATATGGTGAGGAGTTCAGCAGCAGTTACACTGCACAGATCTGTCTGAATGACATACTTTGTATTTACTAGAGAGCTTAATGTCGTCAAAGGTTTTGATGTCTGTGATGGTGTTTTTTTCCTCCAGGACTGCGCACTTTGTGCTTTGCCGTGGCAGACGTCAGTGAGTCGTCTTATCAGCAGTGGCTGGAGATCCATCACAGAGCCTGCACCTCCCTGCAGAACAGAGCGCTGAAACTGGAGGAGAGCTACGAATTAATAGAGAAGGTTGGTAAAGTGTAAAACTGTTTTTTGTAGGGATGCATGATATTGAATTATTTGCCGATATGCTGATATATAACAACTCATTTGGCCGATAACCAATACTGGTATCAATATATCCATTTTTCTCCCCCACCTAATTTTAGTGATCATCAAGTCTCTTCTGTAGTGGAATCATGTTTTGCATACTTTTATTGTGATGGCCCACTAGCAGATGAACACATGAAATACAATGCTTTCCAATGTATGTAATATTCATTCATGGTGCAAAATAAGCAAAATACTTCAACTAAAGGTTGATGTTTTGTACATGTTCGCTATGATAACAACAACAAAAATAGAGATTTGTGGTTTCTGCAAAAATCAGCATGTTGGCAGATTCCAATATTTAATTTTAAAGCCAATATGTACTGATACCAATGATGTGCTGATATAATTGTGCATCCTTGACACCACAAGTTTTTTGTGGTATCAGTGCCTGATCCATGACATTGTAAAATGGAATTGAGAGGGAATCTTCCTTTGTCTGCTTACAGCCTACATTTGCTTTCTTTAAGGTACAAGGTTTCTTACAGAACATTTTTTATAGACTTCTCTTAGTTTGCAGAAAATTCAGACTTTGCATAATCTCATGGCCTCCCGTATAACTAATGGGGTCAATGCAATCACACATGGGAAAGTGAAAAAGTGAAAAAATTGTGTGTTTGCATGAGAGAGATTCAAGGTTTTACTAGCAGGTAGAATTGGTTTTCTGTGAGGTGGGTCTATGTGGAAGCGCTAGTCAAACACAGGAAGCCACAGTCGTAAATCAACCACTTGGCACGTTCCTCACGGTTGCTCCTGGCCGCCCAAAACAAATGGAGGCAATCAATCATGAAATAAACATAAAAGCTTTCAGGGAGGAAAATGTAATGTGCATTGCTTAATGGGCAGAGTGTGGCACTGATGCTGGCAGGGTTTGGGGTTCATTGCTCCTCGGGGCCACCCATAATTAACAGTGCACACAGTGACGCCACACGGGGGCACAATAGAGTTGCGGTGAAATTTAACAGAGGCTCCAGCAGTGTGTGAAATCAGTCATCTAAAGTTACTTCTTCACACAAAAACGCTCCAATGCGGTTACTTATTATGGAAGAAAAAATTGCAAATGTGATGAATTGCATATTTTTCAGCCTTCAGTGGGGCTGGTTCATGATTTAAAGCAAATTTCAAATCTAGCTTTATCACTTTGTTTTTAGATGCTGTATTGAGAAGCTACCTAATCCTTTAAGTGAATATTATTCTCACTCGCTTTTACTTTAAAGGCACTGTGCTTTAGAAAAGTGTAAATTGGTGTAAGGATCATATTCCCTGAGTCATCCTCAAAGTTTCCTCTGCTCATGGTATGTTCCAGAGTGCGTATATGTTAACTTAACTGCTCCAAGAAATTTTTCTCATGAACTTTACTGATTAGTTTAAGCTTAAATTGATTATTTCTGGATTGCTTGCACTGTAGCTCTGCCAAATGCCAGTAACTGGACAGCATTTTCCAGGAAGGCCATCTGGACGCCTCTATTAAATTCAACAGATAGAAACTTCCAGTCTGGTGCTCTCCTACACTACAGCTTGAGTTTGCAAAGTTATGATGTCTCCTTTTTAACATCAGAGGCCTCATTGCAGAGAAATATCCTAACTGCTGCTACTTCCATAACTTCAGTTTCGAAAAATCAGACCTCCTGTATTATTTTGAAGATATACTATGGAGGATTTCACTAAAAACAATTTATGGAATCATATAAAATGTCTGTCTGTTTTTTTTCTTATCTTCTGTATCTGGCAAGTTTATGGGCGTGTAACCCTACAGCGCTCAGGTGACTTTTTAAAAAGGCAGTACCCAGGTGCAAGACTGTAAGCAGCATCCAAGAGACACAGTGCCGAAAAAACACGGGGATGACTTTTACTTTCTTAGAGTCAATCAGAACAACCTCAGTATCATGTGAAACTATCCATTAATTAAAAATTAGTTAGTTACAGAAAAAAGGTGTATTTTTTTCTGTAACATAGTTTTAAATCTATAATTTTAATGTGTACCAACCTGAAAATGTGCAGAACAATAAAAAACATAAGTAGATTTTTTTCTAGTTTTTTGATAATGTTGCAATAATTCTCCTCCCTTTTGAAAACTAATTTTTAGAGCTTTTTCTTCATTACCTTTTAACTATTCTTGTATTTTGTGGGACGTTTCTTGACAAGTTGCTCATTGCATTTTTCCCTATATTGAAAGAAATCAAACCAAAGGGTTAATTAGCTTGTGAGAGGCTTCTGAACACAGCACAAGACATGTGATGTTGAACCAGGTTTGAAAAGGTTAAAGTCATTGCCACAGAGACCAAACAACAGTGCTGCTGTTTTTATTTGAATTTAGGACAGGATCTATGCCATCCTAATTTAGGAATACTAAGCTGGGAGATCCCCAAGTTAGGACGGATCTGTAATAGTGAAATTCCTGTCCAGAAAATAGATTTTGCTTCTAAATACAGAGAGCAAACATGTTCCTGTCGTGCCAAAAAAATCCTAAATGTCATCCTAAACTGACATAGGACAGGATTTCAGACTCAAGAAGTTTATATAATGAGGCCCCTGGAGCAATGAGGGAAAATTCTCACTCTGCACATCAGCTGATTAATTCAGAGGTGCACAGTCCTTCAGATTATTCAGATTCAGACTCCACAAACACCAGACAGAGTCCACCAGCATTTGGCTAGTCACTGGTGCTACAGTCCCGCCCTGGCTTCGGGGTTGAAATCCTGATCCAAGTGGTTCTTGTATCATAATCCGCAGAGAGTCCCTTTAACAACAACCACAGGAACAATAGAACAATTCACATCAAACAGGCACATGAGGACTCGTCAGCTGTAGTCATGTTCCTCCTCGGGCACAGTTCTCCGTCTTGTGTGGTTCAGAAATGATTAGAGAGGACAGAGCCACAGATGTATAGGCAGCACGGCTCAGGTCACGACTTAAAGAGCTTCCCCTGCCTTTGCTCTGCTGCTGGCTCCTGTCTCCCCTCCACCCCTGGGTCTTGTCAAATCTTTGACCTCGTGTTGGGCCCATATGAGCCCACAACCAGCCCCCCAAAACCACCAAGGTTTCTGGGAAAAAAACACAGACAGCATTTTGGGGGCGTTTTTTTGTGGGAGAGATCGTGTCTGCAGATGCATACAGAGGCACAGTAACTGATCCAAAACCTCTTACGCCAGCGCTGATTTTTCTGGTTGATAAACAAGCAGCAGCTGAAAAACACCACTGAGTGAGTGACACAATCCTGGTTCACATGTTTCTCTGACACATGACGTTTTAAAGACCCTCTTCTGTTGTGTCCACCACTGACTGAATGTTATTATTGAACTTTTTTTTCTGTCTTTTCGTCATTTCTGGTGTAGAACCTGCAGCTGCTCGGGGCTACAGCGATAGAGGACAAGCTCCAGGATAAGGTACCCGAGACCATCGAGACTCTGATGAAGGCGGATATCAAGATCTGGATTTTGACAGGGGACAAACAAGAAACAGCCATTAACATTGGTAAGAGTCAAACCTACTGCTGTGCAGTTGGGAAACTCACAATAGGCCAATATTTCCAGACTTTCAAATAATGATTTTTGCAAGTTAGACACAAAGTTTTTCTCTAAGATATCAAAGATAAAATTAATTACTAAATGATTTACAGTTTTAAAATAAAAATGATTAAGAATAACAAAAGTGCAGACAAAAGTTGTAAAAATAAAAAGATCATTTAAACTAATTTAAAATCAAGTTTAGGAATAAGTTTGCAGTCATTACAAGGTGGAGTAGGCAATATAAAAAAGGAACGTTTTCAGCTTTGACTTAGAAGTGGTCAGAGTCAAGGCTTGTCTGGGATGTTATTCCAGGTTTGTGCTACATAATAAAATGCTGCCTCACCATGTTTTGTTCTGACTCTTGGGACAGTCTGTAGGCTGGCCCCAAATGTCCTGAAATGACACAAAAATTAGCAAGAAATAACAAAAAACACAAAAAATTGCCAGGAAATAAAAAAATAAAACAAACAAAATGACCTGACCTTCTCGTATCAAGTTTTTTGCTAATGAAGACCAAAAAGGAGCATGTCGAGTTGAACAGAGCCGTGTCGAAGTATGCAGTGAAAATTTGGCATTAGTTCTTGTGATCAGTAAACTAAGCTTCATGTTTAAGATTGGTGGAGTGCCCCTTTATTGAAAAAGTATTTAAATTCCCACAATATTCCCATTAATATATGTGCATCACGACGTGTCCTGTTTGTACACCTGGTTGTAAAAACAAATGTAAAGTCAGCGTTGAACCTGGTCTGTTGTGATGGATTGCATGCCAGGCTCTTACAGGTTCTCCAGTCAGACCTGTGGTCATTCTTCACCCAGCAGGACAAACTACTGACAGGCTGAATGCTTCTCTGTCACACATATCTAACAGAAGCATCTGTCGCAGAACGCCAGATGATGTATGAGCACGCTGCACTGACATGAAATAAATAACATGCATATGTACATAAGGAGGCAGCTCTCACGTATCTGGCTCCCCTAGAGGTCTGAGCCTTGCAGATGTTATCAGAAAGGTGAATGACTAACTTTGGTCCACCAGTTCAGTTTCCTTAATTGACCCTGGTGTTACAGCTCTCACATGTGGCTGAATACTAAAGACAGATCTACCTTGAATACAGCCGACATTTAAACACAGAGTCCAGAAAAATAGATATGAAAAGTACCTCCGTTTGTGGCTTTACCTACCACTGTGGCCTGACTGAATCAGCCCTTTGTGCCCACCGTGCCCAGATGTGAGAGAGCTCCGCAGAAGCACATGCTCACTGCAAGTATTTTTACAGGACCGCCGTTTGACTAAGTTGCTCTTTAAAATCTCGGTTCAATATTGACTTTGTTTTTTACTATTTTCCTCACTGAAATATGATCCCCATTGCCAGAGGTAATGGTGCACCTTTTGACGCATTAAACCAATCACATTTAGATTATCCTACATTTCAAGGTGTCCTGAACCACCCAGATGCCACTCTTGGCACAGAATATTTGGCACAGATGTGGCTGAGTTAACTTATTTTCACATGTTTATTATATTTCATTTTAGTAAATGTGTTTGAACTGTAAAGACCTAATCCTGAACTATTATGACATAATGCACAGTGCCTACTCTGACAGTGTGTGTCTGGCTGCCTGAGTAAAGAGACATGTTTGCTCTGGAACACACTTCCATTGCTATGAGCTGTTTATTGAGGAGACTAATACATATGTAATGCTAAGGACAGGACCAGACTTCCTAAAAACCACAGCTGGTTGGGTGTGGTTTTGCAGGACTCAGCAGTGCACGCTGTGGCAACTCCGTGACTGTGTAAGGGTGTGCATTAATAATTCATTTGTTAGCCTGTTTTTACTTTTATAAGAAGGCAGAACAAAAATCCTGAATTATTTTGGTTTGATGAAAATGAGAAGTTGATTCAGAGGCAAAGTATGAGCCAGTTTTCTTTCTGAAGCTTGAAAAATTAAACAAATTAGATTGAATAATGCACACATACAATATGACATCAGTTTATTTAATGCATGTGAAGTATGAAAGCATACAAAATAAACTATTAATGTTTTCCTATAATTTGTATGTTTGGTCTCACAACTGTGAATGTAGAATTGATACTCTGCCTTGTAAGCCCCTTTGGGCATCTCTTAATGCAAGATAATACACTGAAATCAGAATACAGAAACCCCAACTGAGAAGATTTTTGTTGTTGGACACACATAAGTCTAAAAATCAATATATTTTAGCACTATTTACGTGTAAATATTTTCCATTTTTCTATTATGATGGGTAATTTGAGAAATTAGCAGTCATGCAAAAGTCTTTTGAAAATCTGCAGGAAAGTCACAGTTGCTGCTATTTGAGCAAATTTCAGAGGAAAAATCTTATACCCTTTTTCCCCAAAAATTTGCTTGTATATGCAGGTTTTTAAACAGGAAAACCTGCTAAAATTGGCATTAGAGCCCTTTCTCACTGCAAGTAGAGGAGTATGCCTTTCTGTTTTGTTTTTGTGATGTTGAGTTCAATATGTCAAATGCCCCACAAAACTGAGTTTGTTGATGGTAGAAAGCAGCATGGGGGCCTGTGAAAATGTAACCGTGACAAACCCACTCTTTCAAAACTGATGCAGACCGTTTTTGAAAGATGTTCTAGCACTGCTTGGACAAAGACGGGTTGACTTTGTGGCAGAGTGTTATTGCTTTGAGTGAGAAAAAGGTCAAAAACATCCTCTTGTGTGTCATATTTCCATTATTGTTCAATGGAGCCGATCGGAAGTGGAGCTCATAAATACCCGTGACCACTGCAGAGTCATTTGTCAGGGGAGCGAAAACGGATCGTAACCTTCCCCACTAGACAAAGACCAGATTTTAGTGGGTTTTTCTGTCCAGCCGGAAAGGGGCATAGTGTATATTTGTACATTGATGATGACAAAAACTAAGGCTTGAGGTCTTCTGTAGGTGAAATCATTGAATAAGGCAAAGATTTGGGCTTTCTGGCAGGACAGTGATAGTGTGAAAGGGGTAGAGAGGGGAGATAACATGCAGCCAAGGGCTAACGTTGGAACTGAACCTTTGGCCGCTGCAGCGAGGACATTTTTGTACATGGGACACCTGCTCTATCAGGTGAGCTACAGGGTGCCCCATGAACAACTTTTTAGGTTACGTTTTTGCTAGTTTATGCGACAAATGACGAGGTGACCCAATGCAAGCTAACGAGATTGTGCATCAGGCACACAATGCTCTGTGTGATGCAGGAATTAGGGTACCTACCTGTGCAAAATACGTTTTTAGTTAGTCCCGTGTTAGATTTGTTAAGAGGGTGCATCACCACCTTCAGTAGAGAAACACACAACCGCTTATCTGCCTACACACAAATACTTTCCCACCATATGTCAGTATTTTCAGGTCCAGATTCTTGCTTTCATCCCGAATCAGGAGTTCAATCTGTAGCTAAATGTATCTTTAATTGTTGCTCCCGTTGCAACATTTGAGATTGCTGTGACTCGAGTGTCCCTGTTACACATTCCTCAAGTCCTGGGGGAGCAGTGTTTAGTTCCGCCTCAGATGGAGAAAGGCCAGGAATTCAACTTTCTGTGGTGAAATAAAAAAGGGTAGTTTGGCCACAGTCAAAATGAGCTTAAGGTAAACACATTAAGCGGAAGGGCTGTGGCAGGAACCGACAAGGGGGAAGGGAGCAGAGACAGTGTTGAGATGGGGAGACATTTTCCTCACATTGGCAAATTTTTAGACGTTTGCACCTTTGCACTTAAGAAAACAATCTGCCAGAGCCAGACCCCGACCCTGTTTGGTTTTGACTCTGGAGGTGAAACCCTCTCATTTCCTCATGCTCGGCCCCCTCTGTGTGTACTGTGTGTGCATTATTGTGTTTGACTGTGGCTGTTTTTGTGCATAATCTTATCTCAGTTTCACTCACAGAAAATGCCACCCATGTATTCACAAAACATGGGCTTTGTGGTAACTCCCTTAAAAAAACTAAAATCCCTCTCCAGACAGAAGCAAAGTGTTGAAGCCCACAAATATTCATGTGGTTTATGCCACAGATGGCAGTCTTTTCATACAGCCACGGCTTTAAACTGAAGGCTTCAGTCTGGGTTCGAGCAACATTTCTGTTTTCCCCAATGGGAGGCTCCCTCTCCCACCTTGCTGGTGACCCTGAGCATCTGTCCCAGCCAAGAGCCGAGGGGAACGCTCCCCAGAGAGCCATGTTGGGTAACTCAGAGTTGTAACTGCCTATTAAAACAGGAAACTGACAAACGCTTGTAAACCAAACTCATTAGTCATGTCCCGAGACACTGGCTTTGAGCTGTAACATTTTAATTGGTGTCCCTTAAAATGTATTGCCAGGTACTTATTACCTCCCGCCTTCATTTATTTGATTTGGTACTCCTTTTTTCTTTTTTTCCCCCTATTTTTAGTTTTATCTAATTTATCTGTGTTTTCGCTCAAAACTTAAGAGAGTAATTGTACCTAAGATAAACTCAACTTTTCTGTATTAATTTTATTTATTTAAAGTATTTCCTGTTTACCTACATTCTTACTTTCCATTTCTTTGAGTTTTCTGAAATAGCTCAAAATAGCATCATGCATATAAATAGTTAATTGTATATACAGATATGCCTTGGATTTCTAAAGAGGTGTTTTTGATGATAATTTAATAATATATTGAATAGGTTGGATTAAATAAGTTTATACTTGTTCCTACTTCTTTTTGCTCATGTATTGAGGTAATCGTGGAAAGCATTTATTGTTTTTTTTTCCTTCTTTTTGTTATATGTTTTCAACTGCTGTTTTTGTCGTATTTTACATGTTTGAAATAAAGACATCAATCAAACATAAAAGTTCATATTCTGTTTTTGTGTTTAATTTTAGGACATTCCTGCAAACTTCTGACCAAGAACATGGGCATGCTCGTGATCAATGAAGAAACTCTTGATGTGAGTATTGATTATTTGCTTACCCACAAATAATTAGACATCCTTACACACAGAACCAAAAACCTCATCAAAGAACACATGAAGCTCACCATGTTTCAAACTACATTTTACTAAGGGCCGGTACACATATCACTTTTTGTGGCATTAAATACATTGTATTTATTGTGGACGTGAACATTACAGTGTGGATGTTCGTGACAGCTGAGCCATGACATCAACAAAGTTACACTTTTGGAACGCAGCAACGCAAACCGCGTGTCGTGTGACGAGACACAACAATCACAGCCGGCAGATATCTTTAGTTTTCTTTGTAAAAATCAGTCTGTGATAAATTTAGGGGAGAAGTAATTTTATTGCAGGGCCATCCAGAGCTTTTCAATCTGCCCACAGGCAACACTTTAGGTTTCATAGACTAAAGAAAAAACAGCAGTGCTGAAATTTGGATTTCTGGTAAGTAGGCTATGAGCCCGTTTGTACCTAGTATCAACATGCATCTTGGGTGATCTAATCACAAGTGGTCAGCGCTAAATACAAATGTAAACAACCGCCAAGACGCGTTGTTATCTGATCACTCTGAGTTGGTCTGAGACACATTTCACCACATATCTTTTGTGGTTAAATGCATCCTGATGTGTACCCAACAAGCACTGTGCTGCTAATGCAGGAAGTGGTGCTTGTTTTGGTGTCGGCACGCAAATGCTCTAGAACAGGGGTGTCCAAAATTTTTCGAATGGGAGGCCAGATTAGAAAATGTGAAAATAACTACAGTATATTCCTACATACAAATGATTCAAGCGCTTCTGTTTCATCATTAAGTGAAAAAGTATTCAATTTTTCCCCGCCCCTACAAGCGACAGCCCTTGCTGTTGACTTTTTGTTTCTTTACCGTGGCCATGTCTGCTACTTTGCAGGAAATATCTGGTAACTGTTGCTTGTTCTGTCTTCTTGTCCTTTTATAAAAGCATAATTTTTTCCATCATAGTTCCCGTTAGGTGCATGTCTACAAACTGCACAATTGTCCTGCCATCATGAGGTGATAGAAAAAAATGCAAATTTATATTTCTTGATTGACCTTAATTTCTAGGCAGTTAAATTATGTGTCCTGACTCTTAAGAGTGCTGTTTCTTCTAATCCACTCAGACCTCTTTTTTTTCTTGGGTCTGTTGTTAAATGTCAATACTAAAAACAAATGAACATCATTGTCATTTGCTACATGCATGCATCTTCCAGCATTTTCAGAACAGCAAACACACTATTAATAGACTATCTTAAATATTTAGAGTAAATCCTCTGTCCTCTTTGTACCTTGCAATTAAGATTATATGTTTGCTACATTAGCAGCAAAGATTTATCAGAGGTCAAGACTAACAGTGTTTCCAAAAATTGACAAATGTCATTTAAGATTAATTCATGTTTTGTCAGATTGTATTAATAATATAGAACAGTATACTAAACTCATTAACAATTTGGTACAGACACAGTAGTTTTAGAAGTCCATTAGTTCTGATATTGAGGGTAAATATGACATAATGAGGACACCCATGAATATAATAACCCTGTCACCCAATTGTGGTGAAAAAAGCTGTCTCAAACCTGAAAGAATGAAGCCACAGGGAGCCACACACACACACACACACACACACACACACACACGCACGCACGCACACACGCACGCACGCACGCACACACACGCACAAACAGCCACTACACATCCCAAATCTGCCTTTAACATCTTTAAGATACCCAGCAGAGAAGTCTGTTGACCCCCCGGCAGGAGAGCCTTGTCTGTTGTTTCTGAGATTGAAAAGGGCAGGTCCCTGCACTTCCAGCAGGAGAGAGCTCAGCAGAGGAGCCACAGATGGAGGAGAAACTTGACAGGGTTTAGTTTGTTGGACAAGAAAAGGGGGAAAATGGTGAGAAGTGGTGGGCGAGGGAGGGAAAGCAGCAGGGGGGTGTTCGGGGGTGATGACGGACGGCCTTCACTCTGTCAGCCCGTCGTTAAGCGTGATAAATGAAGTTGAGGTAGAAATTTGGGGGTCGGTGCATTCATAAAGCATGCGGAGCGGCGCTTTGAAATGTCAGCTCTCATTCTCCTGTGGTTGAACAGATGCTTACATAAGGCAGTTTGTTAAAACGCGAAGGGAGAAACCTCTCCACCAAGTCTGAGGAGGCACAGAGAACAGAGGAGCGGGCAGGCAGGCAGCAGGGCGGGTAACTCTGAGTGCTCATGTGCTGCGAAAGAGAGTAATTGGAGCATGTCTTCAGCTTGTTTGCTGTGTTTAGAAATGGTCATCAAAGAAAGGACAAAGTTTTAGGCATTCTTTGTGCTAAATCTTATTAGAACTAAAATCCCCAAAGTTAAACTTGGTCTCAAAGGTGGGATTAGTTCATTTTGAAAAGTTTTTTCTTCCAGTGAGTCTGTTCAATCATTTCCTGAGCTAACAGCATAGTTAGCATTAGTATATTCATCTTTATGAAATCGCAGATAGATTGGGCTTTTTTATGCCCTCGCAACAGCTTTGGCCGGATGATGTTTTTGTCCGTCTGTCCCATTCTAGTAAACGCAGCATCTTCTGAACACTTTGAGGAAATGTCTCTGAATTTGGCACAAATGTCCACTTAGACTCAACAATGAACTGATTGTACTTTGGTGGTCATAGGTCAAGGCCACAAATCTGTCCTTCTCATTCTTGTGAACGCAATATCTCAAGAATGCATTGTAAATTGCATTGCATTTTATTTTAGCAGAAACATCCCCATGGACTTAAGGATAAATGTATTAGATTTTGATGGTCAAAGATCTAGGTCATTGTGATCTTGTGTCTGTCTCAGTCTTGTGAATTTGATATCTCAAAAAAACCTTGAGGGAATTTTGGATGAAAGGTTAAGGGTCAAGGTCACCGCGACAACAATTTTTTTTTGCCAAAACTCAAAAGTGTATACATTAAATGTATACATTACACTTTGACATGATAGTGTTCTGAAACTGAAACTGTGTGGATTATAGATCCTCTGTGCTGCCAGGTTGAAGATGTGTGTGAAGCATCCATGTTTTAGAATATGTGGCCTCTTTGCATCAACATCCATATTTAAAACATTGCTAATTATCATAACATATGAGTCTGGACAGACATGGATGTAAACTGTCACTGTAACTTAAGTGGATAGCAAGGCGGTAATTCTAGTTTTCCGATTTTTTTCCACATAAAGGTTTTTTATCTATATTTTGAATATGGAAAAACAGATCAGAAAATCAATAATATTATAATCCAAGGAAAATTGGAGAAGAAAAATCTGATTTATTGTGCAAACCCGCACTCAGGTGTTCCCTCAGTGAGCTTTAGCTCAGAAAAGTAACAAAAAAACAACATATCCACACACACTAACTAAACTAAGGTCCCCTTTGTGGGTGGCTTCAAGTCTAAAGACAGTTGATGACATTACATCCATACAAATGTCCAGATTCCACATCGTGAGTGTCACGTCCTGTTGGCTACATCACTCAAGGGTCTATATCAACAGTGCAGCTCAGTCTTCATGGGAAGCTCTTGTAGATTTCTGAATGGACGGCACATGCCCACTCCAAAGCCAAACACTAGCCAGTCACATCAGCTAAACTGCTCATTATAGCCATAACAAAGAGGCTTTAGGAGGAGACATGTAGCATTAGTGCAGAAAATTCCTCAGTGGAAATTAGGGGGGGAAATAGCCGGCCTACTTGAGGAAATGGCAAACTTTGCTTATCACACTGTGTGATGAATAGATTGCGCCCCAAACAAAGTGAATTCTTTCTGATACACATCGTATACCGACTTTTAGAAAGATACGTATGCTCTCACACCGAGATGTCATCTAAAATCACTCTGTTAACTGAGATGGAGAGGATTCAATTTTTGCTCTGCGGTTGAATATAGATATCACAACCTGACCTGTGCTTGTCTCTCTCTTACACACACACACACACACACACACACACACACACACACACACACATTGTTCACCATCGCATGCTGTTTTACAGAGCCCATCAGGGATGGTTAAGTCCTCGCAGCTGCTCTCTGCTTGTATCCTCTTGCTCAGTTTCTCTCCTCTGTTAATCCATCATCTCTTTCTGTGCGTGTCTCTCACTCTGCTTCTCTCGCTTTGTGAAACGTAAAGCCCCTTTCTCCAAATATTTCCTTTAAGCTGGGGTTTCAGAGTTTTGTTATGCCAAGCGAACGTCGCCGGGTCCCGCTGGTACAATCTGACTGCTTTGACATATCTGACCCGGACACCAGGCCATACCCCCTCCCTCCCTCAGCGCTGCTAATGGCCACCATTTTTTAATGATTACAGCTGTTTGAGCATCTGTGTGACACATTAGGCTTGATACTTTAAATTTATCACTGCTTTGTATCTGCTCAGCTAAGTCTGTCCCTCTTTTTAAAAATAGTTTAACCATGTGCACCTTCACGTTATTTTGTTGCAAGAAGTGCTTTTTTTATATTATTATACTTTTGATGTTTTAATAACTCGTTTTTACTTTCTTATTAAAAATATAGTAAATGTCGCGCCTCTACCTGTCCCTCAGAAAATGTTAACACACAGAAATTGGTTTTATTTCCTAATGGCTTTGCCATCTGTGGGAAGATGATTGAATGATGCATACTGTGATGATCTCACCCCTCCATCTATCCAATCACATGCCCCTATACCAGGACAGTAAATCCTCTTGTCAGTCTCATATTTACGGCTCTTCATCATCACTCATCGTCATAGCTGTATATACAGTACAAGCAAACATGATCCATTCTCAGAACTCGTCTGTGTTATCACCTCAGAGCCAGCATCTGAGTTTAATAAGCACTGGAAACATAATAAATATCTGAAATATGAAGAGCAGCTGCTCTGCAGCAGTTTGAGAGCAGACAGATCTGCCTCATCTATTTAACTCCGAAGTGAATAAGAGACAAGATGAACATTTATATTCTTAAAGATATACTATGCAAGACTCGTCGGTTTCTGTGTGTAAACAGTATCACCACCAAAAGTGTAAGTAAAAGCCAACCAATAGATTCACTATTATTTGCATTAAGTCAGTGCCATCTCTCTATTTTTTGTCTTGCACCTGATCACTACCTTTTTATAATGTCCGGAACCCAGCTGCGCACCGTGCCCAGGAGCGTCTCCAGCACAGCAAAATAAGAAGCTAAAGAAAATACAGGCAGATAAACTCACCGCCACACACTTTTAATCAGTCATAAGTGATGATTGAAAGGGGGTTCTTTTGAATTAGTACTTTTTGTTTGGGTTTTTTTTAGGAAAATCTTGCAAAGTATGAGCACAATTGGTTAATTGGTACATATGGTGTTGCACAGCAGGTTTTAGTGACACAAGCAGTATCAAATTTAATGGACAAATGATGCTTCGTCCCACCACATTGGCTGAAATATGAATCTTTTAGATTACAGTAGGGGGATCTCACTGTGGTTCAGTATCAGTCAGCCTCTGCTCTCTGCGTGTCTTCAGTCCTCATGTGCAAATAAAAAAAAGGGACAGATTATTTTACTTAGAAACTTCTGAATCCGGAAACTTCTTTGAGGCAGAGACCAAACAATCCAAAGTTGTGAAATGGCAGTGGAAGAAAAAGAAAGATGGTGTAACATATGCAATTAATTTTGTAATGAACCATGTAATGAATAATGCTAATGAAGTACAGGATATATTTTCGCAAGGTTTTTAAAAAAACATTTCCTCATACTCTATCATTGTATAGCAATCTGTCATCCATAAAATATCTCAGTTTACTTTACAAACATTATTAATCTGTTATTCACAGACGAATAACACAGACAGTTCACGCAAACTTCATTAACTTGGTGGTATTATTATAAAAGCTGTATAATATTTTTGTATCTGTTAACAAACTGACAGACATTTAAAACAAATAAAATACACCGACAACAAAAACATCTTAAAAACAGTGTATATCTCCTCGAGAACACCATATTCTTGAAATTATGATGATTAATTACACGAATTAAAATAACATTTCCATTATGCTTTCCATCACACAGAGAACCAGAGAAACGCTCAGCCACCACTGTGGAATGCTGGGAGATGCCCTCTACAAGGAGAATGACTTTGCTCTTATTATTGACGGCAAGACTCTCAAATACGCCCTCACATTCGGAGTGCGACAGTACTTCCTGGACCTCGCCCTGTCCTGTAAAGCTGTCATATGCTGCAGGTAAGATTTACTCCTGAGACAATAAAATAAACCCGAGACGATAAATTCCACTGACCAAAATGAAAGACGATGGTCCTACTGCAAAGACATTACGTGTCGAATCTGCTTCTGCACTGGAAAAACATTGAACATAATTTAAAGGTAAAGTCATTTTGTAGTACCCACTGTAATACAACAGATTAAAAAGTATATGCACATAGAGATTAAAAAAAATCTAAAATTTTCCACTTTTTTTAGATAATCATAAAATTTTGTATTTTTCTGACCAATAGCCCTCAAACACAAAGATGATTTTACACTGACATAAAACAGAAAAATTAAGCAAAAATCCTCATAAATGAGACGCTGAAAGTAAGTAATGTTTCTGCTTTTTTTGCTTCAAATGAGCTAAATTAAATTAGAGTTTTTATGGTTGAACTAAAAAAAACTAAAAAAAACAGTATTATGTCTTTGCCACAAAGGTTGTTGAGTATTTTATGGCAGCACTTTAAAAAGTGTGATAGTTATAAATTTAATGGCAACTTTTAACATTATGCAGGTACACTGTTGACCTGCCCAGGCCACATAAATAAAAGGAAGTACTTAAGTACTCAAGCAACCATGACGGGGTCCAGGCCCAGAAATCAGCACCATGTTTTCTGAACAACAGCAAACCTTATGACTCGGTGCATTACGTCAAATTTATTTTTCCTTCACCTCTACCTGCCTTTGGCTCGTGTGCGCTCTGCGGGCACTAAGAGACACCGGGAGATGAATGAGCCCTCTTAAACCACGGAGAACATAAACATTAACAATTTCACAGCTTCAGACAGACATGCAGTTTACGACATCATCTCTGGAGACTCTCTCTGTACTGCACACTATCCCCAAACCTCTGGTCCTCTAAGAGGAAGCTCCTGTGTGGGAGGCTGCAGACTGTGCCGTCAGTGAGGGCATAAAGTTGATTTTGAAGTGTTGTAAAGGAAGAGTTATGAGTTGTGTCACAACCATCACATAATGATTGGCTCTGCTTAATGGACCTACAAAGAAAGGTTTTACAGGGTGTGTTAGAGGAGGGAGAAAGAGCAGCAGACGAGAGGAATGCTTCTCTCAGAATATAACAAGTAGTCTTTATACAGTACACTTTTAGAAATAAATGTTCCCAAATGGGCTCTTTCGGAAGGGCTGAGGTTCTATACAGAACCATTTGCTACTAAAGAATCATGTTTTTGAATGCTAAAAGTTTTTAATTAATTTTTATTTTGTAATCTGGGGTTTCCACTAAGAACGCTTTATATCCAAACAACCCGTTTCACAGGAAAGACTTCTTCAAGGATGGTGAAAGCGTGGATGTCAAAAGAACCTCACCTGTGAATATCTAAATGTTTATCCATGTTTCCAATTGATTTTTTGATGGAGATATATATGTAGTAGTAGTAGAAATGCCCAGTTCTCCATACAGTCTCTATCCTTGCCAGCTGTACTGCTGGTACATTTTCAGCATCGAGTATTCTCCCTCTTTGAAGTTTTAAACATTTTATTGCATTACCACAGTACAAAGTAGGTTTAATGTGTTTGACCAACAGAAAAATGTCCTGTAATGTCAAAGTAAAAACAGATTACAGACTTATGACAGTGCAACAAGTTAGAAGATAAAATTGGAGACTTTGTATACAACAACAGCTGCTTCACGCAACTCAGATTTATCTGTTTTCACTCTGACATGAAATGAATATTTTTCTGTTGACCAGTGTCAAAAAAGCCACATTATGAAAAAAACATGAAAACATACCGCTCCACTCCATAGGCACGGTAGGCTTCCTCCTATACATATGCTGCCACCAGCTGCCTCTCTCGACCATGAAGGCTTATACCACAATTCCACTGCATGGACTCAGTCTTTTATGGTTTTTCTTTAGCAAAAGTAGCGGATATTACCTGATCCTTGTTTTTGGTACCACCTCAGGCGAAGTTCCGAGCGAGCTGAGCCGATATTAGAAGGTGGAGTTAAAACACTACCAACCACTGATCAGAAAGAACAGCCACTTGGGCAACACAGGATGCAGTCTGTGCAAGAGTCTTTTTCCCTTTGTAACCTGCTTTTCTGTAACTCTTTAAGGTATACTATGCAGCAACTGTCGGCTATTGTCAAGCCAAGACCAGATTCACTCTGCTTGATGTTCTGCCGTGATATATTTGCGTTTTTCGTTGGGTTTTTTTTTTGTGCCGTGTCTGCGTTTTTTTCGTAGCTTCCTCTTTGATGAGTGCTGTCTACCATATGGCACCTGGTCACTACCTTTTTATAAAGTCCTGACCTCAACTGCTCGGTATGCACAAGAACATCCTGAACACTGCAAAAATAAGAACTGCGTTTAAAAAAAAATCAAGGCAGAGAGCAGAATCTCTGCAGATAAACTCCACACACTTCTAGTGGGTCATACATTATGATTGAGAGGGATTACCTTTGAAGTCTCTCAGTTGTTTTTTAGGGAAGTCCTGCATAGCACTGTATATCTTTAAGGAAATATTCTGCATAAAATGCCCTTACGTTTATTTTTATGATGTTCAGTCAGTTTGGCATGACTGTACGCCTCAACCTACGATTCTACAAAGTTAAGGAAGAGCTTTGGGTTTTGCCAAGTGCTGATCTCAAGAATTAATATTATTTTTTGCACACCCCAATTATGCTGCCCAATAATGGAAAAGGGCGATCCTGGGCGATACATTCTTGAGGGATATTTTCATTAATGTATGTCTTGCCTTGTCCTTTGCACTACACACTGTCTGACTAACTGTGCTCGCACCAAGGTTATCACAACACATTTACTTCACTCGCTGAATAACACAAATCAATGTCTAGTTTCGTTAACCCTTTAAAAAAGGGTTAACAAGAAAAACTTACATCCATCCAGATTTTAAAGTGTTAAATACCCTTTTTATATAATTCCCTGTATTGCTGCTCCTTTTTAGAGTATCTCCTCTCCAGAAGTCAGAGGTGGTGGAGATGGTGAAGAAACAGGTGAAGGTGATCACGCTGGCTATTGGTGACGGCGCTAACGACGTGGGAATGATCCAGACAGCTCATGTCGGTGTGGGAATCTCAGGCAACGAGGGTCTGCAAGCTGCAAACTCCTCTGACTACTCTATTGCCCAGGTGAGTAGTAATTTTTTGGGGTTTTTTTGGCTTAAAAAGTCCCTAACTGAGTGAAATGACCCAGAGGTATCGAAGTGGCAACCATGTGAGTTATCTCAATACTAAGGAAATGTGCTTAAGGGTTTCTTTTCATAAATAGGATAGACTAGAACATCTTTTACAAAAGGAAAGAACATAATTCTGTCCCACAATTATTAACGGCAGCGACATTGAAGCAGCACAACATTCGGCCATTCTGGGGGTGTCCCATCTGAATTCGGAAAGGTTCAGAAAAAAATTATGCAAATGCACTTAAGTCTCAGTTTAATTGATTTGCTGCGTAAGTGAAAATTATATTCAGACTAGAAGACAATATTGAAGATTTATAAAGCTAAACAATGTAAAATTCACACCTTGGAAAAGTTATTCCTGTTGGAACTAAAACATTAACAAACCGACTCTAACCTAAATTATTTACATAAAATGAAAACAATGAGACCAGAAGACCAGGTTTTACACTTTCACCATGTTAAAATGTGCTTTTAACGTGATCAAAATATGTTCAGGTGCATGTCCTCAATTTGGCAGCAATGCAACGACATCGATGCCAATCTGGGTTTTTTTTAAAATTCAGATTCCACAAACTGTCAGCCCCATCATAATCATCTCAGGTGTAAATATGTGTTAGTGATAGCTTGGCACATTGTTCTGAGTGACAATGGGTCATATATCTGCTGCTTATACAGTGAAGCAATAACACCTGTAAAACAGCCATCTGCTGACACCTAACTCTAAACATAACCAAAGAGAAACAGATCCCGGCAAAATGCTACTCAAATACATACTTTCATCACAGTAACCAGTTGGTCTGAAACTCTGCATTGATATGTGATACCCGTAAGTAACAAAAGCCACGGAGTTCCTGTGTCATGGCTCCATTTCTACACCGCACACCATTCAGTACATCATGTTTCTATTACAGCCAGGGGGCTTGAGAGTATGGGAAACCAATAGCTGACTAAAACACAGTATGCTCTCTGTGCTTCAGTATGCAATTACCATTTAGGAACTTGGGTTTGTCTTAAAGTGCCCCCTTCAATCGTCATGACATGTAAAAGTGTATGTCTTTCAAAGACACATGGCCTCTTATAATCCATTTAGGTTGTGTCCCAGCATCAAATTAAATTACACCTCCAGACTTCCAGTGGTGTTTTCCATATATTGGCGTAACGGTACATTAACTGTAATTTGCAGACTGCAAACTGAAATCAATCTTTAGAAGTTGTGTAACTTGTTTTTTCATTGCCTTTACATGATTTATATTAATGTTTGAGAGTATCAGATGAGCTTCTTGCTGCTGTAGGTTATTAGGGAGCTAGTTTCTAAGACTTAATACTTGAAAGCTCAGTTATCTGTTAAAGCAAGTGGAGAGTGAAGAGGCTTTAGGCCGAGGCACCTCTGCTCTCCGTCCGTCATCAGCTGAGGTTTGTGTTAACTGATGTTTGATCCGACTATGCAAGGGGTCAGACAAACTGCGGGCTCCCACTGTGCTGTCATTCCAACACAGAATACTGCGACAATGCTGAAAGACAAGAAGGTTTTAAAATAAACAAAACTGTTTTTTTCAAAAAAACAAAAAGTAAATTTGATTCTACTCCTCGTACCTCCTACAAAAAAAGGAATTCAGAGTCAGGTGAGGGGGATTCCAGTAATCAAAACTCTGAATTTACGAGATTAAAAACATTAGAATATAAGAAAAAAAACTTGGATATTCTCTGAGATTACAGTAGCTAATTTGCTGGAAAAAGGGATATTCTCTGACATACTAGTAATATATATACAAGAAAAAAATGTCCTATAAAATCTCAAGTGTTCTGTGACATTACAAAGTCACAAATATATCAGCAAGAAAAACTTTTGCAAAAAAAAGAGATATTCCTTGTGATTTGAATAATAATTTTACAAGAAAAAAACCTTAAATATTCTTTGAGATTATGAAGTTAAAGATTTACAAGAAAAAAACTCAGTCACAATTTTGCGAGAAAAACTAAATGAAATCACATTTCTTGTCCTTCAATATGCTGTTGTAGGTTTCTGAGACTTTTTAGACATTTTGTTAGATGGCAAGAGGATGCAGTGTAGATTGTGCAATTTATTTTAGTCATTTACTGGCAACTAAGATGAAACACTTGCCTCGAAGTTCTGCTCCAATGTAATCACACTTATCAGCCAGAAATTGCACTGAAATTGTAAGCTCACCACGGTCCCTAAATGGTGGTATAATTATAAAGCCATTTAACTATTATGCTGAGCCCTGGGAGACCAATACCCCCATATGAACTCCCCCATTTTCATCAACTCAAAGCTTGATCTCACAATCTTTAACTAGACATTTCTGGCATGTGTTAGTGAGAGTCTTTGGCCACAATGCCTCATCAGTCCTCTCTGCCGAGGGGATGACAAAACGCTGCTGCTTTCTTTAATCTTGAAGTTCCTGTAGCTGCTTCACTGTTCCAGCACTGATCTCTGATTATGAGGAACCATTAAACGGTATACTGTACACAGACCCTTGCTATTCATTCATCTTGTCGTTTTCCTCCATTTACTCCCCTCCCACACAGTTCAAATACTTGAAGAATCTGCTGCTCGTCCACGGAGCCTGGAATTACAACCGTGTAGCCAAGTGTATCCTGTACTGCTTCTACAAGAATATTGTCCTCTACATCATTGAGGTGAGTCTCACACAGGAGCTCTCAAGACTCAAGAGCGTCATGCAGTGAAGCAGATCTGAATGCAAAGCTTTGAGATTTTCCCTCATGACATGATTAGGTGTAAAGGCAAAGATTCCTTGTTAGAGTTTCCATGTTTGTATTTCTGTTGACTGGCCCTTCACATTACCTGCCAGTTGGTGCGACTCCCGGGCCAATAGTTTGAGTTTTGACGTACCTAGACAGAATATACACAAACAAACAGGCACACTCACAGACGCTCAGTAATGAAGGGAAAACTACACCTAATTAACAGAAAGGCCTGCCTTTCGGAAATCCTTGCCAGGTATTGGATCCTTAGAATATTAATCCACACAGCTCATTTGAATAATTGTGCAGCCGTCTCACCAGCATTGCTACCCATTTATTTTTCTGCCTTAGGATTATGTTATTATTAGTATAAAGCAATAAGCCATGAGAGGCTTGGGTTTATTCTGCTCCACGTCATGCTTACCACCGCCAGTTAGCTAAAATCACAATTTTTATTTGCATTTTAAGAGTCATTACAAGTTATTCCAACAATGCATTGAAAAGTGCCATCCACTTTACAAATCTGTGACATCTTGGAGCCCACAAAGTTCACCCCTATGGGCTTTAGTATACCTAATGTTAGTGAAAAAAAAACAGTTTTAATCACGTTACACTTTCATTGTAACCACGCATTTATCAACTAGGGCTGACCCAAATGCATCAAAGTGTCAATTTTTACCATTGTAATCTATGTCCAAATCATCAGATTTTGGACGTGTGAATTATCTTTAGCTGCCGACTTTAGGGAAACACGCGCTTTGCATGAATAGGCCCAACCTGCGTCTTAGTTATTAATATTTTACAGAAACATTTATTTATATATTTTTTTGACAGGGACAATGCAAATTACAGCCTGTTATAAACAAGCTGTAGTAGCTGATGTTTCACATACAGAGATTATATCTATTGCTACTTTCCAATTCCAAAAAGAAGAGGATATCAAGGATACATACAAAATCGTGAATAAAGTAAGTTATGTTAAAAAGAAGACAAAAAGGTAAATATTTACATCATTACTTGCAATAGTCAACCTTCACTTTGCTCCCTCTGTCACTCTCTCTCTCACACACACTCACACTAGATTCACAAAAAATGTTATCTACTAGTTTAATGGTTGTCTAGTTTTACGCTTGAGCAAAATCCACAAAGTCTGAAAACGAAATGTTTTCAAAATGTTCAAATGCTTTAGATCTCATGATTTGACAATTAATCTCATGACATCTGTTGGAGAAATTTGTCAAGATAAAGTTAAGACAGTGAATTTTTGATCAGCCCTGTGAATATTAAAGCTTTACTGTACTGATGATCCAGGAATATCTGCTTTGGATGGAAAATGTATTAGCACGTTATCACTGTTCGCCATCCACTCTGCTCTGCTTGTATATCAGTGGATGATGGTTAGTAAGAAAGTTCAAACACAAGTTTCTCCCACCATCGGTCTGCTGGTGTGCGGTGGGTTTTGATGGCATTTGACAGATACCAGACTCAGTACTGATTGCAGGTTCAGAGCTATAACCAAGAATGACCAGACAGGTTAAGTGCTTCCTATCAGCAGCAGCTTTATCATCGGGAGTGCTGCAATGTTTTGATCTGCTGGCCTGCACGTGTCTGACGGAAGCAGCAACATTGCATCTTCTCAAAAAGTCTAAATCTGAAGTAACTAATGACTGTTTGTCCCACACAACATATCAGGAACGTCAGTGGAGATACAATGCTGCACTGCATGTTATCTTCTTAGCTTGGAGTCTAATGCTTATAGGAGTGAACTGTGCTCACATTACAAGTTAAATTCCAGTGCAACCCGGTTAGACAAAAGTTTCTTGTGGTCGTTCAGACACCTTTGATAGACACTTTTTACCAAAAGCCAAGCTAGAACAAGAGTTGGAAAATAGCAACAGCTTTAATCTCTGTATGTGGAAACATTAGTTTCTAAAGCTTGTTTCTTATAGGCTGAAATTGTACTATGTTCATTTGCATTATCCCCATGAAATAAACTATATAAATAAATAAATTGCACAAACTGCAATAAGTTACTAAAAGGTTATGAAGAAAATGACCTAAAAATAATCTGAAAAGTAGTTTTAAGACAAGACAATGAAGGACAGAGGAAAATGTACAAAAGAAAAAGAAATGAGCCCCACTCTACTTATGTTGCTTGATGGGGCCTCGTAGCCATAGTAAGCAAGTGATTTACACTCTTCCTCTGCCTTTGCGCTGAGGAAAGGGGACAATTTGGAGAGTGCTCCCTGTTTCTGCTCTGCGGTGGTTCAAAAAGGATCAGGCACATGCTTTTAAATATCATCACCACAAAACCTGTCATGGAAATATGAGTACTTTAAAACTGTCTTTTGTTCATCCTCGTTCTGTGACACTTGACCTCTGATCTCATTTGAGTATATATAGCGTGGAGAATCAGTAGACTACCGTTTACATTCCAGTGTGTCTGCGTCTGGCTTATTGTGACCTGCAGTGAACGAGGGCAGTCGGTCTCTTTCCAGACTGAAGTTATAGGAACCGCAACTGTTTGAGCGTGCTACCCTTTTTAAGATAAGGTGAAATACCAGCCGTTAATGCAGATCCAAAATGAAATTGATTTAGTGGCTAATTGAATTTTCTTTCGACAGAAACGTTACATAATTTCATCTGACTGTTGAATTTCTTTTTGTCTCTGTTTTTAACCACGTTAAAAGATTTACGGTGTTAAAGTCTAAAAGAGGCAGCACAGCTTGTATACAAACCCCTTTTCGTCTTTTATTCAGATATTCACTTTTTATTTAAATCTTAACAGGACCTGTTTGCTACAATCACATTAAAACCTGTTTAAAATTCCTCTCAACATTGTTATCTGTGTTCTGTGTGTGTCCGACCACAGCTCCTCTTTGAAACACACCAGGTCCCTTTTTCAAAGCCGGCCTTTTCCTACAATTGGCACATAACATCTATAGTTCTGTCTGCAGGGCGAGCTTCTTTCTAGCACACCTTTTGTTGCTCTTTGAAAACATAACTCCCCCTTCCCCCTCGCTACGCTCCTTCAGGGGATTCAACTAGATAATGGGACAATTCTTCACCGTTAGGCTGCTTCAATATTTCAAATGTGCCTGTTTTGTAAGACCCTGACATCTAACACACCAGGAACCCCGGGGTATGGGTAAAAGCTGCATTTGTTGCACTAATAGGTTTACTTTTGTGCTTGCATGTTTTTCCAGTCGACTCCCAGGCTACCTTGCAAGGAGAGAATTGAGGATGTTGACGGGAATTTTAACTTTTTTGTCCGCAGTGCCATTGTCTGGTACAGTGTGTGTTACGATTTGAATACCGGGACTTGGAGACTCTGTGTTTAAGCCTCTTTTCGTCTCCCTCTCTTTCCACTTGGTCTTTTTAAGAGACATAGAGTAGGAGGGTGAAGGATTCTACGGCTTTTGTGGAAGACGTGAATGTGAGCGAAACTCTTGGAATAGTTTTATGTGATCATTCAGGATTTTCTGTGACTCTCTGAGGGTTAATTGTGAGTCAGAAAGTGAGGCTGTCACTCCAGTGGGTGATTGACTGACAGCTGGAACTGCTTCACAGTGTTTCTTTTGGCTCTCCCCATGCTGTTGATTATGGGTTGCATTCCTTCTCCTAATCAGTTAGAGAACAGTTCAAGCATGATCACACTACAAGCATGACTTTATCTAATTGAAAAAGGCGGTTTTAATTACTCAAATATTTTTTCAACATGGACTAACGCCTATCGAACTTTAAGCAGAATTCATAACTCCCACTTTGTTACAAATTACACCATTAACTAAAGGATGGGAGTGAAAAGAATTGAATTCAGCCACATTAAAGCTAAGAGACCTTTCCAAAAGGAAGCCATAGCAACTTCATTCAAATGACCGATCCAGCTGGCCACTCATGTTTGATTGACACGTTGCCAGGGCGCTACAGAGGGGGCTGATGGACAAGTGGCATTTATGAGGCAATTACATGAAAGCTCATTCAGCGCGGCTCAGTGTAGTCAGAGGCGGCTCAGAGTCACAGAGCAAAGCTCGCCGACCATTGCACGCTGAATGAATCCACAGAGACCGTGCCTGGCATTGTGAGGCAACTTGTGTTTGCAGCTCCACATATTTCCAGCATATTTATCAGCTCCTTCTTTATGTCCCTCTTCATTCTTTGCTTGCTTTGTGTATGAATTCCATTAGCAATTCTGCAGAGCTAAGCTTAAGAGTATCAGGACTCACATTGTTAGGGACAAATGTCATGCTACCCCTCCTTCATCCCTCCAGCCCATAGCCACTTCTAGACCAGAGCAGCCTTGGAATCAATGATTTTTGATTCACTGATGAATATGCAAGAAGCTCTCTTATCGGCTAGCCGCTGCCCAATCCCCCTTTTCTCCGCTCCCGCTTCCCTCCATTACTGTTTTTCACGATGTGCAGTCGGGGAGAGAGGCCAGCCACACCCCTCCGCTGAGTGGCACTCAATGAGGAGAAGAAAAGGGGAAGAAAAATCCTGCCTGGTACTTCCCCTAATGAGCAAATCAATGCATCTGCCCCTCAAGAGATGGGAGAGGGAGAAAGAGAGAGGAGCTATTGGGACCCCAAGGACCAGGCCAAAACACTCACACAGAGGCAGTAACCACATGCTATGAATAGGAGCCTTTTTTAACTTAGCACAACAATATATCAGCCCCAGAGCCTCTCATTGGGCAGAGCGGTAATTAATTCAGCAGTTTGACCTACTCGCTAGCCTCTCGTTACCGTTGCTTGAGCCACGCTAATGGTTCAACCTGCCTCATGGCTCGGGCTTCGCCTAAACACAACCCATAGCAACGAATGGAATTTTCGGCAAGCCAAAACACTTCAAACTATTCTTGCACTGCCAACAGATGTACTGTACACCTCCTGATTCTCATGCTCACAGAGCCACATGGAGGAGGAACATCCCACGTGAAACTGAAACTAGGCCCCCCTCATATAAAAGAAACAACATCATGGTAGAGTGCACCTGATGGAGAGGAGGGTTGGATCTGTGATGGGTGGGTGTGGTAGAGAGGGGAGGTGAGGGGGCAGGGTCCGAGGGCACGCACATAAACACAGTCCTCATCTATAGGCACCCACCACCCCCACCTCACCACGGGAATGTAGGCAGGGGGGTGACAGACATTTGTTTTCATGCATATGCTTACACGATTAAATGGGAAGGGCCAGTGGCAGATTGGTAGTGGTCGTGTAGAGTGGCAGCGGGCGGGTGGGGCCCACAAATAGGCTTTGTCCTAATCTGAGAATTTGTAGCAGTTCATGCCTTCATAATGAAGTTAAATGAAGCGAGGAAATGCTTGGTAGGCCATGGCCAAAACACAGCACCCCTGATGTTCCCTTGACAGATCTGGCGTGAGCAAGAGCTGGTTCTGGACCACGGAGTGTCAAACTCTGATTCACTGTCAGTATATACAAGCAGTTGTCAGACTGCAGTTTTTCTCCAGGATACGTCAGACAAATCTGCCTTACAATAATGATAAAAAAATGAACACGTGCCATTTTTCTTTCTTGATACTTCATTTAAACTTCTCTACTAGCACGTCAGTATAGTTCATTTACAATACCTGGCTTCTGTCCTGATCTCAAAAGCATTGTTTTGTTCAGATAAGTATGACTAATCAAGATACGTCCACCCAGGCCTCATCTCCACCCTGCATATGGTTTACATTACCTCTGTCTGCCTTTCCTGACGCAATATATCAAAGTCTCCATCATTCAGAGACCCACAGGCCCCGGCTCTGCCCCTATAACTTACCTCGTCTATCACCCACTTGTCTTCAGATGGATCAAGGAGGGAAATAGTGGGCTTGATGTATGTTTGCAGGTAATCCTGTGATGAATCCAGTCGATAATTTGCATCCCTCAGGTGGCATCTAGAGGTCTTGGCTTTCCCGCTGTCGCTCATTTGTTTCTGCTTCATTCTGTTGTGGCTTCTCTGCCTTTCCTGAGTTTGAGGCCTGGCTGACTTAGATGGATGAGATGCTGATCACAGGTTAGCACTTCAAACAAACCTGCATTAGTCTTAGAATCATTTAGTTATTTATTTTGAAATTACGGGAAGCATTTATTTTTCCTGCTTTGCTCCCAAAATGAACATTATTACAAGATGCATCACTCTTTAAATATTTTTTAAGATATATTAGCAGGAGCCATTCACTCTTTGATATTTTTCATATTATTGTTTGAAGTCTCCGCTCTCATAAGACAGTGAAGAGTGAAGTGTGGTGAAAAAATGGACAGTTAGTCTGTAGACACAGTGAGCCTGTCTCAAATCTGATTATGGTAACCACTCACTCTCACTGTCACTAATGGAAAGCATACACCGAAAGGCCAATTAGAAACACCAAGGAGATTTACTGTTTTCATTGTCCGTTTGAAGCCTATAATATCAAATCCATGACTAAGTCCCTTAATGATTAAAATGACGGTAAAGGGAAAGGGAGATGTGAATATTTTGGACATGACAGCATCCTTGTTGTTTTGGATTTTCAATTGAAACGAGAAATTCTAAAAAGAGACAGCTGGTCCTAAAATCACACATACATATTTTTCTTCTTACCTATAGATCTATTTATTTATCTAGATTGTGTTGGTGTGAGTTGTCAAGTGTTGGAGATATCAGCTGAAGAGATGTCTGTCTTCTCTTGAATATAATGGAACTAGATGGTGCCTGCCTTATGATGCTCAAAGCACCAAAATAAATAAATTAATTAATAAAATAAAAAATATATTTGACACAGAAATCTCTTCTCTTTTTGGCACTTTGAGCACCACAAACTGAGTGACATCGAATTTCATTATATTAGAGAGAAGGTAGGCCAAAACAATCTAGATTGATAAATAGCGCTACAGGTAAGTAGAGAAATATATTTGGGTTTTTCGGGGTTAAACTGTCCCTTTAAAATGTTATGCATTTAGCTGATGTACCTTTCCAAGATGTCTTAAGTGTTATATAAAATGTTTTATATAAAAAGGCGTTGCACCACAATTGCTGTTTGTTGTTATTTTCGCTGCTCTGACTCCTTTCATCATGTGATTTTGTCTTCCTTAGATCTGGTTCGCGTTTGTCAATGGCTTCTCAGGCCAGATCCTGTTTGAACGCTGGTGCATCGGCTTGTACAACGTGGTGAGTGTTAATAAAATGTACTCTCTAATGAGCCCATTTTACTCCTTTACCCCATCGCTCTCTGACACAGAACTGATTTGCCGTGTTGCGCCAAAACTGATCCCTTTATTGCATGACTATGTCATCAACATCTTGGAAAATGTCTGCGTTATTTATGACCTGTTGTCAAGTCCATATTCCCTCTGTGCCCTAAACTATGTACTCGATACGAAAGAACAACAGCTTTGCTTGCCCCAAAAAGTGTAGTTAGCACAGGCAGCTACGTCTGAATGATACAAAGAATAGGAAGACTGGAGCAGCGACTGAGCGGGCTGCTGATGTTGGGAGTCCCACAGGGCTCTATAATGGGACCACTCCTAATGAACTCATATTTCATATCTGTCATGAATTAAGTAGAAGTAAAACATGTGCATCTGCAAGTCTGATCTTTAATACCATGCTGTTAAACCCACAAGGAGTTGATATGTAAGTTTAAACTGTGTATTAAAATCAATTCAATTCAATAAACAAAAATGTATGAGAGAAGTGTGAAGTGAAGCTTCCCCGCATTCCTGATCGGCCGCAAATGGAAGTAATTTATGGGAGGGACAAACTGTCAAGTGAGAAGGACATTTCCACAGCCCTGCCTCCTGCATTCATTTCATAATAAACCACCACCTTAGAGGCAGAACTGTATTTGGGGGATGGAAAGAGGGCTCAGTCTTTCACTTCATCCAAAAACTGAGGGAATTCCTCAGGCTCAGTGGGAGTTTGTCGGAAGCAGTGGGCTGAATCCGCCCCTCAATGGAGATCTTCCTGGGCCTGCCTCTGAATAAGAAAGGAGCCCAGTGGAGCATGTCCTGTGGCCCACTGGTCCTGCAGACTGAGGCCTGCAGACTCCCACTCCAGATGGGCCTTCAGGGAACTCACACCAACTGACCCACTGAGACCCCCAGCCACACAATACCATCAGTCCCCTCTCAGCAGCTGCTATACAGAACAACATTACAACACCACTAAGAAATTACACTTTAGCTGGGCTTAAATACCTGCTTCTTAGTCAAGAGCATCGCAGATGTTCGTTGGAGATGAGTTTTGCATATGAACAGACTTGAGGCATGACGAATCAAAATAAGAAACCCTAAAGGGTTTTAAGGTCAGTGGTCTCTAATGATGTAAAATAAAGAATGGCAAAAGTGGAAAACAAAATGAAGCAAAGTCTTCTTTAATGTAACAGATGGACTTGGTGGCGATGATGAAGACAAGATGCATCTACAATAAGTTTGAAACAAGTAGATGTTTAACTATTTACACTGTGCATCCAAAGTAGTTTTATGTGTCCCCTCTTCTATTTAATCTTGCCATTGAGCCATTGGCTATAGCTCTGCGACAAAACAATGAAATATTGGGAATCAACAGGGGGGGCGAAGTCCATAAAGTCTCGTTATATGCGGACGACCTTTTGCTTTTTATATCAGATCCTGAAAATTCTATTCCGAAGTGCCTGGACACAATCTCACAATTTAGTTTGGCCTCAGGCTATAAAATCAATTTAACAAAGAGTGTATTATTCCCCATTAATAGTCAAGCATTGGCGATGTCCTTTGATTCATGTGAATTTAGAGTCACAACTGGTCCACTAACATATTTAGGAGTCAAGGTAACACGCCATTATAAAGACCTTCTTAAATCTAACTTTAGACCACTTATAGATCAAGCTAGGAAGGATACCAATCGCTGGTCAACGCTTCCATTATCTCTGGCTGGTCGTATTAACTCAGTTAAGATGGTTATTTTACCAAAATTTCTATACTTATTCCAGACAGTTCCCATTTTTGCGAAATCATATTTTAAAGAATTAGACAAATATATTAGCACATTCATTTGGAATAAAGACCATACCGATAACGGAAATCTGTACTGGAGAAACATAAAACAAATGGAGGTCTAAGCGCTGCCAAACTTTTATATTATTATTGGGCAATATTCACAAAGTGACTGTCTGGTACAATACCTTTGTGAAAGGGGAAGGTCCAATTTGGTCTCTCATGGAACAACAAGCATGTTCACCAGTCTCCTTAGCATCTATGTTGTGTGGCCCATTACCATTAGCAGTGGGGGGCTCATACAGACAATCCAATTGTGAGAAGGCACTCTGCGTATATGGACCCAATTTCGTAAACACTTTGGCCTTACATGAAGCTTTGGTGTCAATGCCTTTATCGCTAATCCTCTTTAGACCTTCCTTGCTAGATGCAGCTTTTCGGACATGGTTTGGGAAGGGTCTCCATTGTGTGGGAGATCTATTCATTAATGGATTGTTTGGCTCTTTTAACCAGTTTGTTAAAAAGTACAACCTACCTAAGCCCCACTTCTTCAGGTACCTTCAAATACGCAATTTCACTCGTATGTATTTTCCATCATTCCCGCACATACCTCCAGCCTGCCCACTTGATGAATGTTTGTAGCTTAAGCCCCACATACCAGGCTGTGTGTCTCAGTTGTACAATATTTTACAGGACATGGAAGGTAACTCTCTTCACCATTTGAAAGAACGGTGGGGTGAAGACTTGTACATGGAGCTTTCTGAGGAAACCTGGCAAAGAGCTATCATAAGAGTACATACATCCTCAATTTGTGTTAGGCACGGACTGGCTCAATTTAAGATACTCAACCGCCTGCACCTCTGTAGAGCCAGACTGGCCCAGATATACCCCGGTTCAGATCCAGACTGCATTAGATGCCACCAGGCCCCTGCCACTCTGGGACACATGTTTTGGACATGCTCAAAACTACACACATTCTGGTCAGAGATCTTCAATACATTCTCCCATATGTGTAAAAAAAGAATCGAGCCAGATCCAGTTATCTCAGTATTCGGGGTTACCCATAGCAACAGCGGGCTATCAAAACATCATTCAGACTTTATAGCATTCTCAACATTACTAGCCCGCCGACTCATCCTTTTTGGTTGGAAATCCACCACACCCCCATCCCATTCACGTTGGGTCCGTGAGGTGATGGCGTCTCTTAAGCTAGAAAAAATCAGATGCACAATTCAGGGCTCTGTTAAAAGGTTCAAAAAAATTTGGCGAGACTTTTTAGAATACTTTACAAGTGAATTTGATGCAACCACATTAGATCAGTAGCTCTCCACAACCCCCCCCCCTTCTCTTCTGTCTTCTCTTCTTTTTTTTTTTTTTTGACATGTATCTGTACATGGGTTGACTAATGAAAATGTAACAAATTGAAGCAAAAGGAAAAAACTGCCCAAGAAGTACTTTACGTATGTACATATATTACAAATGACGCTGGAGATGGGATCCATGTATAGTATCCATGCAATTGTGTCTACCTGCTCTTAGTTTAAACTGTTCTGTTTTTTTTGTTTTTTGTTTTTTTTTCCTTACTACAGTCTTTTGAAAATTCAATAAAAAACAATTTGAACTAAACAAAGTAGTTTTATGAATTTAGTCGGGTTTGCAAAGTGATTTTGAGTTGAAGTTGCATAGATATTTTTCCTTTAATACTTAGAGAGCATGTTTAGTTAGATTAATACACTTTATAAGACTGTGTGAGCCACACTTTCCATACGCACTTTCAATTCAGTAATTGTAATGAATAATAATACGTTTGATCTATATAGCACCCTTTAAAACACAGCTACAAAGTGCTTTGATGAATTAAAATGTCCTTAAATATAAATGGAATCACTTTAAAAAAGCATTTTTTTAAAAGTAAGCAGCCCTGATCTCTTCAGGCAGGTCAGGAGCTCTGACTGCAAAGACCCTATCACTTTTGTGAATCAATCTGGACCTCGGAACGACAGGGAGCGATGCATCCGAGAATCTCAGGGTGCGAGAAGGGACACAGATGAGATACTTAAAGCAAGGCCTTTCAGGGCTTTGTAAGTAATCAATAATACATTAAAATGTATTCTGAGAGCAACAGGCAGCTAGTGTAAGGAAGCCAAGATCTGTGAAAGTCAAAGTCTTTGCAGCAGAGTTTTGGGTGAGCTGAAGCCAGGAGAAGGATTTTTTTACTGATGCAAGGAAATACAGTAGTTTAATTGAGAAGTTATGAAGGCATAGATAACAGTTTCCAGATTTTAAGTGAAAAGAAATGGTCTGATCTTTGAAATGTTTTTTTAAGATTATCAAAACAGGATCAAACCCTTGATTTGACATATGTGTCTAAGCTTTATATATATATATATATATATATATATATATATATATATATATATATATATATATATATATATATATATATATATAAAAGGTCTGTCTGCTCAGTTGCATCTCAAAGTTTTCTTCATATGACATGAGATATGATTAAAAATCTAAAAGAAAGGGCATGTGGACATCTTAAATTGAGATTATGTTTTACACAAACTGTTCCAAGATAAGAAAAGTGTGTTCATGCTTACTAATGTTTTAGACAACAGATATTCAAATGTCATCAGCTCTGAGTACAGAGCAGTAAAGGAGGTGATGTTGAATTGAAATGTTTGTGAACATAAAATAATCTCAGTTCATCTGGGATTTACTGCTGATATTTCTGTGTGTTCTTGTAATGCAGATCTTCACTGCTCTGCCTCCTCTCACTCTGGGGATATTCGAGCGCTCCTGCAGGAAAGAAAACATGCTGAAATATCCAGAACTCTACAAAACCTCCCAGAATGCAATGGGTTTTAATACCAAGGTAACAGAAGTTTCTGTCACATGTTCTTTATTTTTATATTGTTAGATGACTTTAGTTTTTTTTTTCACTTTGGTGTTTTTGTTGCACATATTTGATGTGTTATCTTGAGTGGTTTCCTTTTAAAAAATCTCTTATAACCTCTGTCCTGCTTTTTGTAGCTACAGTAATATCATTTGTTGATATCTATCTCTCATGTTTCTCCAAATCTAGTGCCGTATTGTAAGCAAATGTTCCTGAGTTGTAGGAAACTAGTATTCAGTTAATATTAATAGTTTTCCATACCTGTTTTTGGTGCATATGGTCTGTTTCCATGGCCTTATTTACTGTTTACAAACATTGTCTCATGTCAGCACCTCTGGCAGATGAACTTCTAAAAGCCATTTTGGGAATATTATACAGCTCTTTTGTTAAGTTTCACCAAACACTCACCAATCTATATATCTATATATCTGAAAATGACAATTATTTTTTGCCCCACCACACAAACAGAAAGGTAAAATGTTACAGTTTTTACAATCAATTAACATCACATTAATGCCACAAGATGTTCCTGTCGTGTTGTTCAGGACCGATGTGGCGCCCGTCACAGTGACCTGGCAGCTGTAGTCGGCGGGTCCCCAGTCGTAGCCCAGCTTGGCCTGCCTTGACCTATTCTGTCTGGTTGCTGGGGCCGTCCGTTAGCTTTCCCCCGCTGGTAATAAAGATGTCTCCTCCTTTCTCCATGCTGAGCCAGAGCCCTGGACCCTCCTCACAGGCGTGGTGACCTGGTTAGCACAGCATGGAGGTGGATTAAAGACGGATTGGCCATGGCGGTCAGGGGCAGGGAAGGTCAGATGGGTTGGGGGAAGCAGCAGAAAGAGTCGGGGGACAGAAGGAAGAGAGAGAGAGCGTGCTGTCATTGTGTGACGGCGTTTGTTGCGGAAAATTATGCAATTTGTTTAAGTGAGGGAGTTGTTTGTTCTCAGAGCAAAGCTGTCAGATTGAATTTAACCCATTCAGGACCACACAAATGTATGAAGACAACTTACTTCTGTCAAAAGTTACAGTTTTCACATTGACCAAGTAAAGGTGAATTACATTGAGATCAATGGATAATAACAATAATTGTCACATGTAGCCCGTAGAGCTGCAACGAGTAATGATTAATTGATTAGTTGTTAACTATAAATAATTGCCAATTAATCTGGCCATTGATTAATCAGTTCAAGTAATTTTTTTTAAAGACAAAAAGTCTAATTTCTTTGATTCTAGTATCGTAATTGGCATAATTTGGGGTTTGTTTTCCTCCACTGTAAATAGTAAACTAAATGTCTGTGTGATGTGGACAAAATAAGAAATTTAAGGAGTATAGTCATATAACCTGCAACATATCGTGCGCATTCAAAGGCTGCATGCACGCTCATCAACGATGCGCTCTGGTACTCACACAAATAGCACTATACACCACTTGTACCTCCAAAATGTCACATCTGTCTGCGCTCTGTCTGAGCTGTTATTACAAAACTTACAGAAAAAATGTGAGAATGTAAAGTCATGATTAATGAACACACTTTAGGTCATTTGGAGATTTAATGTAAGTAAATCCACTACTTGTTATGACCTGGATGTTTTTTCATAGTCAAAGGAAACTGAACGAATAGAGATCCTTCAGTGACAAAAACAGACACACTAAATAAGTGGTGTTTGTGTCAAGAGTTGACAGCATCAGACATCGATCAGAGAGATGTTTGTCCTCATAACTGCTGATTTAATCCCAAATTTTGGTTGAATTCCGTTATAGGGTAGATTTTCCTTTCATTAACTTTTTTTTTTAAGATTTCATTACCTCGTTGTGCCAAAAAAGGGTCACAAAAGTATGCGTCTGATAGTTAGAAGCAAATGAACCTCAATTTTGTTTGGGCCACATTTTCCAAGACCCATAAATGATGACTCGGCCAGGTCAGCAGGTTGTTTTTGCTGGCTTGTCCACTCTTTTCCCGAGATATTTTCCTTGCAGCTGGCCCGAGGCGAGGCGAGAAAATCCAGCAGGAATTTGGCCCCTCGAAGCCTGTCTTTCTGCGCGCCTGGCTCTTTTGTACACAACAGATACTGTCTTTGTGAATTAAAGCTGTTTGTGTTGAGGTGAGAGAAGGGAGTGACCGGGGGGGTGGGGGGGTTAGAAACCCAGGGCGTGGCTTTAACCGTGTCGCCTGTTCACTTTTAATTACATATTGCTGACACTTGAGTCCCTCTAATAACAGGCTCCCCTTCATGTGGCATTAGTAATAACAGCAGTTTACCAGTGACTATCACCTCTTATGCAGCACCTTTATACTCTTCTATTTCTTTCCATTTTTACCTCACTGGTTCAAAAAGAAACGGTAGAGGTTGGGCAGCTCTGGAAATATTTGGCTCAATATTAATCACCAGCATTCATGCTTTTTTTTGGCAATTAGAAGCTCCACAAAGGCAGAATCTTTACAGGACAGACCAGGCATTCATTCAGATGGGATCCCTAGCAACTTGCTGGGATACAAGGGAAAGAAAGAGAGCAGGGTGGCTGGAGGGGTGAACGGGAGGATCCCACTGTGACAAATGATTATGAACATTTATTGATTTCATTAGCATTCATTGTTGTTGAGGGGAAACTGGGGCTTGTTTACACCCCCAGTGTGTTTGGGATATTTGAGGAGGGGGGCAAAGGAGAACTGTCAGTGGGAGGCTAATTGGCGTAAACATATGATTGTAACATTAGTGATAATTTAGTCCACATTTGACCACAGAGATAGAGGGGTGGGGGTTAGTTTAGGCTACCCCGCGCTCAGTGTGTTGGGTTTTGTGTACACAGTGGGAGGGTGAGGTAATCCTGGGTGGGGGGGCTGCTGCTATGGGACTTTGTTTGGCCGATTGGAAAGGTGAGGAGGTCGTGCCACAGAGGCCAAGGTGTATTACAAAGACTCGTAGTCGAGAACAAGACTTTTCTTTTCACTGTATGCTGTTTGGCTTTACTCCTCATTTTCACATCCTTTCCTGGCAACATTTTGGAAAAACCCCACAATGCAAGGCAGTACTAATAGTTATTCCAAAATGACTCAAATCCCAAGAAAGTTTGACTTTCAGGGTGTCCAGTGTGTCTCAAGGAAGCCATGTTTTATGTTTTACTGACAGATTTGCTGAAGTTGTTGAAAAGGTTTGTTTTGAAGAAAGCGAGCCTCCAACTTTTCGTCTGCCAAGAACCAATGATTAAAAAGAGGCCAAAGATTAAAATGTGATGTTTTTTCTGTTTTTATTTTTCCCCCGTCAGCCGTTTGCTGTCTCGGTTTGACGAATTTTCAGCTCTCAGAAGTTAACACCGACGTCTGGGTCAGCACAGGGAGGAAAAAGGGGGCACGAATGTGGAGTGGGGTTTTTTGGCAGAATAGATTTCACGGCTGTTTCATGCTACATCGCCCATTAGTGTTTTGTTTGGCTCTGGAGTTGCATAATGTAAATTTGAAACAAGGTGGTTTTGGAGTGGGAGTATTGATTTAAAAGACTCATCCAAAGTCTGCATGCTTGCACACACAGACACACACGCAGACTGCGGTCCACACCGCGATTTTCCAGGCCCTTAATAATTACCATGAAAACAGTTTAATCTCTGTCAGGCCTGTCAGTCTCTCTGTGTGTGTTTCTAGACTGATTTCTGCTTGTTTAAACTCTCCTGTCATTTATTTCTATACCAGTTAAAATTCTCACATGAAAGAGCTGAAGCCTAATGAAATGCAATGAGAGGAAACTCTCACACTAGCAGCACATATATTAATGTTGTATAATATTCTCATTGTGGGACGTGTATTTTGCAGTTTCTTATACTCTTTTCTTTGATTCCGTTTAACACAATGTTATCTTAAAAAAAACTAGAAGTTAAAACCTGCACCCCGACGTTGCCCACTTGCCTTTCACCGCTCGTACACACACTCAGCAGCCTCTCTCTCCCCCATAACACACACAGAGGATATACAACGTGTCTGTCAGCGGGGTGGCCATTCAGCGAGGAGGCCCCGACAAAACCGCCACTTAGCCTAGCGCTGGGCTGGCACAAAGGGCCCAGGTCAGGGGTCATTTGGAAGGCTGGAGCTCCCCACACCCTTTTCTCATGCTTTTTTTCTCTCTCTCTGTCTCCTTCTCTCTTCTTTGAATCTCCTGCCGCCTCCCACCCCCCACCCCTCTTCCCTCCTCCTTCCCCTCCATCCTTCTCCCCTCTTTTTTTTTTTTTTTGCAGGTCTTCTGGGCCCATTGTCTGAACGGGCTCTTCCACTCCGTCATCCTCTTCTGGTTCCCACTTAAAGCCTTCCAGCATGGTAAGTAGCTCCCAGAGACTCTGCCACAGCCCTCGGTGGACTAGGTGGATGAAGAGGGAGGACAGTCAAACACACATACTTTGTCTTAATTAGTTCTCTCTTCAACTGTCCGGTCATGAATTACAAACATGTGTGTGCTCTGCCAAGAGCTGCACACCCTAACAAACGTATATTCATGTGTGCAAAGGATGACCCGCTGAAATGCTTTTGCACACATGCACCACTCAGGTTCAAACTTTTTAGATGATTGTTCTGTGCAGACAATTATTTTGTATCCAAACAAGGCAGCTCGTTAGCTTTTTGTGTGTGCACTTATTATAAATTTAATCACAATAACTTTATATCTCTACAAGGTCAATTGTGCATGCTGGTGCATATTGAGATGCAAGCTTTCTGTGTGCGAGTGCAGAGAGAATGGGGGATCTTTGAGCCGGTAAGTCTTGGCTGGCCAGAGCAGAGGACCACACAAGCTTGTGCCTGCTCTCCAAACAAAGGCGCCAAGCCCCTTCACTCTGACTGACAGGCTGTCAGCAAAGCCTCAGCGCACACAAGACATGTGACCAGCCGGAAGTAAAGGGAGAGGGAGCCTCTTTCTTTCTTTCTTTCTTTACTGGCAGTCGCACACTGCTGATATTTTAGCCTGAACCGCAGCCCAAAGCCACGTGGGCAGCTTGGAGCAATATGTCAGTTTCATTTGTGTTTTATTAATTTAGGAAATTCTTCTAACCTCTGTTTTTGCGAAAGTGTTCTCAGTAGGTGGGATTCCAGTGAAATGGCAGAATAAATAACCATTTTGTCAGAAAAAATAGTCATGTTCTTTCTATTTCAGCAGTGAATTAGCCAGAACATTACATTTCTGACCATGATTAATGCACACCAATTCTAAGTCTCACTGATGGATTTTCATAGAAACACTCTTTCCTAATAGTTGTGAAAGACAGAATTAACATTCCAGCCGCTCTCAAAGGCAGTAATGGAAGCAGCATTCGCCTGTGGTTTTCACTTCACGTTCCCATGTCCGCCCTTTATATCTGAGTCTCTAACAGAGCGTTTTACAAAAAAGTTCACACTGAGATGTACTAAAAGTTATATCCTACAGCCCGTCGGATTGTGCGGTTGTTTACTCTTTGGATCACCTAATGGAACTCTGTATGAAACCCAAGAGCTGAAAAGAGACAGCTTTGGCCCTAAAAGCTTCTGTTGTTGATTCCCTTCATAGATACAGTTTTTGGCAACGGAAGAACTCCAGACTATCTCCTCTTAGGCAACATGGTTTACACGGTAAGTGCACCAATCTTCTTGACAGGCAGGGTTTCTGCTGTGTTAAACGGTTCAGGTGTCTCTGCCAAGTGTTATCCAATTTCTGTGAATAAACATCAGCTGGACTTCCTTTTCTTCTGCCTTTCATTTCGTCTGCTGATCTTTTCCAGTTTTCATACTGTACAGTGTGTAAAACAAAAACATGAACATAATGAAAATTCAGATATGTGTGATGCACTTCCCATGACTGATGTTAGTACTGAAGAGGGAGAGTTTTGGTTCAATATGATTTGTGTCTCCACAGTTTGTGGTCATCACAGTTTGTCTTAAAGCCGGCCTTGAGACCTCGTCCTGGACCATGGTGAGTCGATGACTCTCTCCTCTCTCGCTAAGGTTCCACCATCTTTTTCCAGTTCCTGCATTTTATATGACCGCTGATACTTGTGACAGATTTTACGTCCTCGTCTTATCTCCAAGTCTCTTTATGGTTTATTTCCCACTGAGCTTGTAACCGTTAACCCTATGAAATGACATATGCCGTATGGTAACTCTTTTAAGGTACGACAAGCCACTCAGTGCGAACTGTTATGCCCAAATAATAAAAATGACAACAACAAGACAGTAAAATGTATGAAAATGACGGCTGTAATTTAGTAATGCTCGAATCTGCAGTAAATGAGGAGCCTCGGGTTGTTTCCGTGTAAATGGCTAATGTGAACATATATCACTTCAGTTACATTAAATTAATAGAACGGCAATATCCCAGATTTATACACAAAATGTACTGAGGTGAAGGGGACACTATTTCATTTTATTTGTCAGTTCAGTAGACATGCCGATGGACCTTAGGTTTTTAATTTGAGGGTTATAACCTGTTGAATTTTCTTCTTCAACCCAAAAGATGAAGAAAGTGTAACAAAAGTGAACAAATATTTTGATACCTGAGAGCACATCTGGATGAGAATGTAAGGAGCTGTTGCGTTCAACTTCAAACAAGAGGTGAAAGTGCCCCAAAACAGGGAGGCCGGTCTCAGAGCTCCATCGGTCACTCCTTCAGCTGCTCTGTCGGCTTATCAGCAAGCCAAAACTATTGAACAGCACAGACCTGCTGTGATAGTTTGCCATCTGGTCTATTTTCTTAGACTAGACTGAAGATTAGCTTTATATGTGATTAGAAAAAAGCAGAGGAGCAGAATTAAAATGTAGTTTTTTTTACTACAAAGAAAGTAAAGTACTCAAAAAAAGGCTGTTGGGTAGTCTAGATTTCTGTCTCCTGCACGCCAAAGTATCAGTCACAATGTTTTAGAAATAGAATAACAAATTTTGTTGGAAAATGCTCATAACTCCTTTAAAAAGAGTGACATATATATGAAATGGGCAACAGAGTATGTTTGAAAGGGTCTGGGGACCATTTACTGCTTTTGTCAAATGTTTGCATCTATTAGATGATAAATAGGAGGAATTATTATTCCCTGATAGAAACCTTGTGAATCTGGTTAATCTAAGCTCAAATTTTTGGAGATAATAAAATAATCTGGACATGCTTTTAGGATTCATGTATGTATAAAAGATGGCTTTATGTCTGAGAAGTTGTTTTTTTTATATATTTTTGTTGACTTGTGCCTCAGTGTTTGCTTTGGTTGATGAGGCACCCATTTGTTTGTTGTTTTATGAATACAGTATGTACACATTTGTATATAAGGAAAGGTTCTGATAAACATGTGGTTTATAATAACTACGAAGAGCAAAAACAGTGTCTGTTCCCTTACTGTCCTCTGATTCTCCCCCGACAGTTCAGTCACATCGCCATCTGGGGAAGCATCGGCCTATGGGTGGTGTTTTTCATCATCTACTCCTCCCTGTGGCCCCTCATCCCACTGGCTCCCGACATGTCAGGAGAGGTAAGCATGCGCATGCTAGCATGTACACACACACACACACACACACACACACACACACACACACACAGACACACACACACACACACACACACACTTGTAGTACTGAAGAAACTGCTGATATAATCGTCTATCACTGACAGACCTGGAGAGCCTCATCATTCATTTTCTGCTACAGACACACACTGGTGGGAAATTTCAGAGTCGAACTTGACACAGGTCTTTGTAAGGAGAGCCAGCGGCGTGTAAACTGTCAGACCTCTGGCTTGTGTTGCATAATGACTTAATTGGGCCAATTAGCCCAATGTTTGTGTTACATTGCCCTCCCTCGGCTCTGAGTATCCACAGGTGACACTGAAACAGTGAAGCAGTCTGAAAGCTGGGCAAACAGAGGTGAGGATGTATTTGGTATACACACTGATGTCCTGAAAATCTAAAATGCAAACACCAGCACCAGGAACTGGGATTAAAATGCCCTTCAAAGTTCATTTAATGTTAAAAACATAAAAAATAGGCCCCTTTTTGTTTTACTCTGTTTACTTGTTTGAGTTGTTATTTACATGTGAATGGGACCACTGTCTCGCTGGGTCACCACAGGTGGTCAGTGAGAGCCTATTAACCACAGGTGACATTTCCCAGTGCATTCTAGGGAGGAGAATGAGGCATCTTTTCATTAGCGAACAGAAACACAGCAGGAGGCTGTTCAAAGAAAAAGGCTGGCACCACACAGCATGCAGCAGGAGAATATCTATCTGTCCGGGAATCTGTTTGTGTGTGTCCTGTTTTAGATAATGCTTCTGGCATCTGGGGAACTTTTTTTATTGTAACACAGTTCACTAAGGGGCCATTCGATTGTTTTTGGGACTTCATAATTTTGCACCAGTTTTGGCCATCAGTGGTGATACTGGATCGTCTCCAGTGGGCTCACTAGAAAAATCTTGCCTGGAAATCCCATGGATTAGTGAGGTGAGGTATAACAATATATTTTTGCACCATTTATTTATTTTTGCAGTGAAGTTGCAGTGTAATAGTCATGATACTGGATGAAAATACTTCCTTATGTAAATGGCGATGTGGTCTGTTGATGTTTGACACAAGGTGTTTGCGGTTAATCCTAGTGTTTCTGTGGCTCTTGTCCACAGCAGTACATTGCTTAGCTTTTGTGCAACAAAGAACATAAAATAAGCATAACAGAAACGTCAGATAGGTCGGACCATGCTTAACTTAAAATCTTTAAACATTAGAGTTAGAGCTGAAAATTATGACATATCTCTACAATAAAAATCAATCGCCAGTTGTCTGCCTGAAAGTGATTGATGTTAGTGCGACATCACGGTGATTCAGTCTTAATCAACAGGCAGAAAAGGACTTTGTTTGTTATGAGACTGAAGATAGGATTCATGTTCTATTGCTTACATTATGATGTTTTAAATCACAAAGTTGACATTTGGAGAAATACACTTTTGGTGGCTTTTTGGTGGATAATTAGATGGGAAAATTTGATACAACTCTTCTATCTGTATGAGAGTGGTCATAAATCTCACCATCTAACAGAAAGCGATAAAGTGTATTACCCCTGTTGTTGAACTATTCATTTAAAGGTCTGATGAGTGTGGTGATAGCATTTTGGGGCTGTTTGAACAAAAAAGATCTTACTCTTTAACGAAAAGGTCTCTCAATATAGGGTTCCTTTGCATAATGTCGTCAGACACCTAGAATAATAGTCTGAGCCTGTCAGTGGAAAAATCATCCACTTTTGTGGATGTAAAGATGCGGTGCAAACATGCCCAGAATGGTTACATTGCAGCCAATTTTCTTGCTTAATATTGGACCATTTTTTAAAAAAATATTCCCATTAGTCACTTAGACACAAAAACACGAGAAAATAGCAGCCAGGTTGAAAAATACCAAAGTTAACCTTTAATGGCCACACTTTGTAGTAAAATTAACTTCTGATCAGTCCTGCTTATTGGACTATTAAAAAAATAAACTTAAATTGTGTTTTGAGAGGGAGACCTTTTTCTGCAGCAGGTTTGGATAGAAAAGGACAGATGAAAACATTCCTTGTTTGCATTTCAATTGTTATATCTAATTATAAGTGAGTAGTATTTTTGGCATCTTAAATCTATTACAGCTGGGCAATCGCATGTGCAAGACACAAAAAATAACATAACAAAGTCACTACATCTCAATCACACACACACAAACACAGAGAGGCGATGGTTATATTAGCTCCACTCTATCCCCCGTCTGTGAAGCCTGCTGCTTTCATCCACGCCCTGCAGCACTTGACTGAGGACAGTAATGGTGTCCTGTGGGTAGCTGGTAACCCTACGCCCCTGCCCCAACTCGGGGATGCCAGTACATCATCAAACAGGGACACATCTCTCCGAAACCTGAGAAGGCATCAGAGACACACTCTCAGCTTGCAGCCTCTGAAGAGCAGGATTATTCTCAACCCTGATGCAGCCTCACATACTTCACCACAGCCTCCTCCTCAATGTGCACTTGAATCTTCAAATATTTTGTGCTTGCTGTCCTTCCATATTTTTTTTCTTACTCTTTCTCTTTTACTTTTTGCATCAGCTTTTTCCTCTTTGTTCTCTCTGTGTTCACCCCCCTCCTCCACCGCCACCCTGCCAGTCGAAAAACCTGCCCGAGGGCCAACAACATAACAGACACCAGAACTCCTTTCTCCTCCTGTTTCTGTGCTCACTCACTCCTCAGCTCGCAGCCTTTAACAGGAGACGCTGAGCAACGCTGAGCTTCATGTGAACGCATTCATCAATGTCAGGCTAAATATTCTTTGGACGATTGACAAGGCAGGTGCAGGGTCCATCCACAAAAACACACTCCAACTGCCAGTGTGCTTTTCACAGGTACTCCCATAACTGGCTCATCCTGTTCGCACCTCATACAAGTCTGACACAGATATCAAAAGAAAATGTGAGATTATTCTGCTCGGGCCATGTAATCTGCCACACTAAGCGGCTTAGCTCCACCTCAGGAGACGTCTCTTAGGCTCTGTCACACTGACCTGCTCGCCTCCGCTATCAGCACAGCTGTCTCCTGTACACTTTATCCCCTCTCTCGCCTCACTTCTCACACACACCTTTTGCTATTTTCAAATTTCTGCTGTGAGCTGCAGTGGAGCAACTCTCGCTCTCACTCAGGCTCAAGTACTTGTCATGAGCACATGGATTTTACACTCGACAAGTGTGCATCAGATTGTTCCGCAGTTTCTGCTCAGTGATAAGAGACAGTTTCTCAGAAGGCAATCATTTTACCGAGAGGTTTGTTGATGTGTGGCAGCGTGCCGGGAATACACTCAGGACTATCTTTGTCTGTCTGTTAGATATTGATGAGATGTAAAGCAGGAGTGAAAGTCAGGCTCTGTTAATGGCTTTTTGAAAGAGTGGTTCAGATGTGTTTTGTTTAGCCATTTTTGAGTTACTCAAGCTTAGTTTTAATTAATTATTTTATCTTTTATACAAAACAACAACAACAAAAAAGAAATCACAATGAGACTCCTTTCAAAATCAGCCCAGTTGCCTTTGTATGTTCTTTAAACAACAAATACACTTTAATATGTAACACAAAGGGTTGCCAGGGTCATGGAAAACCTGAAAACGTCATGGAATTACTAAAAATCATTGAGCCTTTTAGAAAATTAATGGAATTTTATTCTTTGACAAAATAGTTACAGTAATCTTTTTGTGAAAAACCTTTCACCTAATGTATAAAGAAATGTTTTTTTCTGTAGCTGTTGAAGTAATATTGCTCTTATATGTGCTGAGGTGTGACAGTGTTTTGTTTACCACCATCTCTCCCTTCATGTGTGCTAGTGTTAATTTGAATAAATGGCATGAAATTTTGTTTTTTTATTATTATGGAGCCTTGAAACATCATGAAAAAGTTTTGAAATGTTGTCCATGAATATGTGTAGGAGCACATATCAACATCATATCAACATTTCTAAAGTGATTTATAGTAATTGGGCTGACTTTGTCATAGTGAGCTGGAGGGGATGGTGGAGGACAAGTTACAGGTCACTGAAGACCTCTATCTGGGACCATCGAACAACAAAACCAGTTATGTTTTAGCAGACAGTTGTTGTGTTTTCAGCGGCCTTTCAGTGACCAAACATGGGTGTTTTTTTCATGACCCGTCGCTGTTTTTCTATCGAGAATGGTGCTATGAAAAGCAGTTGTATTTTACTGAGACATCGCAGCATTTCCAGCCTGGATTGTGCCCCCAAAAGTAGGTATTTTAAACCAAAACATGACATTTTTCAAAACATAACCAATTGTTTTTTGTACGTAAACCGATCCACACGTCAGCCACAGCACTGTTAAAATGTAAAGTTTAATCCGCCACATAATAATGTACAACTGTAACGTATCCGTCGTTGCATAAACGTACAGTGCCATCATTTTTTCCTGGCGATTAGGTTGTTTAAAGTATGTCTCCTTTCTTCACTTATCTGTCAGCCACTTTCTCGCTTTTTTGACTGAATGTGCTTAGTGTCAATTTACAATTTCATTTTGAGTCAGGAGTAATAGAGATGACAAAATTATTAATGAGAACTTTGATATCATTTTACAGCTTCATCTAGCAGCCAAGTTTCAATTGTTCAATTTAACTTTGACTTTGACAGGCGTCCTTTATTTGTATAATACACTTCATGAAACATGGACGTAGGGGTTAAGCTGCAAAACTATATGGTCCTCAGGTTCTGTAATTCTTGTCATGAAGCCACAAATTTAAAAATCTGATGTTACGTATCCTTTTACTGCTTTGGGATTGCACTCTATAAAGGATCACAGCAGTGTTTTGCAAATTTTAGTCCATTGTTTTTCTCTGTGTTTTTAATACCCTCCAGGCAGTTTGGAAACCAACTTAAAGAGAAACTTGAGACTTGCTTAAAACCAGTAATCCATCAAAGTTAACATAAGGACATCTCTAGCTTTCAGTCAAGTTTGATTGTTGTTGTTTGCAGTGTTCCTGAAAGAGGCAGATTGATTTGGAAAAGGATAATACATTCATCTGCTCCAACATGCAAGATTTGAGAGTTGGCAAAAACCCGGCTGGCGATAGATGTTTTCTTCTTTATGTAGTATTTCAAATAGAAAGACTAAAAACTTTGATATGGAATTATGACTTCTCTGTTAGTTTTGGAGGCAGAAGTATTCCTCGTCAAACAAATTCACATCAGTAGGCCGACACAGAAACAAAAAAATTTGACAGGTTATGAGGTCTGACTATAAACTCAGGGCTGTTGACCACAATGCTCAAATTTGTGTTTGTTTTGTGTTGGAGAGCCTGTAATCTGTGAGTAATCTGTCTTACTTAGAGAGATCTAATTCTTCTGTTTTTAAACTTTTGCAAGACCCAGTGATGGAATTACTGACCCTTGTTCCTCGCTGCTGTTGATTTAGTCCCTCTGTGGTACTTGTGGAATCCTTTAGCCCCTTCTTAGAGACTCATGAGTGTGTCGTACGGGAGGTTTTGTTAAACTCTTGTACCCAGACCTGCAGGTCCTCCCTCGGCTAATGATTGATAAACACCACAACACATTGTTAGTTTAATAATAACTGACCATGGTGTACAGTATTAGTGAGAGGAGCGGTTTTAATTTGCTGAACACACACCGTAAATGTTGTGGTGAGGCTGTGAGCCCGCTGAGTTACAAGTGTTTGTGTAAAGAGCTTTTTCTCTCTGTTTTCCATGTCAACGTCTTGCTGTCTTTGTGGGGCGACGCACAGAGAGCATGGAGTGGATGAAGGACCCAACTGTGAAAGTCGTTGTTTGCTTTACACATTGACCTCTCTAAGGGTGGTTATTGGCTGATTTGTCTCTGCTGAGGACATTTAGGGAATTTTCTTTGCTCTTTTTTTTTTTTTTGCTTTTCATGCACTTTCTTTAACTGGGCGTGCTTTTTTCTGTCATCCTCAGTCATCTGCTTCTTCTATACTGTGCTGTGTTCGCTACCTATTTATCCATAAGAAGCTTAGTATTCACAGGAATGTCTGTTGAGGACTCGAGCCACATTTGGCCAAATGTTTAGTTTCATCTTCAATTTCCTTCCTCTCCTTGAAGTCAGCATGTACAGTGTTGTCCAGTAAAACCAGATGAATTCAGCCAATTGGAGAATCAACATGGTCAAATGCTGACAGGATTCAACTTATTCTAACCCTTCTCCTCTCGGTCTACCTAACAAAAAATGTTGCACAAAGGAGCTCTGTGCATTCAGGAAACTAGTGTTTGAGTATTAGCGTCTCCGGGATGTCGTACAGTTGCTACAGTGTTATGAAACTTTGTTTTTTTTAGTCTTGTCTGCTGAATCCAAAGCATACTGTATAACTGTGGTGTGGATAGTAAAGTAGTGGATTACCTGCATTATTTTTTCTCACAGCACAAGTACAGCCACAGTCTGGTGTGTTAGCTGCTGTGTAGCTTCACTAGAGATGTGGGGGTTAAAGGTAAACTATGCAGGATTTGTCTGGTACTGTTGGCCTAACCATTAAGCCCATTTCATTCTTAAGATTGGCAAGACAAAACCACTACAAGAAAAACTGCGTTTCGGCAGCCTATCAGCCTGAAGCGAAGTCAAAATGACTGCAGCATTCTCTGATAATGGGCCTACGACCCCACCGAGCCATCGATTTCCCTTTCATGGATCACTGCTGGGACTGTACTCACGTCACACACACATTACGGTACCCATTGACTGATTTATCGGCCCTGGTTATTTAACTAATTCTCACATATTTATTATAAATATTGTCCATCTAAAGCTCAAATTGTTTTGTTTATGTTTTTGTTATAGCATGTACCTCACCATCACTATCATCATTCTTATTTTAAGTTAGAAATTATATTTACCCGAAAAATAAGCCTGAAAAGATGTACATAGTTGTTGCTATTGGCGTAAACTGGTTTCAAGAATGTTGCACGCTGGCTTATTGCAAGTAGTTGCAAGTTTCAACTTGTCTCGTCACGATTCTTTGGTCTGAACTGGACTTTAGACTTCCACAGGACACTTAGGACACCCCCCTGTCTAACCTCTTGTCCACCATTTGTGAAGGAGTAGAAATAGTAAGAAACATTTTACAGCTGTATTTAAAGTAGCTGTCATTTTGCATGTGCACATGTGCACGTATGATTGCTTCTGTCTGTCTGGTCTTTTGTCTAATCCGTCTGTCTGTCTGTGTGTCTGTCTGTGTGTGTGTGTGTGTGTGTGGCCATGAGGGGGTCATTGGCCTGTGAAAACACACTCCTCCATGCCAGCGGACACTACTGTCTGTCCAACCAGACAAGTTTATTAGTTTGTCCTAAAAATACAGCCCCTGCTCCCTGGACCTCTTTCACCCCGTCCAGCTCCCAGGGGCCCCCTGGTATGAGACATCGCTAGCATCCACCAACACTGCTGGCCCCCACTCGCAGTCACAGAGCCTGTCCAGATGCCTGAAGACAAACACTTGTTGATTTAAGTTGGTCAGATTTGTTTTGATTTTGAAACCTTGACGTCAAATTAAACAACTGACGGTAAATTAAAAAAGTTAATTGAGGTTTTACTTTATTTTTTTGTAGGTTTTACAGCCGTACTTAATGTTATAAAGAGTTATTGTACCAAATTTATCCCCAGCATATTTAAATTTTATGATAAACTTGAGATTCAAAGTATTGGTTCACAATATACATCATTTGTGGCCCTGAGGAATGTGCAGTGATATAAATATGGTTTATAGATTGAACTTGCGGACGATAGTTTATTTTTCAAGCTCTTTTGACTTTGATTTAATATGCTGAATATACATCCTCGGTTTATTTTCAAAAGACTCTCAAGACGGCTTAAACGCTCCCATTAAAATGCATGATACACTGAATGAAAACGAAAATAATTAAGCTGACGTCTGACAAAAACAACAGTAAATGTTTCCACCGGGGCTGCATAATTTCAGAAATTGACATGAAAATATCCCGTGCTTCGATGCAATTTTCCCTCATCTCATACACTTTCAGCCTCCGGGGCGACACAGAAAAGCTCTATTCATCTGAGTCCCATCTCAAACTGTAGGAAAAAGACATTTTTGATTTCCTGTCATTTGGGATTTCCTCTTCCCCCGGTGTTTAGTTAGACATCAAAGTCAATTTGCAG